>NW_026067935.1:7996243-8157716 GCF_014885135.2 Alexandromys fortis
TTTAAGTATTTCGTGGCAGGACCTCTTAATGAGCTGCAGGGTTTTGCAGCTGAAGCTGAGTCAGGAAGCCTCTCTTAGATGAGAGTGCTTGCTTGCTTGCTTCTAACAAGCAGAGCAGACCCAAGAAATTGCTGCTATCAAGAAAACATGCTTTACTCTTTCCCAAGCTTTTTCAGGCTTTCTGTGGATTCAGTTGTCCACACGTCTGGGCGCCATCTGTTCCAGCCATGAGGCCAAGCAGCTGGTTTATTATAACTTAACCAATGAAATCAACAGATTGATATATGACACTCCCACATCAGAGCCCTGCCTCAAAAAACAAAGCAAACCAAGCTCAGGCCAGGGATGTGACTCAGTTGGTAGTGTGCTTGCCTAGCTCACACAAAGCTTGAGTTCTATCCCTGGCACCACATAAATTGAATGGGATGGTAGATGCCTATAAGTCCAATATTCAGGAGGCAGGATGGACGATCAGAAGTTTAAAATCATGGGCTGGGGACGTAAGCTCAGTGACAGAACCCTTGCTTGGCATCCTCAATGCCCTGGTTCAATCACCAGTACCAAACAGACACACACAGAGACTCACATGTTCACAACCAGGTTCTAGCAAGATATCTCAGTGGTTATAAGAACACTTACTTGTGTTGTAAAAGACCTGGGTTTAGTTCCCGTCTTCTATATGGCAGCTCACAACTTCTGAGACTATAGCTCCAGAGGATTCAGCACCCTCTTCTGGCCTCCAAGGGTGCTAGCTATGCAAGTGGGGCACTTACATATGTAAAGGCAAAACTCTCATACACAAACTAAAAATAAATATTTTAAAAGTTCAAAATCATCTAGGACTGTATGTACATTTTGAGGCTAGCCTGCAACACATGAGACTCTGTCTCAAAATTAGAAACCAAACAACCCTATTCTGTATATTGTTTAAGGGTATTATAAAAGTATAGGAAACATGAATGGGAATGGCAGACAACAGATCAAGTGCCTAGTATGGAAAACAGGAGGGAAATGGAATTTGCTGAGAACTTCAGTAGAATTTAAGACCATTAAGACCATTGTGCCTTTACAAAGCACAATGAGCTGATAAAATGGACATGTGTTTCGTGTGTGTTTGTTCTTCACAGCAACATCTGCACGGTTCAGGCTGGCCTTGGACTCTTGATCCCCTGCCTGCTTCCACAAGTGCTGGAATTGCAAGTGTTTCCCACCACTGAATGTGCGCTTCTCCTTGTCTTTTTTTTAAACTTGCTTGTAACATTGGATGGATGGATGGATGGATGGATGGATGGATGGATAGATAGATAGATAGATAGATAGATAGATAGATAGATAGATAACCTCAAATGAAAATGCATGTATGTGAATTGTTAGGATGTTTGCTAAACAAACCAATATACTTTGATATTGCCATTGAACAATAATGTGAATATTTTTCTTTTTGTCTTTAATTCTTTTTTCTTATTAGTTATGGATGCTGTGTGATCAAAAAATACAGTTTGACAGGGCAATGAATGATGGCAAATTCCACTTGGCTGATTCACTCGTTACAGGGATCACAGCGCTTAATGGCATAGAAGGTGTATACAGGTGAGAAAGCTGTCGCCACAAAACCTGGAGCGGGTTCCAGGTCTTCTGCAAGAGAAACAAGTGCTTTCCAATGCCGAGCCTCTCCAGAATGTTTTTAATAGCTTTATATTCACTGTGATTTTGTGTTCATTAATTTGCTTTCAGCTTTAACTGAAAAAGTCAAGGCTTTTTTTCTGTTTCATTTAGGAAATAAGAAAATAGATAATCAGTAGCTAGGTCTGTTGGCACATGCCTTGAATCCCAGTGCTAAGGAGGCAGAGGCAGATGGATCCCTGTGAGTTCTAGGACATTCTGGTTTATATAATGAGTTTCAGGATAGTCAGAGTGCTCACATGAAGATCATAGAACAAATTTTAGGAGTTAGTTCTTTTCTTCCACTATGTGGGTCCCAGGGATTGAACTCAGGTCACCGGGCTTGAAGAGAAGTGCCTTTGCCTCGTCAACTTTCTTGCTCGTCCAGTTAGACTTCTCTTCTGTGCATATGCATATCCATGCATCAGCTGGTTTTCTGAGGCAGGGTCTCTTGCTGGCCTCAGATTTGCTGAGTAGCTGAGGATGTCTTTGAGTTCATCCTCTTGTCTCTGATCTGTTAGATCACAGTCGGTGGTAGCAGCTACTGTTGCTCCTTTTCAGTTTCTACCTCTTCCTCTTCTTTTCTTTTAACAAAAATTAAATCAGGCAGTTTTCCCCTTTAGAGGTTAGCAGTCTTGCTGAGGAAATAGGGCCTTGATCCCAAAATGGTTATACTTGAAGCGCTTGCAGACATCTGCATGACCACCCCTGTTCGTTTGGTTGTTTCAGAAAAGCTGTTGTAATGCAGGCTCAGAACCAGATGACAGAGGCACACAAACTTCTACAGAAGCTGCTGACATACTGTCAGAAACTAAAGAACACAGAGATGGTGATCAGGTAAGTAGTCTCTCAGGTGTCTTACTGGTGGGGTGTGTGGTGGTGGATCTTCTCATCCCATTTTCCTTTCTGTGGTCAGCGTCCTCCTGTCAGTGGCAGAGCTGTATTGGCGAGCTTCCTCTCCGACCATTGCCATGCCCGTGCTCCTGGAGGCTCTAGCCCTCTCCAAAGAATACCGGTTGCAGTACTTGGCCTCTGAAACTGTGCTCAACTTGGCTTATGCCCAGGTAAGCCAGTTTGGTTTTTCCTGTGGGGGACTGTGGAATGAGGGTGTGTTACATTTATGTGTATTTGTATATGTTTATGTATATGGTGTGTGTGTGTGTACATGTGAGTGCCAAAGTCAGCCTTAAATGTCATTTATTAAGAGCTGGCCACCTGTGGGGGGGTGGGGGAGGGCGACAATGTTTAGCTTTATATCAATAGTGCAACATTATATGTACTTTTTTGAGGCAGGGGTTGAGACAGCGTTTCTCTGCATAGCTCTGGCTGTCCTCAAACTCACTCTGTAGACCAGGCTGGCCTGGAACTCACAGAGATCTGCCTGCCTCTGCCTTCCAAGTGTTAGGATTAAAGGCATGTGCCGCTGCCGCCCAGATTATATGTATGTTATTTTTTAAGATCCGGTCTCTGTAACCCAGGCAAGCCTCAAACATATGGCACTCCTGCCTTGGTCTTGCTAGTCTGGGGACTAGGTATCCATCGCCAAGTCCTTTTCTATGATGTTTAGATTAATTTGAATGTACAGTTCCTTCCCTCCTCTCTGGTGCTGGGGATCAAATTAGGAAGTAAGAGTCATCACAGGCTTCTCCCAACATGTCTGTCATTACTAAGTCTTTTTGTAAAGATAAAACTTTAAACCCGAGCTAGGTGGTACCTGCCTGTAATCTCATCATTTAGAGGCAGGTTGGAGAACTACTGCGTTTATGACGCCTGCCCAGGCTACAGTTGCAGTTCAGCCTCGTCTACAATAGTAAGGTCTTATCATAAACAAAAGAAACCCAAATAAAGCAGTACAAAAAAGAAGGACTAGGACAAAGCTTTCTATAATCTGAATGACCACTGCTGGGTTTCCTGTAGAAATCATACTGTTGTGTGCCTGTACCCTCTAGTAATGTGCTGTTTAGGATGAGGTATCTGTGTCGTGGAGAGGATAAGTCAGATAACCATTCAGAAGAAAACACCCAGCACCCAGGCCTTCTTGGTAGTGAACACAGCACATTTCTCTTTCAGCTCATCCTTGGAATCCCAGAACAAGCTTTAACCCTTCTCCACATGGCCATCGAGCCCATCCTGGCCGATGGGGCTATCCTGGATAAAGGCCGTGCCATGTTCTTAGTGTCCAAGTGCCAAGTGGCTTCAGCAGCTTCCTATGATCCAGTGAAGAGAGCAGAAGGTAGGAGCTGTATGAAGGTTGTTGGGTTGGTCAGCAGTTGCACCTGCCTGCTGCCATTTCACCAGCCCTGGCATTCTGATTATTGTAAAATTTGTTTATTTTATGTGTACATGTATTTATATGTATGTACCACATGTATTCCTGGTGCCATGAATCCCCTGGAACTGGAGTTACAAACAGGTGTGAGCTGCCATGTGGGTTCTGGGGATTGAACCTGGGTCCTTTGAACCGCCTCTCCAGTCCAGCATGCTAATTTTTAATTTTAAAAGAAATGAAGCAAAACTTTCCATAGTATGGTGTTTTTCCATATTTTAGTGAGTGGAACGTATAAGAATACCTACTATATGGTGACTCTAAATAGCAAATTTTGAAAATTGAAGTTGTTAAATGTTGATTTCCCTCCCATTCTCCCCCACCCCCACCCCACCCCAATTATCAGCTCTGGAGGCTGCAATCGAGAACCTCAATGAAGCCAAGAACTACTTCGCAAAGGTTGACTGTAGAGAGCGAATCAGGGATGTTGCTTACTTCCAGGCCAGACTGTACCATGCCCTGGGCAAGACCCAGGAGAGGAACCGGTGTGCCATGATCTTCCGGCAGCTGCATCAGGAGTTGCCCTCCCATGGGGTGCCCTTGATTAACCATCTCTAGAAATGACTCCCTGCTGGCTGTTGTGTGGCTGTCGTCACACTCTGGGCTTATTCATGTCCCTCCCTGTCCTTAAGTGGTGATCGTCACATGTTATCTTGCCAATAAACTGTTTTGGTCCGTTTGTCTGAAGTGTTTTTCTGGGTTGAACTGCCAGTATCTTTGTAAGAACTGTGTGTATCCTCTCAAGAAATCTCCTTATATGGGGCTTGGTGGCACAGGCTCTGATCCCGGCACTCGGGAAGTAGAGGCAGGCTGGTCTACATGGGCTGCATAGGGAGGTCAAGGCTAGCCAGTGCTACAGAGAGAAAGATGGCAAGTGTGACGACCTAAGTTTGGAGTCCAGATGCACATAAAAGTGGGGGAGGCATGGCTGCTGTCTGCTATCCCAGCACTCAGGAGACGGGATTGCCCAAGCAGGCTGGCTAGTGAGAATAGCAGAGACGGGGAGAGAACCTGAGGCTCAGTCAAATGGAGACTGGTGGAGAGGAAACCTAGCCTCAGTCCCCTCCCCTCCCCTCAGATATGCACACAGGCACATGAGCCCTCGTGTGGCCACAAGGTTGCTTTAAAAAGAATGTTTAGGGCTGGCAAAAATGTGTCATTGGGTGTAGGAACTTGCCACACAGATCGGACACTCGAATTGTTTGCCCTTAACCCATATAAAAGATGGAAGGAGAAAACCAGCTCCATAGAGGTGTCCTTTGGCTGCCATGCATGTGCCTGCATGTTCTGACACACGTTACACACATCCCTGATGAAAAGGTCTTCTAGTTTGTTGTGGTTTTTGTTAGCTTTTTCCAGCGTAGAGAATCTAACCGACGACCTGGCACATGCTGGGCAAGTGCTCTGCCACCCAGCTATATCCCAGCCCTCAGCAGGCTTTCACAAGGCTTGGGTTTGCTTCTGCAGCTTCCCTTTCTGCCACCCCAGGCCAGTTCTTGTGTTTGGTGTTCAAAACAGGGTTTCTCGTGGAGCTTTGGCTATCCTGGAACTCTCTCTGTAGACCAGGCTGACCTCAAACTCAGAGATCCTCCTGCCACTGCCTCCTGAGTGCTGGGATTAAAGGTGTGTGCCACCACCACTGCCTGGCCAGAAGAAGGTATCTTTATTTATTTTATGATATTAAAACCAATAGCATATTTCACAACCAATTATTTTCTTTTTTTCTACGTGCATGTGCTTTTCTGTATGGAAATGAGAAGTTATGGTAATTCTTAAGACATTCTTAGAAATTCAGAAGAAAATAATTATAGAGGAGAAGGTCTGAGGCTTGGAAGGACCTAGAAGCTGTCAAACACTGGTTTACGTCGCCAACCCTACAGTTAAGCAGAGACATCTAGCGTCTGTTCCTGTGTTCATGAATTTCCTCTTATTGACTCGGGAAAATGCCTGCATTTCAAGGCCAAAGCAGCCCACACCCAAACAGCTCTCAAAGCCACAAGGAACCAACCAAATTTTGCAGCTTCTGTCATTGGCTCTTTCTCTGTTAAATTTAAACTTCCTAATGAGAAACAGTTTCTCTCTGAGGCAGTGAAAAACAACTCCATCCGCCAGAGAGTGTTTGCTGGCCAAAGACAGCTGCTTTGGAAACGGGCTTCGGGTAGACTCAGAGATACTAATTGGAGTGTTGATGTTTGAAAATCTTTCCTTTAGTTTCTGTGGAAGTTGTATTTATAGAAATGAAATCACAATAATGGCTGTGTAGTAGAAAAAAAAAGCCAGAAACTATAGTGAGTTGTTTATTTTCTTTTTCTTTTCTTTTTTTTTTTTTGGTTTTTTGAAACAGGGTTTCTCTGTGGTTTTGGAGCCTGTTCTGGAACCAGCTCTTAGACCAGGCTGGCCTCGAACTCACAGAGAACCACCTGCTTCTGCCTCCTGAGTGCTAGGATTAAAGGCGTGCACCACCACTGTTCTGCTCTTGGTTTATTTTTCTTAGACATGGCTCAGGCTGACCTCAGACTTGGATCTTGCTACCTCAGTCTCCCTGGAGTGCTAGGTAAATGGTGTATGCCACTGTATCTGGCTGGTTCCTGTTTGTGAGGTGGGAAGGCAGTGCTGGGGTGACGCAGCACCTCACACGTGCTGAGCATGTGTTTTAGCACATGCTGCACCACCAGCCTTTGTTACTAGCCATTGTGTAGCTGACTCCATTTCCATCAACATAAAAACTCAGGGCTGTCAGGATGAATCAGGACCGGCTGGAATTTGTGGGGCTGCGTGAAAAGTAAAAATGAGAGGTTTCTTGTATAAAAATCCCTGGTGTTAGGCTGTAGCTCAGTAGTACATGAGGATCTGGGATTTATCTCCAGTGCCCTTTCTCCTAAAAAAAAAAAAAAAGAAAAAAATCCTATAAAAGATAAAAAAAAAAGGGGGGGGGGCTGGAGAGATGGCTCAGTGGTTAAGAGCATTGCCTGCTCTTCCAAAGGTCCTGAGTTCAATTCCCGGCAACCACACGGTGGCTCACAACCATCTGTAATGAGGTCTGGTGCCCTCTTCTGGCCTGCAGGCATACACACAGACAGAATATTGTATACATAATAAATAAATAAATTTTATTTATTTATTTATTTATTCATTTATTTATTTATTTATTTAGTTTTTCGAGACAGGGTTTCCCTGTAGCTTTGGTGCCTGTCCCGGAACTAGCTCTTGTAGACCAGGCTGGCATCGAACTCCCAGAGATCCGCCTGCCTCTGCCTCCCGAGTACTGGGATTAAAGGTGTGCGCCACCACCGCCCAGCAAAAAGAATTTTTTTNAGAGGCCTGGTGCTCTCTTCTGGCCTGCAGGCATACATGGAGGCAGAATGTTGTATACATAATAAATAAATACATCTTTAAAAAAAAATCCTTTAAAAAAAGAAAAATGGCAACAGTAGTCCTTGGTTTTTTGAGACAATATCTCACTATATAGCCCTTGCCAGCCTAGAACTTACTGTGTAGACCATGCTGGCCTCAAACAACAGAGATCCGCCTGCCTCTGCCTTCCAAGTACTGGGGAAAAGGCATGCGCCACCACCACCCGTTGCACCGCTACATCTTAGATCTGAGGCCTTTCTGAGCACAGCCAGGTCTGCCTTCACCCACAAGGTCACCTGTCTGGCTGACTTCATCTTGGCAAGGAAGAAGTCCCCGAATCCAAAGCTAGCGAGCAACCTCTTGTTCCCAGCTGTCTGTGACTCAGCCTCCTAAGCTGGTCTTCAGGAGGAGATAGTAAGTCGAATGGAAGAGTTGACCCCAAAACACAGAACTCTCTGGGTGATAGTTAACCAATGGAGTGTGTGGTGGAAGTTGGTACTTAATGCTCTATATAATGGCATGATTCCAGGGGTTTCACATCAAAGGTCTCAGAACGGGTTGTCTAAGGTTAAATGGAAAGGGGGTCTGGTGAGAAAGGAATTAAAAGTTTTATAGTCATTATCATTTATGTCTCTTCCAGAGGCCTTCAGAAACTGTCCTCAAAGGAAAGGAGAACCCAAGTGGGCACTCTACTTAGCAGATTTGGTGGTGTGCTTTTTTTTTTTAAAAAAAAATATTTATTTATTTATTTATTTATTTATATATTTATTTATTTATTATGTATACAATATTCTGTCTGTGTGTATGTCTGCAGGCCAGAAGAGGGTACCAGACCTCATTACAGATGGTTGTGAGCCACCATGTGGTTGCCGGGAATTGAACTCAGGACCTTTGGAAGAGCAGACAATGCTCTTAACCACCCGGTGGTGTGCTTCTTGACCTGAATGAGAATGGGTAACATTTACAGAGTGGTTAAGATCACTTGCTCTTCCAGAGGACCCAAGTTCAGTTCCTAGCACCCCCAATATTAGGCAGCTCACAACTGCATTTAACTATAGCTCCAGGGAATACAAGGTTGCCTTTTCGGCATCTGCATACATGTGACACAGATATATAAATAAAATTTTTAAAATTTTTTTTAAATATTTGTTTATTTATTATGTATACAATATTCTGTCTGTGTGTATGCCTGCAAGCCAGAAGAGGGCACCAGACCCCATTACAGATGGTTGTGAGCCACCATGTGGTTGCTGGGAATTGAACTCAGGACCTCTGGAAGAGCAGTCAGTACTCTTAACCTCTGAGCCATCTCTCCAGCCCCCCTTTTTTGAAACTGGGTCTCTCTGTGTAATAGCCTTGACTGTACTGGAACTCACTTTGTAAACCAGGCGGGCCTCAAACCCACAGAGATCTGCCTGCCTCTGCCTCCCAAGTGCTGGGCTTAAAGGTGTGTGCCATCACTGCCTGGCACAACAGTCTTAAAAACTGGGCAATAGCATTAATTCAGTTTAACAGATAAAATTAGGATGTAGGGAGATGAAATCACTTGCCCAAGGTCACACAACTAGCAAGTTGTAGAACTGGGATCCTAACCTCTCTACATTACCCAGATCCGACTATTCTGGAAGGTCCTGTGTTTCTGTGAGCACGTTTCCTGTTTGTTGACTAATAGTGTCATTTATCTAGTAGCCAGCATGTACTAGACACCACTAAAAACTTTAAACACCATCTCTAACACTTTAAGCACAGTAACCTCTCCCTTTAACCAACGAGAAAACCAGATTCCTGACACTGTGGCCTATGTCATCCCTGGTAAGGACCTGGTAAGCCTGGCAAGGTAAGGACCAGACAGAAGACTTAGTCCTTGGTGTGGCAACCTCTACTGCCCGATGCTTTTCCTCTGTCCCCAGGCAGTCTTTGCCTTCATCTGTATGCCTGGACTATTTCTACTTGTTTTGAGTATTCAATCGTGTCCTGGCATTTTGCTTCTTGCAAATATGTGCGTGGATAGATGAAGAGCTCTCTCATAAACCCCGACATCTCTTATGATGCCGTATGTATTGCCGTCTTAAAAACCTATCATTTCACTGCCTGTGGAAGGTAGCTGTTCTGTTGAAGATAACCCAGTGAATCAACTTCATTGGTGATATGAATCCCGCTCTCTTGTTCTAGATATTCAAGCCTACGTGGCAGAACATTCCCATGAACAATGTGAGTAGAACACAGGCTACCTCAGGAAGGAGGGGCAAAACCTTGAAAAGACATTGTGAAGCCATCCTCATGGGAGAGAAAATGATAGTCTTAGATTTCCATGCCTCCCCCCTTTACAGGGTTTGAGTTTTCTTTAAAAAATAAGACTCAGATGCTGTGTTTACTTATTTTCCTGGCGATCTGTGTTGTCAGGACAACAAGATTTATTTGCCTAGAATAGGATTTTCTGATGTTCTTGGAGGGGGGGATGAAAGCGCAAAGCTAACTCTTGTTTTCGTATCTGTAGGAAGAAAATGGTTTCCTTGTGTGGGATGGCTCCTCGCACAAGAGGAGCTGAATGGCAACGACAGGCAATTACAGTGTTCTGCACTTTGTTCTAATTTGCTTTAATAAGAAAGGCACATAAATTGATGGGATTTTTAGCACCGCGCTAAGCATATTGGTAGTTAGCTTCAGTGAGCACTTGCGTGCTAGGCACTGAGCTAGTATCTTCACACACAATATATTGTATTGAAACCTCAGACCAAGTCTGTGAGCTCCGTACTATTATTGTCCCTATCTGACAGCTGATGAAACCAAACAGAGAGATCAGATCAATGCCCCAAGCTTACAGACCTGGTCATTAGGGGATGCGAGGCTTGACTGAAGTCCGTCTTATTCCAGAGCTATTGCCTTTCAACCTCTGTGCTGAGTTATGCAAATGTTCTGCATGTGATATCTGCCTGGGCTGCAGGAATTTACAGTTCAAGGGTCAGACAAACAGATGAGTGAAGCCGGGCGGTGGTGGTGCACATCTTTAATCCCAGCACTTGGAAGGCAGAGGCAGGTGGATCTCTGTGAGTTCTAGGTCAACCTGGTCTACAGAGTGAGTTCCGGGACAGCCAGCGCTATACAGAGAAAGCCTGTCTTGAAAAACCAAACCAAACAAATGATAAAAAACACAAGTGGGGCTCAGCTCATATAGTTTAGTGGTAAAGTGTTTACCTAGCATGTGCAAGACCCATGGTTTGATTCCCCAGCACCACAAAGCAAAACCATAAATGAAGAAGAAAAGAATAAAGACAAGGAGGCTGGCTGAGCATCAAATGATCTAACTGCCCTTAGATATCAGAAAAGGGAGTCAGATGTCAGATCCTCTGGAACTGGAGTTACAGGCAGTTGTGAGCCATTATGTGGGTGCTGGGAACCAAACCCAGGAATTCTGCCAGAGCAGAGCGCTCTTAACTCCTCGGATGTATCTCCAGTCCTTGTACGGACATTTTAAACCTTTCTTTAGCGCTTAAGTTTTCTTTTGGGAGGTTGAGTTTCAAGACAGGTTTTCTCTGTAGCTTTGGAGCCTGTCCTGGAACTCACTCTGTAGACCAGGCTGGCCTTGAACTCACAGAGATCCGCCTGCCTCTGCCTCCCGAGTGCTGGGATTAAAGATGTGTGCCACCACTGTCCGGCAAGCATTTAAATTTATACTGAATTTCTGCCTGTGTTATCTACATTGTTATAACAAAACATGGGCAATTTAGTAAAACATAACATAGTCATACAGAATTGTTCATTTAAACAAATAACAGGAAAGAACACCAGGGTCTATTAAAAAAAAAGGTGGGGGGGCTGGAGAGATGGCTCAGTGGTTAAGAGCATTGCCTGCTCTTCCAAAGGTCTTGAGTTCAATTCCCAGCAACCACACGGTGGCTCACAACCATCTGTAAAGAGGCCTGGTGCTCTCTTCTGGCCTGCAGGCATACACACAGACAGAATATTGTATACATAATAAATAAATATTAAAAAAAGAACACCAGGGTCTATTTTTAATTACTCTAGGAAAACAGGGTTGCCTGAGAATTTTTTTTTTTAATAGACTGAATCAGTGAGTTTCCTGGACTTATTAGAAGAGCACGGGTGACCTCGAAACAGCTGCATCACTTCAACGTGCCCCCTCCTGATGGGGAACGCCTCATGGAGTGCCCCCTAGATGGCAATACACAAGAAAATCATATGAAAATCGCTCTTGGTGTTTATAAATAAAGCTTTAATAGGAACACTGCTACACGTCCATTGATTTGTTGTTGTCTGTGGCTGCTGACAGCAGAGCTGAGTCATCACAGTGGAGAGCACAGGGCAGATCCAGGGATGTTGACCTTATGGTCTTTCACAGAAAATGCCTGCCGACTCCTGCCTTAGCATTAATGACTCCAAATCCCCCCGCCCGATTAGCCCTGATAGCTGTTTGAGGGGGGCATACAGTACAGAAAATACAGAACTGTGTACCCCCACCTCAGCACTGACTGCTGTCAGCATTTTGCAATTTGCTTCACGAATATTTATAGAGGAAATAAAACAAGTATTAACATCTTCCTATGCTCGCTGTCTCCTTTCTCCCTCCCTCCTTTCCTTCGTTTCTTTACTTATTATTTTTAGTTTTTTTGAGACAGGGTTTATCTGTGTAGTCCTGGCTGACTTGGAACTTGCTCTGTGGACCAGGTTGGCATCGAACTCAGAGATCCACCTGCCTCTGCCTCCTAAGAGCTGGGATTAAAGACATTTGCCACTGCTGCCCATCTTATTTTGTTTTGTCTTTTTTGAAACAGGATCTATGTAGTCTTGGTTGCCCTATAACTCCCTATGTAGGCCAGATTGGTCTTTAACTTATGGAGATCCTCCTGTCCCTGCTTCCCAAGTGCTGGGCCCAGGAATCTGTCTGTGCACCACATGCATGCATTGCCTGAGAAGGCCAGAAGAGGGCATCGTATCCCCTGGAACTGGAGTTCCAAAGGCTCGTGACCTGTCATGTGGGTGCTTGAAATTGAACCCAGGTCCACTGCAAGAGCAGCTGGTGCTCTTAACTACTGAGCCATCTCTCCAGCCCCCTCCCTTAATTTTTAGATCATGCTAGTACCTCCCACACGCTAGGCAAGTACTCAACCTCTGAGCTACATGTCTAGCTGCCTACTTCCTTCTTGGTGTCACACTGTCATGAATCTAACATGAACCAATTCTCTTTGACTTTTATATCTTTTGCATAAGCGTGTGTCCTTAAGCATACACCATGTGGGCATCACAGAACATGCTGCTAGCCTCCTGAAATCAGAGCTTGCCTCTGCAAGAGCCCCTCACAAGCAGGAGGAGGCTTATTAATGCTTCAGGGAAGGAGTAGGGAGAAAGCCATTAGATCCTCACTGGAGGTTTCCCATTCGCTCCCTCCTTCCCTCTGGTGCCCACCCCAAGCTGCACATGGCCCTGGGAGATGCTAGAGTATATAGGAGGGGGAGGCAAGCAAAGGAGAACTCCACCTATGTCGCTTTTGGCAGGTCAACATCCACACTGGAAATGAGTAAGACCAATAAACTCATTGGTTCACCAAGCTGGGCTTGGATGGAACTGTGCCTTTGATCTGTTGTTGGCGTCCTATTTTGGGTGAATAGACGTTTGTTCATGTCTTCCCAGGCAGTCACTCCAGAGTGGGGCTTAAAAATACACAGTGTGTAATGCTGTATTCTGCAGCTTGCTCTTTTACTCTACGGGTTTTTGTGCTCTTTTCATTGTGGGTACAGTAGAGATAACCGTCCTTTTAACCATTGTGTACTCTTCCACCAAGTCTCGCTCTGTTTGCTATTCCTAACAAATAAATGTGAGGACGTTGAGCAATATCAGAGGTGACCATCTCATAAGAAGGCTCATTGAGTTTATTTGTCCGGTCCTTGGAATTGTTTGTGAATGCCTCTGCAGCCTAGAAACACTGGAATAATTTACTAACTAACAGGGGCTGGAAGTCGACCCAGTTGACAAAGAGCTTTGAATCCTCAGTGAGTTTGATGTCTCAACTCGATTCCCTCTTGGCTGCCGGCAGGGACTTGCGGACAGCCACTGGTGAACATCCAAGTCTGAGTTCACCGACCCCCCACCCCAAGGCCACGGGGTTAGCGAGCCCTTGAAATACCCTTTTACTTCAACGTTGTTATCCAACTGGGAGACTAAAGGAGCTTAAGGCTCCTGCAAAGTCAAACGCCAAAAAGGGTAAAGAGTGTTTAGCCAGAATAGGATGTGTTTCATCACAGGCATCTAAGCAACCTTATGGGGAGACCCAGAACTTCACTGGGCCATACGGAGTACAGATGCATTTTAGGGCGAGCCCACAGCAGTGGTCAGTGGGGAGGCGGCTGCGGAAAGGGCTTCCCCATAATGGGCGTTGCCCCGAAATCCAGGGAGGGAACCGCCAGACAGGCTCCTGGGTTTCACCGCCTTTGGGGAACTTCTGGACGCTCGAAAACAAAGCGGCGTGGAGCAGCTGGCAGCAACCGAGACCCACTCACAAACTTGCGGCCTCTGTGCCCCTGCGCGGGCCGGGCCTCGCTTCCTGCCGCCGGACGCCTCCTTCCCCCCCCCCCCAACCTCGCCTCCGCCCCGGTGCTACTTAAGTCCCCGCGGGACCCGGCGCGCGGCCGAGGCTGCGGCGGGCACGCGCTCTTCCACGCCGGCTCCTTGGCCAATCAGCGCGGAGCCCGAGGCGCCGCCGCGCGCGAGCCGAAGCCCGGGCGGCTCCTCCCGCGGAGAGCCGAACCGGACCGAGCAGAGCCGAGCCAAGCCGAGCCGGGGGCGCAGAGCGCGGGAGGCGGCGGCGCGGAGCCCAGGTGAGCTGGCCCGGGGCGGTCCGGGCTGGGGGTGGGGAGAGTGGGGGGACACGCAGCCGCCCTGTGGGTCTCTGAGTCCGGGACGCGCGCGGCGCCGGTAGACACAGCCCAGAGGCGGGCCCCGAGGGGACCCCACGTGCGCCGCCCCGCGCCCCGCCACGTGGAGGGCTGCGCCCCCTTCCCCCGGGCCTCCGGAGCGGGGCGGCGCTTGGGCCCGGGCGGTAGGGGCCGGCCTGGAGTTCCGCACCGAGGCCGGCCGGCAGGGGCGGTCCCGGGTCCCGGCGACGGCCTAGGCCACCCTTGCGCTTGACAGGTGCGGAACCTGAGCGCGCGGGAGCGTCCCACCCCCGCAGCCTGCGGGGCACGGGGCGACCCCGGCCCTAGGGGTTCGGACACAGGTGCCAGGACCCCGAGTCTGCCCTCTGACCACCCCGACCTCACAGGCCGGCTCGATCCTTTTGACCTAAATTTACCTCAGGGCTGCAGCTCGCGGGGCATGAAGAGTGCATGTTCCGGCCCCCCGGCTCAGCCCCGGGGCTGGTGCCCCGGTGTTACCCAGATTTTGCCAAGATTCTCCCCACCCCCTGGCTGCCCAGTTTGGGGAACGGGGTGTTTTCACAGCTCTGCCAGCCTCCTCCCGGGCTGCTCTCACTTGGAGACGAAGAGGTGGCACTTTGCAGAGGGATGGAGCTGGGGGTGGAGAACATTTGAGGTGCCATGGGCAAAGAAGCAGCCTTCTGGTCTGGGGGTGGGTCATGCCGCGCATTCATTATTCAAGATGCAACTTTTACCTTCCGCAGCCTACTCTCTGATTTCCCCCAGTCCTGGAGCAGAAACTTCAGGTGCCCTGGGGCATTAACGGTGTCTTTTACTCCTCCTCCCAACTCTGCCCCCACAGGGCTGAAGGGAGGATTGCTGTCTGTCCCCACAGCTCCTTTGTTCTTCGGAAGTGGCAGGGGATGCCACTGTTCCCAAGCCTTCCCACAGAAACTGTGCAGTTTCAGAATAGATTGGGATCAGTGTGCAGAAGCAGCTTCAGTTTGCCAGGTCCTCCTTCTGCACCTTCGGCCGCTCTTAACCAGCTCATCAAGGCAATCATTAGATGAGCCCCTACCTTGGATAATCGTAGTGACTTTTTTCATCCTTTCTGGGGGCAAGAACCCGGTGCCAGGAGCATGCTAAGAGCACCCTCTACCACAGGACCACATTACCGCCCCCTAATTAGGACTTACTGAGTTCTTGCTATGTGGCAGGTACTGTTTTGTTGCCTGCATTATCTTATTTAATATTTACCCCAAATCTTGTTTGTCAGGGAGTTTTGCCACTTTGGTCGAGAAAAGGAGGTTGAGGTTCCTGACACTCCTTTAGTATTAAAAGGCTCAGAGAGGTTAGTTAACTTCTCTGGGATCACACAGACAAGCAAGGCTTCCCTCACCTGCTTGGGGGAGCCCAGGCCTTTTTACTAAGCAACGTATAAGGCCACAGATCTCAGGAGGTCCTGCGGTTCTGTCAGAACTCCAGCTTGTCTTTCCCTCCAGTTGCTAGTGGGCTAATAACTAGGCTGTAGTTCTCAGGGGGACAGTTCCACCCTCCTGGCGAGCATTTGAAACATGTGGGAGTAACTTTTGGTTTGTCAAAGTGAGACTAAGCACTCTTGGTGTTTAGTGGGCAGGAGCTGGGGAATGCCAAATGTCCTGTAAGAATGTCGCTACCCTAAATGCCAGTAGGAAGATGCTGAGAAATGCCGGAAGCCTCAAGTGCTGGGGCAATGGAGGGATAGCCACAAGGTGCGTTCTGGAGAAATCTGCCGAACCTTTGAAGATGGGCTGAAAAGTGGAGGGAGGAGGGAGAGGGGATAAGATGGGCCCCAGCTCAGCAGAAGGAGTTTGTGCATTGGATGTAGACAGTGGCACTCTGCTAGCTGGGAGGGGACCGCTGGGTGGGGCAGGCCAAACTGCTCAGAATCTAACACGGCCCACTAGTCACCCTTGCCTTATGTGAACCCATCTCAGGAAAGACTCAGGTTGGGAGCCGCTTAGTCACTTGAGACCTCTCTTCCTTGACCTGCCTCCTTCTGGTGGCTGTAGGGCCTCATGGATCTCATTTCTTCTCACTATCCTGGGGGTTTGGGCCTGTGCTACAGCACGTTTCTCGTTTAGTTGGAGTCTTGGACTAGTAGGCGAGAGAGCCCCAAGGTGGCTTCACGCAGGTTGCTCTTGGGCCGCCTTAACCTCTCCGATCACACCTGTAGCTCTTCCTTGGCAAACTGACTTCTTAGATGGGATGTGACCCGGTAGAGTGCCTGGCACACGTGAAACCCTCGGTTTGGTCCCTAGCACTCTGTAAACTGGGTGCGGTGGTGTGTCCTTGTAATCTCAGCCAGCACTGGTGGAAGCTAGATCAGAAGTTCAAGGTTGTGCTCTTCCTTAGGAGGGCAGCCGGGGCTGTGTGAGACCCTGTCTCCAGACAAGTAAATAAACAAGAGAGTTTAGAGTTCAGGTTGTTGATAGAAATTTGTAAGGGTTTTGGTTTTTAACTTGCTAGCAAGCGCTCCACAAGCTACATCCCTAACCCTGAAAAAAAGGAAAAAGGTGAAGTTCCCTCCAGCAGTGTCATTGTGTGTCTTTCCCTCACTCCAGTGTCAGAGCAGGAGCATTCGCATTGCCTCCCTCCCGCTAGGCTCTCGCACCCACACATCTGCTGTCGTAAGACCAGTGTGTTGTGTGCGTGTCCTGCGAGTTACATCTATGTACATGGCCTCACTCCGTATCACGTCTTCTTTGCGTCAGGCCTTTTTATGGCTGAGTAATATTTCATAGTCTGAGTGGACTACATTTGGTTTATTCGTCCAGTGATGGGCGTGCGTGTGCTGTTTCTAGTTTAAGGCTTCTCTTTCTTTTCTTCCCTGAGAGACAGGGTCTCATTATGTAGCCCAGTTTGGCCTTCACCCCTTGATCTTCCTGTCTCTGCCTCCTGCGTGTGTGCACACCACCATGCCTTGCTCAGTTTCTTTTTTCAATTATAGAACATTTCAAGCACGGAGAGATGCCAAGGTTCTGTTTTGTTTTGTTCGTTTGGACTGACTTCAGAAGGCAGGAAGGAGGCCCTGGGCGTGACAGGAACTGGACAGGGCGCTGCCCTGTGCACAGCCTGGCTATGTAACCTCCATCCCCTGTTTGGGGGTCTGGGGACAGATGTACTCTAGGGAGCTGAGAGGTGTTGGGGTTCACTCCCTGCCAGAGTCTCTTAGCTGCTGGGGAGTCCTGTGGAACAGATGAAGTATATTCTAGCATACATCTCCCTTTCGGAAAGGAGGAAAAGAAAACTAGAAGGTTCTGTCGTGCCCCCACACCCACCCCATCCCGAAAGCTGCAGAAGGACTATTTTTGTGTTGCCTCTTTTTATCCTGGTGGCTGTAAATAGTTGAGAGATGGCAGTTACAGAGATAAAAATGCTAATTCCAACCTGGAAAGGAGAGATGGATGATCCTACAGGAAGTGGGGGGAAGGGAGAGGCCAGGATCTTGCCCTCTACCCTGAGAGGTTGCCCAGGAGGCAGAGCTGAGGGAAGGCTAAAGGTATTGCCCAAGTGTTACTGTTAGGGACACTTAAAGGGAGGCAGTGGTTAGATGGGGGGCAAGGCGGGGAGCACATTCCTGACCCTGTTTAGGTTTTTTTTTTTTTTTTTTTTTTTTTTTTAGTTTTTCGAGACAGGCTTTCTCTGTATATATAGCCTTCGCTGTCCCAGAACTCACTTTGTGGACCAGGTTGGCCTTGAACTCAGATATCTGCCAGCTCTGCCTTCCTAGTGCTGGGATTCACCTGCCTCCGCGCCTAGCTCTTTTAGTACAGGGCCAGGTGGTGATGACCCAAGCCTTTAATCCCAACCAGGAGGCAGAGGCAGGCAGATCTCTGAGTTCAAGGCCAGCTTAGTCTATAAAAGTGAGTTCTGAGACAGCCAGGACTACACAGAAAAAAAACTTTTTCTCTAGCAGGGAGTGGGAGAACGTACATTGGGAAAATTGCATTTTAAGCATCTGGCAAGAGAGATTGCCTTTAGGTTCATCTCAGACCTGCACACCCATTCTGGGTCCAGGTGTGGGGGCAGGTGGCCCTGTCCCTGTTTCCTGACTTGTCCCTGTTTGGGAGGGCATGTATACTTGAGGTAGGAGAGGGAAATCGGTGATTTAAACAGTCTGTAGACAAGGAGGGATGAGGAATGGATGAACAGTGTGGGTGGGGGAGACAGGCTGCCCTTGGTGCCATCTGGGCCCCAGGTCTCTGACTGGCCAGGCTGTGCGTCACTGGAGTGGATCTCTTCCCCTTCCAGATTGGAATCTCATTTCTCTGCCTCTTCCTGGTTCCGGGAAGACTGGCAGGGAGTCTGCATGTCTCAAGTTTTGTGTCCCTGAAACACCGTACTCACTCGGGCAGTGCAGCATGCCAGTTTGGATGTGAAATATGTTCACTTTTGATTTGGTAACAAATGAGGCCTCGGACTACAGCTAGCAGGGAAGGTAGAAAAGGTTTAGATACCGTGGTGAGATTAGAGATTCTGATTTGAAGCCTGAGCGTTGGTGGTGCACACCTTTAATCCTAGCACTTGGGAGGCAGAGGCAGGTGGATTTCTGAAGGATCTCTGACTTAAAGGACAGCCTGGTCGACAGATCTAGTTCCAGGGTAGCCAGGACTCTGTAGAGAGACTCTGTCTCCAAAGCCCCCCCCCCAAAAAAGAGAAAAATCAGAATTGTTTTTAGTATAAGTTAAAGCCAATTAAGGAGCTTTTATTTTCCCCTCTTTTTGGGGGAAGGATGGTGTTTTGAGACAGGATTCCTCTGTGGCCCTGGCTGTCCTAGGACTCTTTCTGTAGACCAGGCTAGCCTCGAACTCTGCCTAGCTTTTATTTTCTTATTTTACGTTTATGTTTGTGTGAGTATATGCCATCTGTATGGCAGAAGAGAATGTTGAATGCCCTGGAGCTGGAGTTACAGGCAACTGTGGGCTGTCATGTGGGTGCTGGGATCTGAACTCAGGTCTCCTGTTAGAGCAGCCAGTGCTCTTAACTGCTGAGCCATCCGTCTCTCCAGACTGCTTACCTGTGGAAGCCTTTGCTTCGCTTTTGTTTAATGCATTCACAGCTGTGCCCTCCCTAAAACCCCTCAGCTGTGTGATCACGGGCACATGACGCAGACTGTCTGTGCCTCTGTCTCCTCACCGGTGAAGGAGGAAGTAGTAAGGTCATCATGACATGGCAGCTCATAAGCTGATACAGGCTTAGTATGATGCCAAGCGGCCGACCACTAGTCTCACGTATTGCCATGGCAGCAGCTATTACAGCTCTTGCTATGGGGTGAGTGTCTTCAACAGGCTTCTTCCAAGTCAGCCAGCCCCTGGGTCTCCTCCACCTCGGATTTACTTTTCTAAGATAAACAAGCAAAACATTGACCTCGTAGGTTTTGTCTTCTGCCTAGCCATCAACGTGAAGGCTGCCTGGGTTACTAGGGAATAGGCAGCTGCCTGCGCGCCTGTGGGTGTAAGGAACTGAACTTAGTAGAGAAGCTTTTGTCAATCTGTTTGTCACTTGTAGGTCTAAGTCTCTGGTAAGTCATGGGCTCTTTTGGCTCAGGTAGTTGAAAACACTGGGGTCTGTGGCCTGAGTACCAAATCCATTTCCCATCTATTGTTCTTTCTTGATTCACTTCATGCTAAAGCAGTGTTCTCCCTCACCCTTGTAATGCATATTCTTACAACACTGTATGACAGAAAGAACCTTTCCACGCTTAAAAAAAATCGCAGAGTAAGACCCAGTACAGTAGATGGGTTACGTATGTTCTCTTGAATCCATCACTTGGCCAGAGTAGTCGATGCCCAGTTGGGCAGTTTTGAGTCATGGATGAGACCCTGAAACTGCTGATGGGGTTGGCTCCACAGGGCTGCCTCTCATAGAAGGATGTGTTCCCAGAATAAAGGGCTGCAGTTCTCAAGACTAAAGGAATGTAGACTCTAGGCCAGCTAAAGAGGCGCGTCTGACCTTCTAACTGGCCTTGGGGATGTTTGAAATACACACCCTCCAGCTTACAGTTGCTGAATGCCAGCTGTGTTCTAGAAAGTTCTAGGCTTGAGAATTCAGCAGTGAATTAAAAACCTCACTCTGCAGTTAGTCAAGCCATGTCTCTGGGCCAAGTCCGGGCATTTGTTCTTGGTACAATTGGAGGCTGCTGCCTTTGGTGTCCCCTCATATAGACTGAGTTCCCAGGAAGGCAGCGACATGGCCTATGCCAGCCTCTTTGTACCAACCAGCCTGTGCTTACTCAGGACACAGTTTGTGAAATTCGCAAGGCTGTATCTGTAACTTTTTCCGTCCTTGGAAAATACAGATGAAGACTGTTGGCTATGGTCCCATGGTCAAGTACTTGCTCTTCATGTGCAGGAACCCTGAGTTACACCTGAGGCACCTTGGTGAAACAAAAAAAAAAAACAAAAAACAAAACTGGCCCATTTTAGCTCTACTTGAACCTACTGTGATTCTAGGTAAATCATCAACTTTTTAAAAAAATTTTATGTTTGGTATGTGTGCATATATGTGTGTGTGTGCACGTGTGTGTGCACGTGTGAGTGGTCATATTACAATATGAATGTGAAGGTTAAAGGACAACTTGGGATTTGGTTCTTTCCTTCCTGTAGCCATCTACAGGTTTCTGTTCCATCCAGTCCTACAGCCATTCAGTCCCAAAGAAACACACGGAGGCTTATACTAATTATAAACTGCTTGACCCATTAGCTCAGGCTTATTACTAACTAGTTCTTACAATTTAAATTAACCCATAATTCTTACCTATTTTTAGCCATGTGGCTTGGTACCTTTTCTCAGTAAGGCATTCTCATCTTGCTTCCTCTGCATCTGGCTGGTGACTGACTCCCTGCTTTTCCTCTTCCCAGAATTCTCCTAGTATGGTTGCCCCCCCCCATACTTCCTGCCTGACTGCTGGCCAATCAGTGTTTTATTTAACCAATATGAGTGACAGATCTTTACAGTGTTACAAGAGCATTATCCCACAGCACCTTCCACCATCAGGGTTCCAGGAATCAAACTCAGGTCATCAGACTTGGCCACAGTCCTTACCCACTGAACCATCTTGCCGGTTCTAATGAATCTTTTGAGCCTTTGTTTTCTATTGGTAAAGTGGAGAATTTAGGACAGATGACCATGGAGGTGTGTGCCTAGACTGCTAACATTGCCTGACCCTTAAAGCTGGGGTTGTAGGTTCAGCTGGTTATGAGATGTGGGATGTGGGGAAAGGGAGGCCATGGGACATGGCCTTCAGCCTGACCTTGGCCATACACTGGCAGCTTTTTATGAGGGTGCTGTGGGCCTAAGAACTCTAGGTCTTCATGCTTGTACAGCAGGCATTTTACTGGGGAACCATCTCCCTAGTCTCCTCCTCGTTTTTGTTTGCTTGGCAGGGTGGTTGGCTGACTAGCTGTGGTTGCACACACCTATAATCCTAACAGGTAGGAGGCTGAGGCAGGAGGGTCACAAAGCTAGCCCTGCCACACAGTGCCACATGCCCTATCTCAATTCTTTTTAAAATTTTAATTAAAAGGAGGGGCTGGAGAGATGGCTCAGAGGTTAAGAGCATTGCCTGTTCTACCAAAGGTCCTGAGTTCAATTCCCAGCAACCACATGGTGGCTCACAACCATCTGTAATGGGATCTGGTGCCCTCTTCTGGCCAGCAGGCATACAGAATATTGTATAAATAATAAATAAATAAATAAAAAATTAAAAGGAAAAGAAAAGTATTTCCCAGGACAGCCTTCCTTGACCCCCAGCTTCCTCCTTCATCGTCAGCTGCCTCTCTTCTGTTCCTTGTGTACTGGTCTGGCTGTCTGCTGTGCACTGTGGCACCCGGGCACCTCCTTTTAAATCTTTCATGAGGTTGCTGGTCCCTTGTGACAGAAACCACACAGTAACTTCTCCATAATCGCTTGGAGTTTTTCTTTGACCATTTGGTTCTGTGTTTGTTTTTTGAGATGTGTTCTCGCTGTGTAGCCCTGGCTGGCCTCAGATTTGCTGTGTAGAGTGGTGGTGGTACACACCATTAATCCAGTCCCAGCTTTTGGAAGGCAGAGGCGGGTGGGTCTCTGAGTTCAAGGCCGACCTGGTCTACGTAGTGAGTTCCAAGGACAGCCAGGGCTACACAGAGAAACCCTGTCTTGTAAAAACCATGCCCTCCACTCCAGATTTGCTGTGTAGCTGAGGATAAACCTTGAGACCTTGAACAGCTTCTAATGTTTCTGCCTCTACTTCCATAGTATTACAGTATGCACTCCTATGCCTGGTTTATGCAGTGCTGAGGATTGAAGACAGGGCTCTTACATGATTGGAAAGAACTCTACCAATTGAGCTTTAAGCTTAATTGCTTGTTAAAAGAACAAATGAATGAATGAATTTCCTTTAGGGCCTCAGTTTCCCCAGGTGAGAGAGGATGTGGCTGTGTAGGTCCTTTCCTGACTCCCGGACTGACATAGTTCTTAGTCTCTTAGTCCTGGTAGGCTCTTGATCCTTTTTTTTTTTTTTTTTTTTTTGGTCCTGGAGTGCTATGGGAAGAGGGGTCTGAGAACCCCGAGGGACTCTGAGGAAGATGTGTCTCTGATTTTGAGGCTCACCCACTGAGTTGTCTTCCAGCCCCAGCCCCACAGTGGCTCAGCTCAGCGTTTGGCAGGTGGCAGTTGCTGGTTGGAAATGGCCCCCAGGAAATGGAAATGGCCAGGCATTTCCTGTGGGCCTGTGCCACTTGGCTTTCTGGCACAGGAAGGAATATTTCTCTCATCCTGGCCGGGGACTGGCTCCATCTGCTCCAGGAAGGGTCTGGTGGCTCCACTGGGTGCCCTGGAGTGAGGGGGCCTTCTGGGCGGGGCAGTGCTTGTGATTCATGGGGAACTGCCGGGCCAGACTGCTGGCGCTTTGCCAAACCCGGGCAGCTTTGTGGGAAGGTCCTCTTCAATCCTGTGTTCCGATCACTGCCCCTCCTTGCAGAGGGCTTGTCCTATGGGAATTACACAACCAAGCAGAGTTACTCTGTGCCTGGTGCCTGCTGGGCTTAGTGTGACTTCAGTAGTCTTTTGTGCTAAGCTACTGTCTTTATGTGCAGTTTTCTGCTAGAGGCATCTTGGTGGCTTCATTAGATTCCCATAGGGTCTCTGGCCCAACAATTCAGAACACTGGCTTAGTCTGTGGGAACGGGGCGGGATCCTTCTACACAGCCCTCCTGGTCTTTGTTCATCTCTTCCCTAGATCTGGGTCTTCACAGGCAGCCCTAGCTTGGGTCTGAATGCTTCTGTTCTCCTCCTTCAGACCTTGAAGGCCAAGCCTGCGTCAGAGGCGGTGGCGAGGGAGGCCCAGGCCAGACACTGGCTGGCCAAAGAGACTTGATTAAAAGCAGCTTTGTTGGGGGTGGACGGCTTGGTGTCCTTGGCCTGGAGTAGAGATCGATAAGCAATTGTTTTTCTGTTGGCAAGAAAAAAAAAAATCCCCATTGACTCCCGCAGGCACTGCCAAGTCTGGCTTTCTTTCCAGGAACACTTGTAGCCCCAACAGAGCTCTTGGAGGAAGGACAGACCTCCTGTCCTAAGGGTGGCTGGATCAGAGTGGCGGAATCCGCACGAGAGCAGGTGGGCTCCCCAGGGCAGCAGTCACTCCGGAACATTCTGGAATGCAGCCCCACTTTGTTTAGGCATTGCCTTGAAAGGATAGCTTTTCAGCACATTAGTCATGTATTCTGAGTACATGGCTCATCTGCTCCTCATGACCATCTTAAAGATGGGGAAACTGAGGCAGAGAGCGGCTAACGCAAGCTAGGAAAAGCGTAGCCCAAGCTGTGGAGTCCAAGGTCCTGCCTTCCTCTGCTTAGAAGATGAGGATCACAAAAGAATATGTAGAGTAACAGCAGCCAGACTGCAGCGAAATGTGGAACTTGGGTAGACACATCCATTGGCTGGGAGGCCAGGGCAGGGGCAGAGCTAATGATGCCGTCCGTGGTGCTCTGAAGTGTGGCTTCTCCGTTCCTATCATGGCTGCTTACTTTCTTCTGGAAATTCATTTTGGGGCCGGAGAGGTGACTCAGCAGTTAAGAGCTCACTGTACTCTTGCACGGGATTTGAGATCAGTTCCCACCTCCCAAGTCTGGTGGCTCAAACTGCCTGTTACTCCAGCTACAGGGATGCCATGCCCTTTCTGGTCTCTAGGACACCTGCACTTCTGTAACACAGACACACATAACATCATAAAACATACGCCTAATCACCCAGTGAAAATGAGCCATACTCACCATGTACAGCCCTGTGGCATTACGTATGTCCACTGTGTTGGGCTCCTCCCTTTAATCGGGACCTCCTTGTTCTCCTCTCCCCTCACTGTGCTGCTTTCTTTCCTTCCTGTTCGACATGCAGGCTCTCCTGTAGTCTGGGCTAGCTTCAGACTCACTGAGTAGCTGAAGCTGACCTTGTATTTCTGCTCCCACCTGCCTGTTTGTCTAGTGATAGAACCAGTGAGCACCACCACCTGCAGTTTCTGCAGTGCTGGGGATGGAGCCCAGGCCTCTGTGCATGCAGTTTGGGCACTCCACGCACTCAGCCCCACCCCAGCCCTGTTCTGTTTCTTGCTGTGTGAATTTGACCATCATGGCTGCTGCTCACTGGTCACCAGTTGGCGTTGGCTCATTTCACTTAGCATGTCTTCAGGGTCCTTCTCCACCACCTTGTAAGTCAGACTTGTCTTCTCGTGACCCTTACGTGACCTTACCCCGTTCTCTGTGTCCACACATCCTTGGATGGACATAGGGTTGTTTCCGCCTTTTGGCAGTTGTGACTGGTGATGCTCTCACTCTTGTTATGCAAGGGTCTGACTGGACCCCTCCTTTCTGGTTTTTGAGTGCATACTATTGAGAGGAATTACTGGCCACGCAGGAATTCCATGGTTCACTGTCTGAGGAACTGCCAGCGTTTGCTTGAGGTTTGAGTGTATACTTCCCCTTGCTGTTCACTAGGCTGAGTATCTTGTCACATGGTTGAGTTTGTTGTGGTTCTTTTGGGGGTGTGGTATGTGCATGTGTGTGTGTGTGCGCACACGCGTGCATGAAAAGGACATTGGGTCACTCTACCATATTCCTTTAGGACAAGACTGACTGGAGCTCGGTTGGCAGTCAGCAAGCCTCAGCCAGCCTCCTGCCTCTGCCCTCATAGTGCACTTAGGTGACACCTAGCTTTTAATGTTCACGCCAGGATTGGAATTCAGGCCCTCGTGCTGTGCAGCAAGTAGTACTCTTACCCACTGAACCATCTCCCCAGCCCCTTGTTTTTCTTTCTTTATTAAAAATAAAAATCATACAGTATATTTTTATCATTTTTTCCTCCCTCAGTTCCTCCCATGTCCTCCATACCCACCCACCTTTATGTTCTTTTTCTCTCTTTTAAGTAAACAGCTGGGCAGGGTGGCACGCGCCTTTAGTTACAGCGCTTGGGAGGCAGAAGCAGGTGGATCTCTGAATTTTGAGGTCAGTCTGGTCTACAGATCAAGTTCTAGGGCAGCCAGGGCTGCACAGAGGAACCTTGTCTCAAAAAAAAAAAAACCAATAAATAAGTAAAAATAAAAAGAAACCACCACTTTTTTTTTCTTCTAAATCATGAGAACACAGGAACAGGAATGGGAATGCCAAGGCTTTTCTGATTGGGGGATTCCCAGCCACCTTGCCTGACATAGTAGATGTTTTGCAATTCTGAATGGACAGTTCCAAGAGGGCCCAGCAACATTATTGTGTCTCTGCTGGGTCCTTTAGGGAGTCCTGACTGTCTAACACTTTTACACCTTCCTCTCAAGATTCTCTTCTACCAGAGTGACCCTCAAATCTTTGCCAGTACCCACTGCTTTCCCAGCACCTCGAGAGAGCCTCCTTGATTAGCACACAGCTGCCATCACCTTTGTGGATGCACTGACTTAGCTCCAGCTGTGCCTGGGACATTTGTCAAGACACGTGAGCCAAAGCCAAAGCTCTGTCCCAGCCATGGCGAAGGTACGAGTCAGTCTGTTCTCTCTCCCTCTCTCTCAAATTGATATAAAAGTTCATGTGACATAAAAATTATTTTTTTGGGGGGGGAGGCACAGTGCTGGGGGTAGAACCCAAGGCTTCTCCAATCCTAGTTAGGAGGTTTGCTGTCAAGCTTCATGCTGCACCCAGCCTCTAATTAACCTTTTTTTTTTCTTTTAAATTTGAGACAGTTCTCACTCTGGCTTGCTTGGAGCTCATTATAAAGACCAGAATGGCCTGGAACTCACAGAGATCCTCCTGCCTCTGTCTCTGGGGTACTGGAAATAAAGGTGTGTGCTACCACGCTGGGCAGATTAACCCTCTTAAAATCAATAGTTCATTGCATTTAGTATAAGCACTGGGTTGTGAAATTACTTCTGTGAGTTCGACGACATCTTCACCAAGATGAAGCCCTGCATCCATTAAGCAGTCCCTGCATTGGCGCTAGAGTGATCCATGGCCTCTGTGGATTTGCCTAGTATGGAAATTTCATTTCCATGGAATTATGCAATACATACGGGCTCTTGGGACTGGCCCTGCACTTGGCATGCTGTTTCATCTTTCATCTGTGTTGTAACCATTGCCAGTGCTTCTGGCCCTTTTATGGCTTTGTAGGTTTCCACTGTTTGTGTGAACCACACTTTGCTCATCTGCTCATTTGCTGCTTCCCTCTCAGCTGCAGCGACTGGTCCTGGTTGGGTGTACTGGTTGGGTGTGCTCTTAGGAATGGACCACACGGAAAGTCGCTAACACTGGAGAAACCACCTGCAGGCAGTTATCTTGGTTCCTTAGGTGTTGCTGGGGCTTTGAACTCCGATCAAAGTGACTGCTTGTAGGGCAGTCACTCTTACCCCCGAGCCATCTCCTCAGCCTATTGGCTCAGTCTATAGCCCGGGCTGACCTGGAGCTCCGCCCCCTTGCAACACAGAGGTGTGACAGCACATCCACGATGCTGGAAGATGCAGGCAGAAGGGTTTCATTTAGCCTACCTAGCATCTAAAAGCTATGTCAGTAATTACTAACTCTTAAAAAAAACAACAACTGTGTGTGTATGTGTTGGGGGTACCTATGGCACCCAAAGGCATCAAATCCCTTGGAACTGGAGTTAGAGGTAATTCTGGGGAATCAAACTCGGGTCCTTTGCTCTTAACTGCTGAGCCATCTCTTCAGCACCTGATAATTTTACTAGTTAAAAAAAGTCAACCGGGCGCTTCGGAGATTTCTCAGCCAGCAATCTGAGTTTGACCCCAGTGCTCACAGCAGCACATGCTCACAAGCCCAGAGCCGGGGAGGTGGACATAGGTGGGTTTTGAGGGCTTGCTCACCAGCCAGCCTGACCTGCTTGGAGACTCCAGTTTCTACTGAGAAGCCCTGTTTCCAAAAACAAGGTTGGAGGGCTGGAGAGATGGCTGAACAGCCCCTATAGATTCTTGCTTGAAGGAAGGAAGAGTTGGGATTGGGGAACTAAACCCTGGGGAACTAGAGCAGCACAGCAGGTAGCTGCCAATCCTTAAGGGCCTGTGTGGGATCTCTTGGGGTTCCTTATACTTGCTTTTATAGGAATTGAGTTTGGATTCCTTGTCACGTTATGTGAGAAGGAATACAAAGAAAACATTGCTTTTTTTTAACTTAAAAAATTATTTTATGTGCTTGAATATTTTTACCTACGTATGTCTGTGTACCATGTGTGTGCCTGATATTCTTGGAGACCAGAAGCGGGTATCAATTCCCCGTGGAATTAGAGTTACTGATGGCTGTAAGGCACCATAAGAGTGCAGTACTGGGAATCAAACACAAGTCCTCTGGAAGAGTAGCAGGTGTTGTTTACCACAGAACATTCTCTCCAGCCTTCAAAGGATGCATTTATTATTATTATTGTGTAGACTGGGAGATCACATTACATCCTGTTTTGCAATATTTTCTCTTTTCAAATATAGCTCTTGTTGTGTAGTCTAGGCAGGTCTTGAACTCCTGTTCCCATCTTCTGAATGGTGGGATTATAGGTGTGGACTACCACAACTGGCTGCACATTTGCTTGTTTTGAGACAGAGTCTTGCTCTGTAGCCCAGGCTGGTCTTTAATTCCTGGTGATACTCTTGCCTCAACTTTCCCAATCTTACACCACCGTGCTGGGCTGCGGGTGTTAAGGATGCTGGACGTGTGCACAAATCAGATGCTAGCCTGGTCCAGAAGAGCAACCTGTTTTCCTCTCCCTGTCTGGCTGACCCCTTTTCTCTTTCTGCAGGCAGCTGTGCTGCCGATGGAAGTGCTCCGGTCTGGCGGATGAAGTTGGTACACACACCATGTCATCATGTGTCTCTAGCCAGCCCACCAGCGACCGGGCGGCCCCCCAGGATGAGCTGGGAAGTGGGGGTGGCAGCCGGGAAAGCCAGAAGTCCTGCGAGGCCCTGCGGGGACTCTCATCCTTAAGCATCCACTTGGGCATGGAATCCTTCATTGTGGTCACGGAGTGTGAGCCAGGCCAGGGTGTGGACCTCAGCCTGGCCAGGGACCAGCCTCTGGAGGCTGATGACCAGGAACTGCCCCTTGATGCCTCAGAATCCGAGGCACGGCCCCTACTTTCTGGTCGTAAGATGTCCCTGCAGGAGCGATCCCAGGCTGGGCCCGCATCCGGCAGCAGCCTGGACATGAATGGACGCTGCATCTGCCCATCCCTGTCCTACTCGCCATCCAGCTCCCCACAGACCTCCCCGCGGATGCCCCGGCGGCCCACGGTGGAGTCACACCACGTCTCCATCACAGGTTTGCAGGTTCGTGAGCTGTGATGGGCTGGGTGGGGCTGGGAGGGTGAGGTGAAGGGCAGTGGAGCTTAAGGTACTGGCATGAAGTCTTAAATCAATCCCTTCGCGGTTCAGCTGCACAAACACTAACTCTTCTCTTTGACTACTCCTGGTTGCCTGAGAGTGTCTCCCATAGCTGGGTAGCCACCCCTCTATCGGCTGCTGAACCATGTTTGTTTGGTTTCTTTGAGACAGGATCGCACTATGTAGCCCAGGCTGGCTAAGCATGTCCCTCTCTCCTCAGCCTCTTGAATGCAGAATGACAGGTGTGTGCGGCTGCCGCCAGCATTCTGAACTGCCTTTTCCAACGTTTCAGATGAGTTTGCACGTTGTAGGATTTTATGTAAACAGGTCCACTGCCTGCGCGCTCCCTTTTAGCTCAGTGTCTTCTCCAGCATAATGATTCTGAGATTCATCTGTGCCGTTGGATACGCTCTTGGCCCCGATAGCTACAGATCCAGCCAACCTTGAAAATATTCCGAAGAAAAAGATTTGCAACTGTATGAGCCTGTGCAGGCTATTTTTTTCTTGTCATTAAATGATAATTTAAATAGTTACTGCCTCCGAGCCCTAGAGTAGAATGACTTACATAACACTGACATTATATTAAATATGTAAGGAACTTGGAAATGATTTAAAGTATGTGTTTGGGAGCAGCGGGAGAGGGATGGCTGCTTTTACAGAGGCCCTGAGTTCTATTCCCAGCACCCACATGGAGGCTCACAACCACCTTTAACTCCAACTCCAGAGAATCTGTGCCCTTTTCTGACCTGTGAGGACATCTTACACTCACACACACACACACACACACACACACACACACACACACACACGAGTTAAGATGTGAGGGAAGAGGGCTGGGTGTGAAGGACTGCACCTGTCATCCCGGAACTCCGGAGGCAGAGACAGGAGGATCATCACAAGATCAAGACCAGCTTAAGCTGTATAGTGAGCTTCAGACCAGACAGGTTGTCTCAACTTCCTAGTGCCAAAATGTAAATGAGAAAGGCTGTATAAAGATTATATTCTGTACTGAAACAGTGCCGTGCCATCTTCTTTAAGGGACTTGAGCTCTCGCGTGCCTGGTATTTTCAGAGTTCTGCAACCAGTCCCTATAGACACTGAGGGACGTCTGTACTAGCAATTTATTTATTTAATTTTTTTTGGAACATGATCTCATTGTATCCTGACTGGCCTCACACTCACCTGCCTCTGCCTCCTGAGGGCATGATGCCACCATGCCTTGCTGTTGTTGGTTCTTTTTATACCGAATCATTTTCGTTTCTCTTGGGTGATCCTAGAATCAGAATGCTGGGTCCTGTGAAAGGTCTGTGTTAAGAAACAACTGGGGGGCTGGAGAGATGGCTCAGCAGTTAAGAGCACTGGCTAGGGCCGGGCAGTAGTGGCGCACGCCTTTAATCCCAGCACTCGGGAGGCAGAGGCATGTGGATCTCTGTGAGTTTGAGGCCAGCCTGGTCTACAAGAGCTAGTTCCAGGACAGACTCCAAAGCTACAGAGAAACCCTGTCTTGAAGCTCCTCAACCCCCCAAAAAGATTATTGGCTACTTTCCAGACGTCCTGAGTTCAATTCCCAGTAACCACATGGTGGCTCACAACCATCTATAGTGAGATATGGTGCCCTCTTTTGACCTGCAGACATATATGCAGGCAGAATACTTTATGAATAAATAATACATAAGTAAATCTTTAAAAAAAAAAAAAGAAGAAGAAGAAAACAACTGGTAGGCTGTTGCTCACCTGTGCCAAGCCCAGTGTTCCACCTCTAGCTCCTCTTGGTAGGCAGATGAAGGCAGGAGCGCTCTTCAAGGGCATTCTAGGCATATGTATCAGGCTCTCTCTCTCTCTCTCTCTCTCTCTCTCTCTCTCTTCTCTCTCTCTCTCGCTCTCCTTTTTAAATTTACTTTTATGTGCATTGGTTTTTGCATGCATGTGTGTCTGTGTGAGGGTGTTGGATCCCCTGCAACTGGAGTTTCAGACAGCTGTGAGCTGCCTTGTGGGTGCTGGAAATTGAGCCCAAGTTCTCTGGAAGAGCAGTCAGTGTTCTTAACCACTGAACCACCTTTCCAGCCCTGTACCAGGTTTTTCTAACAGGATATCTTTTGTTTATTCTTTGACAATTTCATGCATTTCAACATATCTTTTTGTTTTGTTTTTGTTTTTTGGAGACAGGGTTTCTCTGTGTGACTTTGGCGCCTGTTCTGACACTTGGCTCTATAGACCAGGCTGGCCTCGAACTCACAGAGATCCACTAGCCTCTGCCTCCCAAGGAATGCTGGGATTAAAGGCGTGTGCTACCACCGACTGGTTCAACATTGTATCTTAATCATATCCTGTTGTGGCATTTAACTTGTATTTGAATAAATAAATCTTGTCTGAGGATCAGAAAAGTAAAACAGCCCTACTTGTCATCCCTACAGATTGGGCAGTGTGATACACACCTTTAATCCCAGTAACCATACTAGTTGCCATAGAAACTGGCATGCCTTTAATATAACTGGTGCACGCTTTTAATCTGAGCCCTAGAGAGGATTATAAAATGGGAGGAGACAGCTCTCACGCTGTCTCATTTTGAGATTCCTGGAGGCAGGATCGCCATTTTCAGACTGGTCGAGATAAGAGCCAGTGACTGGCTGCTTTGCTTTTCGGGTCCTCAGGTTGAACCCCAATATCAGTCTCTGAGCTTTTATTAATTGTGTGTCAATATCCACCCAACATCTATCCCCTTCCTCTCTTTCCGTACACTCTCAACACATCCCCCTGTCCCCTTCATGTCCTCTCTCTTCTTTTTTCTTTTTTGGTAACCCATTAAGTACAGTTAGTGCTGTCTTCTAGAATATTGACTGATCTTGTTGGATTGATCTTGTGTGGTAACCATGGCTACAGTCAGTTCATGAACAGTGGCCATGTCATATCCTAACGACAGCATTTCCCAGCAGTCCTCCCTGTTCTCCGGCTGTTACATTGTCTTCTGTCCCCTCCTGAGATACATTCAGAGCCTTGGTGGAGAGAGGCGGTGCAGGTTTCCCGTTCAGGGCTTAGCGCCCACTCTCAGCAGTCACTCACTCTCAGCACTTGGACCAGTTATACGCCTGGTCTGCGTTAGCTGCTCCTCGCTGTAGAGAAAAGCGTCTCTACTCAGAGACTGCCTGCTCTGTCTCCGGAGTGCTGGGATTAAAGGTGTGCGCCATCACACTATGGCTCTAAGCCATCCACTTTTCATAAATATCAGGTTTGAGACCAGCCTGGAGTATACGAGACGCTGCCTGCTGGCCCCCTTTTAGTTTGGCAGCCATGTGGGAAGTTCAGCACCTGTCTTTATTAGCTGGCCTGATGTGGCTTTCGTATACATTTCCCCAGTGACTCTTCATGTTTATAAACCATTTATCTATCTTTAGAAAAATTGTTGTTTAGATCTTTTGTTCAATTTTTTTTTTCAAGACAGGAATTCTCTGTGTCACAGCCCTAGCTGTCCTGGAACTCGCTCTTGTAGACCAGGCTAGTCTCGAATTCACAGAGATCCTCATGCCTCTGCCTCCCGAGTTCTAGGATTAAAAGTGTGTGCCACCACCACCTGGCCTTTTGCTCAATTTTTAATAATAATCCTCTATGTTTTAAAATTATATCACTTCCCCCTTCCCTTTCCTCTCTTGTACCCCCAACCTTGATCTCGCTCTAATTCATGGCCTCTTTTTCTTCAGTTGTTGTTACATCTGTACATATTCCTAAATATATAAATACAACCTGCTCAGTCTTTAATACGTAATTTTTGGATCCCCTTCCTTGTCCCTCTCCTCCCTCCCCTCCCTTTTCCCACCTCTCTCCCTTTCTCTCCGACACAGGACCTTAGCTATGTAGCCGAGGCTGCAACTTAGTGGTGAAGTCTTTGTCTAGCATGCACAATGTGCTGAGTTTGATAATATATATACTCTTTGTATGTTGATTTGTGTCTGTGTGGTCATGTATGCACAGGTCTACATGTGTGTGAATGCATGTGGAGACCAGATATTAACCTCCTCTGAAGTTATAGATGAGGGCCATCTTGTTTTTATAGAACAGTCTCCCACTGGGACCTAGAGTTTGTTGGTTAGATTCGCTGGCCAGTAAGCCCCAGGTATCCTCCTGTCTCCTCCTTCCCACTGCTGGGTCTTCAGGTGTGCAGCACCATACCTGCCTGCTTTATGTAGCTTCTTAGATCGAATTCAGGTCCTCGTGCTCGTCTGGTAAGCCCTTCACCACCCAAACATCTCCCCATTCCATGAACTCTTTGTTTTGGGTGGGAGAGCAGGGTTGTTTCTTGATTTTTGTAGTCATAGCTTAGGTTACCTTCAGACTTGCTAAGTAGCCAGTGCTGGCCTTGAAGTCTGGATTCTCTGCCTCAGTCTCCCAACTCCTGCAACTCTCTGTGAACTTGATCCTGATTGCATATATGCATTTATTTGTGACATACGTGTCTTTGGCTCCTTTGAGAGTCATCTCATTTGTGCCCTTCCTTGCCTTCCAGGACTGCGTGCAGCTGAATCAGTATACACTAAAGGATGAAATCGGAAAGGTAAATGTCCCTGACATTCCAGAGGGAACCAGTAGAGCTGCTGGGAAGAGGAGAGGGAAATTTGGAAGCAAGACTGGTGGGGTGAAAGGATAATAAAAATTGTGTGTGTGTGTGTGTAGTATGTATGTATGTATGTAGGCTAAAGGTTGATGTCAGCTGTCTTTCCTCAGTACCTCTTCACCTTATTCTTTGAGACATGATCTCTCACTGAACCTGAAGCTCATAGACTGCAAGACTAGCTGGCCATCAAGCCCCAGGTATCCTTCTGTTGTTGCCCACCCCCACCCAACACTGGGATTATAGGTGTGTGCTACCACACCTGGCTTTTTATGTCAGTGCTAGGGATTTGAATTCATGTTTTACCATCTCACCAGCCTTATTTAAAAAAAAAATGCCTTTTTGAGACATGGTCTCACTGTGGAGTCCTGGCTAGTCTAGGACTTACTATGTAGATCAAGATGGCCTCAGACTCACAGAGAGCCACCTGCCTTTGCCTCCCAGCAACTGGGATTAAAAGTGTGCATCACCACACCTAACCTCATTTATTTGCTTATTTTAAATATGATGTTAAAATTAGATGTGTTTCTGCAAAAATTCAGAAAACTTGCAGAGAAATCCTAAATTGTCATGGTGCTCCCCATCAAGAGACCTTGACATCTGTTTTTTGTTTTGTTTTGTTCTTTAATGTGCGTTGGTGTTTTGCCATAGGTGTTGGGTCCCCTGGAACTGGAGTTATGGAGAGTTGTGAGCTGCTGTGTGGGTGCTGGGAATTGACCTGCGTCTTCTGGAAGAGCAGCAAGTGCTCTTAATTGCTGAGCCATCTCTTCAGCCCCTTTTATTTGTTTTTGTTAGTATCATTGTAGGGGCTAAAAAGTCAAATGCTAACAGAAGATAAGTTAGTGACCTCACTGGCCAACGTATGCTAACTGTAAGACCATAGGGAGCGTGGCTCCGTGAGGGAAGCAGGTAGGCATGGAAGCGGGGTGGCGTGGTAAATTCTTTTTGTATGGATGTAAGTTCTGTGTTTGGACAGGTTATTCAAACCTGGGTTTTTATGTTAACTTTTTCCATTTAAATGTTAGCAGCTAATTTAGACTGCAAAAATGGTAAGTCCCACAGAATGCAATCTCGGGGTACGTTTGCCCAGTGAGCTGCAGTCTAGCCTGTCAGAGCCCTCATCTCACAGAACACCACTCTGGCTACTATGTCACGGGCATCTCTCTTTATCCAGGGCTCCTATGGTGTGGTCAAGCTGGCCTACAATGAAAATGACAGTACGTACTATGTGAGTACCCCCACCCCCATTCCCATCCAAAGGAAATTCTCTTTCCTGGCACTCCGCTTCCAGCAGTTTGGGTACTTGTTCTCCCATTCTGCTCTTAGACCGTTTAGAAGAAAGCCATGCCCCCATTTTACAGATGGGGAAATGGGGCAGGGAAGGGATTGACCCACCAAGTGTCTTTCATACGCTTGCTTTGCGCTGGCTGCCCCGTCTGCCCCTTTCATAGTAGTAGATGTACACAGTGCCCTGTAGTTGAGGCTTTGGAGCCAGTCCAGTGTAGGTTCACACCCCGGTTCCAACACACATTAACAACATGACTTTGGGCAAGCAGCCATCAGAGCCCTTCTTGGCCCATCGATCACTCTGGCTCACTTGTCTGACTCCGTTCCCAGCTGGGTCTGCTGACCAGGAACCTCCAGGGTCGGCACTGTCTCGGCTCCAGTACCAGCCTGCTCCACTGGTGACTCTGTTCTCACTGCCTTGTCCCGAGGCACCAGCCTGGGAGCTCAGTGAGAGGCTTGGAGAGGAGAGAGCCTAGTCTTCCTGCTGTCTTTAATTGCACTTGGGGGTCTTTCCTTCTGCAGGCGATGAAAGTGCTGTCCAAAAAGAAGCTGATCCGGCAAGCTGGCTTTCCACGTGAGTGTGGTGGGCTTTGTTCTCAGGTGTGGGTACTGAGGTGAAATCAGACAGAGCCAGTGAATGTAACGTCCAGCAGAGCCACTCGGGGAAGACCACCTCCAGCACAGAGCTCCCCCTTAGAGCAGTACTGAACTTCTTACTGTGGGTCCTAATTCATTTTTATTTAAGAATTTTAAAGCTGAATTTGAGGACTGGAGAGATGGCTCAACTGTAAACGCTCTTGCCACCAAACCCAGTGATCTGAGTTTGATCCCCAGGGCCCATAGGGTAGGAGAGAAGTGACTTCTGCAAGTTGCTCTCTGTCCTCCACATTCATTCTGTGGCATATTCATGCCAAAATAAATAATAAATAAATAGCTGAAGATGGATATGAACAAAATAACAAATGAAAAGCTGACCATATGTCTTAGCTTCTTTGCCTGGTGTTCTGACAAAAGGCTGACAAAACCACCTTTAGGCTGAAATACTTCACTGTGACTGTTATTTGGGGTGTCAGAGAGGCAGGCGCCGAGGTAGCTGGCTACATTGTATCCATAATCAGGAAGCAGAGACAAATGAACACCAGTATTCAGTGCCCCCCCCCTCCCCCGCTGACATAGTGCAGGATTCCAGCCAGGGACTGGTGCCACCCACAGTGGGTCCCATCTCAGTTAATGAGATCAAGATGACCCTGACCCTCCAGAGGAGTCTCAGGTGATTCTAGATTTCCTAGTTAAGAACAGTAGTCATCACACCTCAGGATCCAGCAGCTTCTCTAGTATCCAGGAGAAAGAAAAAGAGACAAGACAAGGCTCATGCATGCATGTGGCTAGCAGCACTGTTCACGTTATCCATTGAGTGGAAACATCCCTAGGGGCCCCCAACCAATGAGTAAGTAAAATGTACATGCATCCGGTAAATTAGTATTCAGTCACCATAGGGTCCTAATTTTTGATACTACTTGATTGAAAAGCATTTTAAGTGAAAAAGACCAGACAAAAGTCACTTACTACATAATTCTGTTTATATAAAATACCAAGAATAGGCAAATCCACGAGGAAAAAAAGTAGATCAGCAGAAGAAAGAATCAGATTTTTGGGAAGAGCCATGAAAATGTTCTGCAGTTACCTAGTGGTGATAATACTAAAATAATCAGAGTGCATGGTGCACATGCTGGTAACACCAGCACTCAGGAAGTGGAGGGAGGAGGGTCAGCATGCATGGTGCACATGCCGGTAACACCAGCACTCAGGAAGTGGAGGGAGGAGGGTCAGCATGCATGGTGCACATGCCGGTAACACCAGCACTCAGGAAGTGGAGGGAGAAGGGTCAGCATGCATGGTGCACATGCCAGTAACACCAGCACTCAGGAAGTGGAGGGAGAAGGGTCAGCATGCATGGTGCACATGCCGGTAACACCAGCACTCAGGAAGTGGAGGGAGAAGGGTCAGCATGCATGGTGCACATGCCTGTAACACCAGCACTCAGGAAGTGGAAGGTCACAACACAAGGCCAGCCACAGCTCTGTGGGACCATGTTTTGTAAAAGCACACACATGATAAAGAAGAATAACTAAAGAAAGAAAGAAAGAAAGAAAGCAACTGACTGAGTGGTGGGTGGTCACATGCATCCTTGATCCCAGCACTCAGGAGGCAGAGGCAGGTGGATCTCTGAGTTCTAGGCCAGCCTGGTCTACAGAGCAAGTTCTAGGACAGCCAGGGCTACACAGAGAAACCCTTTCTCAAAAAGACCAACTAACCAACCAAACAAAACTCCACACATTTAAAATATTGAATGTTTTTAACAGTTAAATATTGGACCTGACATGGTAGTGTACTTCTTTAAGCCCAGCACTTGGCAGGCAGAAGTAGGTGGGTCTGTGAATTCAGGACTAACCTGGTCTACATTGCAAGCTTCAGGAGAGCAAGACTTGCCTCACAAATAAAATAATACGGGATTTGGGGAGATGGCTCAGTGGATAAGGTGCTTGCCATGTAAGTGTTAAGATGGAGTTTGGACCCAGAACCCACAGAAAAGCCGGGCTCAGGTGGGTGTGGCAGTCACCTGTAATCCCAGCTGCCACTGCGTCTGGCCCTTGCTTTTGGTTTGAGACAAGGTCTCACTGTACAGGGGCTGGTCTCAAGCTGTGGATCCTCCTGCTCAGCCTCCTGGGTGATGGCTGGCAGATGCCCCACTGTTCCTGCCTCCTGTGGCCACTTTACAGGCGGAGGCTTCCCTCGGCCTTCCTTGCACACCCTTCCCGCAGCTGAGCCCGTGCACTCCCTTGCCCAGGCGTGCTCACAGCTGCATTTGTTCTGCTCGTCCTCCTCCCAGGCTTCCTCACACAGGATGTGTGAGACAGCGGTTTCGACAGTTGGGCTTTACGTTCAACAGCTTTTTGACTGAGAAACACTCCATCCTGGCAGAGTTGTCTCATTTTTCTCTCATTGACTCAGTTTTTTGTTTCTTCTCCTGGCTTTCTGGTACAACTGTACCATTTCCTGCATCGAGGAGAGGAATAATGTTTATGTCTGTTTTATCCAGTGGGCACTGAGCCCCATAGAGAAGTGATTGATTCACATGAAGGTTTTTTTTTGTTTGTTTATTTGAGACAGTATCTCATGTAACCCAGACTGGCCTTTCCTTTCTGTGTAGTCAAGGGTTACCTTGAACTTCTGGGCTTCCTGCCTCTGCCTCCCAAGGGCTAAGGTTTCAGGGTACCCCACCATATCCTGTTTTATGCAGCACTGGGGATCCATCCGAGGACTTGGTGTGTGCTAGGCAAGTGCTCTACTCACTGAGCTACCCCCAACCACTTTCCCTGATGTTGAGAGCGTTGAGATAGCTGAACCAGACCAGTGTCCTCAGTGAGCCTCGCTCACTGTGGGTTGAGCATGTGACAGGGAAAAGGGATCGGTGGTGAACAGGAGGGGGGTGCCTACCGCCTCCCTGATTTCCAGTAGTGGAGGAGGCATGAAAAAAAGGCTGCTCCCAGCTCCCAGAAGTCCTTTACCCTTTGTCCCATTAGCAGCTCCCCTCCGCAGAAGGCCTCTGCCCTAACCCTGTGCTTCCTGCAGGTCGCCCCCCACCCCGAGGGACTCGCCCAGCTCCAGGGGGCTGCATCCAGCCCAGGGGCCCCATCGAGCAGGTGTACCAGGAGATCGCCATCCTCAAGAAGCTGGACCACCCCAACGTAGTGAAGCTGGTGGAGGTGAGGAGGGAGGCTGATGGTCTAGCCCCGACTTTGTTAATATCCAAATACCTGTTTGCTAAGATCTCAAGGCTGAGGACCCTGTGGCCTCACATACCCTCACACCATTGCTTCATGTTACTGTCACTTCCCAAGACTACCTGTCACTACCATTTTACAGATGCAAAAGTTGAGGCTGAGAGTTCCAAGGCTTGCCCTTTACCTGCTTCTTTGTCTTTGAGGTTGTCAGTTTTTCTCCTACACACAGGTAGTTGGAATATGGAAGTAGTTGTGCATACAAACAGGTGAAGTCCTGTTTGTGAGCCATGAGACGGCTCAGTTGGCCTAGGCCCTCGATGAAAGTCTCATGACCTGAGTTGGATCCCCAGAACCCACATGTAGAGCTAACTCCACAAAGTAGTCCTCTGACTTCCACACACACGATAGCAACAGCAACAGCAATAATAATTTAAAGCAAAACAATAGTTTTGAGTGTAGTGGTGCACACTTTTAATCCCAGCACTCAAGAAGGCAGGGGAGTCAGATCTCTGTGAGTTCGAGGCAGATCTAGTAGATACAATGAATTCCAGGCTAGCCAGGGCTACATAGCAAGACCCTGTCTCAAAAACAAACAAAATGGTAAGAAATCATGATTGTGCTCCAGGAAAACCTTATCTATAAACACTGGAGGAGCTGGACTCGCACTGTTAGACAGCCTTTGCTTCAGCCTAGTAGGTCTCATGGTTTGGTTTTTGGTTTTGTTTTGGTTTTGGTTTTTGGTTTTGTTTTGTATTTTTTTGCTCAGGATGGCTTGATACACTTTAAATCTGAGGAAACTTTGTGTTAGCTACAGTCATTGTAACGGATACCTAGAGAAAACAACTTCATAGGAGGAAAGGTTGATTTTGGCTGAAGGCTGTTTTCTGTTCACATTTGCTGGTTTCGTTGCATTGAACCTGTAAGGGGCATACTGCATTTGCCTTCAGCAGACCTCAGAGTGCTGCTGTTCACGTTGTTCACATTCATCCATATGCATCCCATTAAAATATAAACCAGAGCTGGACATGGTGGTGCACACCTGGATTCGCAATGCTTGAAGTGGAGGCAAGAAAATTCAACATTCAAGGTCTGCCCGGGTTACAATCAATCGTGTCTCAAAACAAACAAACAGAACCCCAAAACAAAAATGTAAATTGACAAAATTTTATTCATAGAAAAACAATAATCTTATTATATGTGATAAATAGTAATTTTTTATTTGTTTATTTTTGTTTTTCAAGCATGGTTTCTTTGTGTGGTCCTGGCTGTCCTAGAACTCATTTTGTAGACCAGGCTGGCCTCAAACTCAGCAATCCCCCTGCCTCTACCTCACAGGTGTGTGCCACCACTGCCCAACAAGAGTAATGTATTTTTTTTTATGAATAGTAACTACTTGTTTGTATGTTTGCATGCGTGTATAATGTAGGCGAGGGTACATGTGTGTACATGCTTGTGGAAAACAGAAGTCAGTCTTGGATGTCTATCCTCAGGAAGTGCTATCCCCCTTGTTTATTTGAGGCAGGGTCTCTCTCTGGCCTAGAGTTCACCTACTAGGCTAGGCTGTTGGGCCAGCAAGCCCCAGATATCTGCCTATTTCTGTCTCTTTAGCACTGGAATTATAAGCATGTGCCACTGGGCTTCACTTTTTTAAAAAAAGATTTACTGTTTTATTTTTAATTAATTCTGTGTATGTGATAGGGTATGTGTGTGTACTTGTTGATGCCAGAGGTGTCACATTCCCTGTAACTGGGATTAGAGGTGGTTGTGAGCTGTATGATATAGTGCTGGGAGCAGAACTCTGTCTTCTGCAAGAGCAGTATGTGCTCTTAACCCCTAAAGAGCCATCTCTTTGCACTGGGACTTTCTTACATAGGCTCTGGCACTGGACTGAAGTCCTTGTGTTTGTAAAGCAATGGCTTTACTGAATGAGTTGTCTGTTCTCTGAAGCAAACAATCAAAACAAAACAAATGTAAAAGGATGGATTTTATACTCTTGCTGCTGGTGGTGGTTGCTGCTGCTGTTATTATTGTTTTTCTTTTTCGTTAATGTTTAGCTTACTAAAGGTATCTGGATTCTCTGTCTGCTTTGGCCTTCGTCCACTGTGATACTATTTTGTACTGAATGCAGGTAGAGAAAGAGCGGGAAAGGCCAGTGTTGTCTTAGTAAGAATAATTTTCTTCTGATAGCCCCCCTGGAGGTGATTGGGGGATTCCCAGGAGATCCAGATCTGAGTTCTTTTTCACTGACCTGGTAAAGGTCAGTGTTGGCTGTCTGAACGGGGCATGAAAGACTTTGTGGAGACAGTGGTCTTTGAAGTGGCCCTAGCTATTTCCTGCTCAGCAAAGACAACAGAAAAGGACGTTACAGGGAAAGGACCATCAGAGCCTCAGTATTTGGGGAACATAGCCTTGCCTTCGGGATATGAGGGATACTGTTGCCAATCCTTGCCTGGACTCCATGGCTACAGAACTCTAGGTGGACCCTCAGTCTAACTCTCTTGAGATGGATTGCTCAGCTGTGCCTGCAGTCTTGTGTGTCTTGAGTGGCTGGGGAAGGTGGGTGATGTGAAGAGATAGGAGTCCTACTCTAGGCAGGGGTCTTGCTCATGCCTCTCTCCAAAAGAGAGAGAGTAGCCGCCAGATGTTGCCCTCTTTCCTGATGCCACGCTGTGATCCTGATCTCACTTCTCCAGTGCTGGAGTTGGCCATCTTAGCAGAGCCCCGGGGTGCGTGGTCTGCAGGTACCCCTGAGTCCTAATGGGATCTCTTTTTTCCCTACACCGTGCATCCAGTCTTTCCACCCAGTTCAGCAAGACCATGTAGCCATTCTGTTTGTTTATCTATCAGGTGTTTCTTGGGTACCTACTTTGTGCCCAGCACATATGAGACATCACCAAGACAATCAAGGTGGACAAGCTTGGGACCTGCCCATCGGACAGAGACAGGAGCAGGCATGGAGACGTGTCCTGCTGAGGTGGGGAGGTGTGGGTTCACTTCGTGGAGGGGCTGCTTGAGTTCAGTTAGGGTTTAACTTTTCCCCCAAAGCCAGGACATGTTTCCTAGGAGATGAACTAGACTGCCATACAGGTGTGGGACATTTCTGGGGAGGATTTACTTCTCCTTGCTGTTCTTCAGGATGTTCCAGACCTTGAGGACTGGCCTGGGCTTGAGGACAGGGGGCCTTGGCTATCATACTCTGGAAATTTCTGTCTTCCCCCTTGACTAGGAAGAAGGATGGGAAGTGCACCCTCCCGTGGACACACGCCATCACACACTTTACTTCCTCTTGCTCATATCTGTTCTTTTTCTCCTTGCTCCTGACATTGGGCGGCTGTGCCATCAGGTCCTGGATGACCCCAACGAGGACCATCTGTACATGGGTAAGGGCTTTCCTCCATCCACTCTGGGGTAGCTGCATTTGCCAAGGCCCTAGTGTCCCCTCTACATAGCCAGTAGCCCTGGAGTCAAGGACAGGATCTTCTTTCCTGGTCCAGCTAGGCCCCACAGGAGCCCGCACACCCGGTTTAAAGCAGGGTGTGGGAGGTAATTCTTGCTGGGACTTTAACGTCTAGATCGCCTAGGTCTTCATTTGCAGCTCTTTCTTGAGCACCTACTGCATATTCAGAACTGTTCCAGGCCTGAGGATAGTGTGATAAAGAAGAGACCTTTATGACTGATATCCCAGACAGGAAAGAGTGTTGATAAATAAACTAGAACTTTATATGTTTTAAGAGTAATTAGGGTGATTCAGAGAAAGTGGAAACCACTTCCTACAGGATAACCTGAATGTCAAGGATTTGGCCATGTTACACTGGGGCAGGGCATAGAGGAAAAGGGAAGAGCAGGTGGGAACGCCCCAAGGCATTACGAATTTAAAAATAGGGATACTGATAAGTAGGGAGAAGAGTCAGGGGTAAGAATGATGAGTTTGGGAAGCCATGGTGGGGCAATCAAAGATCTGGCTCCTACTCACAGACTAAAGCTCAGGTGTGTCTTCAGAGACGTCATTTAGAAATGGTGAGGACATCAGGAATGATGGTACATCCAGGAGGCAGAGACAGGAGGACCTACCTGTGGTTTCCAGGCCAGCTGTCAGAGGCTGTGTAGTGAGACCTTGTCTCAAAAACCAAGGAAAAAAATTATAAACTTGAGTCAATTAAGCCGGGCGGTGGTGGCGCATGCCTTTAATCCCAGCACTTGGGAGGCAGAGGCAGGCGGATCTCTGTGAGTTTGAGGTCAGCCTAGTCTATAGAACTAGTTCCAGGACAGGCTCCAAAGCTACAGAGAAACCCTGTCTTGAAAAAACAAAAACAAAAAAAATCTCTAAAAAAAAAAAATTCAATAAACACTAATTTACATGGTCTATAGAGGGAGCCAAATTGAATACATGGCAAGCAAGCAAGTGAAATCTAAATTTAATCAGAAAACTTTGAAAAATTATTTGAGCCTAGGGTGGTACTCCTACAGTAATTTTCTCACTCTGAATTCCAAAAGGCTGTGCTGAAGCAGGTTGTTCATTTAACAAATGCTACCGTATACACGTCCCTTTTAGGTTTCTCAGGAAACATCTCAAAACATTCTCAGAGCAGTCACCTAAGTGTAGTACAAAGGCGGTGAAGGAAAATGAGAATAATAGACCGTTCATGGAGAAAGAAACCGGAGTTCTGGGTTGGTAAAATGGGATGGGAGTCCATACACTTTCCAGCCACAGCCATGTGTGCTGAAGACAGAGGGTGAGCAGGCCAGGGGCTCAAAGGTAGACAACATCTGTATTTCTAGAAGTTAAAAGAAAACAGGTGCTAGAGACATGATTCAGTCAGAGGACTCAAGTTTGGTTCTCAGCATCTACATCTGGTGGCTCACAAGCACCTGTAAACTCCAATCTCAGGTGATCTGATGCCTTATGGCCTCCACGGGCTCCTACACACAGTGCACATAAACTCAGGCAGGCATGCTTATAGACAGTGTCTTAGTGTTCTGTTGCTGTGAAGAGACACCATGACTGCGACAACAGTTAATTGTTTACAGTTCAGAAGTGAAGTCTATTGTCACATGGTGGGAAGCATGGCAGGGGGAAGGCAGACATGGTGCTGGAGAGGTAGCTGAGAGTTCAACATCTGGATCAGCAGGCAGCAGGAAGATAGTGAGACACTGGGCCTGGCTTGAGCATCTGACACCTCAAAACCCACCCCTAGTGACACACTTCCTCCAACAAAGCTACCTCCTAATAGTGCTACTCCCTGTGGACCTGTGGGGGCCATTTTCCTTCAAAATACAACAGACAACACTTGGGAGGCAGAGGCAGCCACATTTCTGAGTTTGAGGCCATCCTGGTCAACATAGTTAGGGCTATATAGTAAGACCCTATCATAAAACAAATCAAGAAACCCAGAAAAAAGCTTGAACTGTTATTATCTGAGTTTTGTTCTTAGCACCCATGATGGGGGGTTCACAGTGCCTATAACTCTAGACCAGGGAACTATGATGCCTCTGGTCTTTAAGGGCACCTGCACACATGTACACAGACCCCACACACATACTACAATTAAAAATAATAAAAATTAGCAGAAGTTACAGCTCAGAGCACTTGTGTGGCGTGTATGTGGCCAGGGTTCAGTTCCTAATCACAAAAAAACAACAGAAGTTTCTGCCCACCACTCAACCCCAAGAGTGGCTGAACTGTCGGTGTCCGAAACAGAGACCTGTTTCAATAGGCAAGCGTCCTCCATAGCTGGTGGCTTGTGCTCAGGTGGGAGGAAACAAGGTAGAGGAGTTTGTGAAGTTGTAAGGTAAGACATAAATAACCAAAGCAAGAAAGGCCAGCACTTACCAGCCTGGTCTACAGAGCTAGTTCCAGGACAGGCTCCAAAGCCACAGAGAAACCCTGTCTCGAAAAACCAAAAAAAAAAAAAAAAAAAAAAAGGCCAGCACTTGTAACCACAGCCCAAGGCAAGAGCAGATCTGCCAGGGTCCTGGGGGAATCTGGAGGTTGTATTAGTCAGGTTTCTCTAAGGAACAGAGCCCATAGAGTGGAGATCTATATCAGCAGTAGATTTATCCATATTGTCAATGGCTTTCATACTGGAGAGAGCCTGTGAGGCTGGGTTTCTCAGCAGTACCAGTCTGGAGGACTCCTGTAGGTCAGCTGGTCTTCAGTCTGTGTTGGAAGCCTGAACAAGCTGGTTCTAGTATCAGCATGGGAATCCGCAGTGGCAGCAGCAGGGAGATGAACTCACCATCGAGACTACAAGCCAGGCGAGCAAACAAGTGAAGCTCTCCTTCCTCTGTCCTGGTACCAAAAAGTGCTGCGTACGTTTAGGTTGAGTCTTCCAACATCAGTTAAAGCAGCCAACACAGTGTTCCCCGAGTCACGCCACAAGCTGTTGACAGCCCCTCACTGATGTTCTCTCCAAGTGAGTCTAGGCTGTGTCAGGTTGATGAAGCTAACCCACCACACAAACATAACATCAGTCCTCTCCTGGGTACAAGTGGAAAGATGAGAAGACAGCCTAGGATCAAGCCTTAGTTCCTTTCCCCCTGGTTTTATTTTCCTTCCTGCATCCTTGGCTCTGTGTGTGTGCATGCATGCATGTGTGTATGCATGCATATGTGGTCATTGCACCCTTGGCTCTGTGTTTGTGTGTGTGTGTGTATGAACACATGCATGTATGGTCTTTCATTGCTGGTGCTGAAACCTAGGGCCTAGTGTATGCGATATGCCTGACTCCCCCCCCCCCCCATTTTACTTTTTGAAATAGGAGCTCACTGAGTTGGCTAGGCTAGTCTTGAACTTGCTCTGTAATCCAAACTGGCTTTGAATTTGTTACTCCCTCTGCCTTAGCCTCCTGTATAGTTGGGATTACAGGCCTGGCCTGTACCACCAGATACAGCTTTCCAGGTTCAGGTGTGGGGTCCTATGGCTCTCAGGAGGTCCTTTGTCTCCCTGCAGTCCTAGCATCACGGAGCAGCTTTGGTTCAGTGGACTGTGTATGTGTCTCCTCAGGCCTCCCAGGATTCACTTCTAGAAAATGTCTAGAGGAGGCTGGAGGTGGGGTGGATGAGGAGGAGGGAGGCGGATTTTCGGTGTCCCAGTGTGACAGCTTTACCTTCTTCTCTTCCCACAGTGTTTGAATTGGTCAACCAAGGGTGAGTATCCATCTCCCAGGTGAAATGCCAGGCTTCCCCTGCAAGCTGAGTGAGGGGAGCCGGGCTCTGAGGGAGAGCATGCGCCAGGGCTAGCTGGGTCTGGTGCACACGGTTTACACATGTGTCAACCTTGCAGGCCTGTGATGGAAGTGCCCACTCTCAAGCCACTGTCCGAAGACCAGGCCCGGTTCTACTTCCAGGATCTGATCAAAGGCATTGAGTACTGTAAGCTGTGCCTGTGGGGGACCACTCATCTCTGGGTAGTTAGCGTCCCAATTAGCGGGTGGAAAATGGAAAGTACTTCGTTTCCCTGCTGGGAGCACAGGACTGTGAGCTGCAGCGGTCCCCCACACGGTCCTGGGAAATTGTGTGAGCTGCAGAGATCCCCCACACGGTCCTGGGAATGGCGGACTGTGCCTTGGCAATGGAAGCCCTTCTCCCTGCTGCAGAGAAGATGAAGACCAGTAGCACAGTGAGATTTTGTAGACATGGCCATATATGTACTGATTCATGTGGAGGCCAGAGGGCATCAGTGTCTTCCCTCTGGAGCTCTCCACCTTGTCTTAACTTTTTTATTTATTTTTATGATGAGAACAGCCCTTTTTTATTTTATTAATTTATTTTATTAATATATTGTGATAGACTACAGAGATAGAAAGACAAAAATGTGTGTATATATACACATTAATTTATATATATATTAACTTTTTATTTTTATTTTATTATTTTGGAGACAGAGTCTTTCGTTGGCTTGGACCTCACCAGGTAGACCAGGCTGGCTGGCCTTAGACCTGGGGATCCACTCATCTCTGCTTCCCCACACTACCAACTCTTTTTTTTTTTTTTTCTAATTGGTACTGGGGACCGAACTCAGACCCTCTCACCTGTGGCACTCTACTGCCCGAGACTTCTCCCCAGCCCATCAGTGAGCTTTAAAAGTCCAGTGCTTTCTATGCAGACCGGGCACAGTGGGGCTCCGTTTGCATCATCGTCTTCCCAGTCCAGCAGCCTGGGGTGGGGATCCTCTTTCCTCCTGGCGCCCTGATTTCCTCATCCATGAAATAAAGTGTCTCACCAGGGTTGGGATCAGCCTGTAGCCATCAGTAGTTCTGATGGGCTCCTGTTGGCTATTGTGACTTTTACCCCTGGCTGCCATGGGCAGTGGTCGTGACAGTTAATCAGGATAAATGAGAAGTATGAAACACAGAATGGAGCCCTGAGCTATTACTCTTTTTACACCACCAAGTTCATCATTAGCCCAGATTCCAGGAAGTCACTTGTGACTTCCAGACCATAGGATTGTGTCCCCAGTTCTGCTTTGTGGTTCATACTTCAGATGAGCCTGCTCTGGCTTAGTTGACTTGTTGACCATGATGAGTGTTAGCCATTGGTAAATGAAACTGTGTTTGACTGTCACAAGTGTCAGTGCCTGTCTGGAAGTCAGAGACTCAACAAAAACTGTTTATAGGCTATGACAGGTGGTTAAAAATTGCTGCAGAGGGCTGGAGAGATGGCTCAGAGGTTAAGAGCATTGCCTGCTCTTCCAAAGGTCCTGAGTTCAATTCCCAGCAACCACATGGTGGCTCACAACCATCTATAATGGGGTCTGGTGCCCTCTTCTGGCCTGCAGGCATACATACACAGAACATTATATACCAAATAAATAAATATTTTTTGAAAATTGCCGTAGACAGTTGGTGTTTCGAGAATGTGTAAACGTCCTTAAATTCGCTTTCCCCTTATTATATGTCTCAGAGCATGCACGGGCAGGGGATCTGGGGCTTGGGAGATGAGGCATCAGAGTGACCAAGTGGAGATTCTCATGGGGTTTTCCTGCTCCCTCTCTTCCAGTACACTACCAGAAAATCATCCACCGGGACATCAAACCTTCCAACCTCCTGGTGGGAGAGGATGGGCACATCAAGATAGCCGACTTCGGTGTGAGCAATGAGTTCAAGGGCAGCGATGCCTTGCTGTCCAACACCGTGGGCACACCTGCCTTCATGGCACCTGAGTCACTCTCAGAGACCCGCAAGATCTTCTCTGGGAAGGTAGGGCTGGCTCTGCTGAGGTCTGCCTGTCTCAGGGTTCTTTGGTTCTAAGTAGCAAAAATCCGACAGAAGAGCTGTACAGAAAGCAAGCCCATTGGGCATGTAGCTGATGAGTATCGTCAGCCAGTTAGAGGACTCAAGCAAGGACCGGTATCTCCCCATCTTTGTCTCTGTTCTGCTGAGCTGGTTTCCCTGTGGGTGGGTCAGGCACCAGTACCTGCAGGCTACTTTCCATAAGGTAGTCAACGTAAGTAGCTAGACTGTCCTCTCGGAATAGCCACTGCAAAGAACCTGTGACCAACTGCTTTGGCTGGGGCGTTGTGATTTCATTGGCCATGCCAGTGTGTCATGTCCCAACCAAAAAGGCTCCACCCCAAGAGTGTGGATTAAGAAAAGGTAGTTTAGCCTTTATTCCCAGACCTCTAGAGGCAAAGGCAGGTAGATCTCTGTGTGTTTGAGGCCAGCCTGGTGTACAAAGCAAGTTCTAGGACAGCCAGAGTAGTTATACAGAGAAACTTGAAAAACAAAAACAGACAAACAAACCAAAAGGAGAAAAGGTGGTTCCCAAGGAGGTTGGAGACTTGGTTATTGGACCTGCGAAAGCAGATGTTGAGTATCAATCACACGGACCTCTCGTTTCCTTTCAGGCCCTGGATGTTTGGGCCATGGGTGTGACTCTGTACTGCTTTGTCTTTGGCCAGGTAAGAGGGTGGCATGTTCTGTCGTAGGACTGCTGTGGGTAACTGGTTCTTTTGTGCAGATGGTATCTCCACAGCTGAACGAATAGCTAAAACAGATCCTTTGTAACATGCATATTGCTGACAATAGTCTCATCTATACAGAAATGTTCGAATGGAATAGATCAGCAAAGACTGTGTGGAGATTCTAGATAGTTGATGAGTTTAAGGCACAGACAACAAATATTCCACCTCTCTCCATTCCCGAGCCTGAGACAGACATCACTAGTCAATCATTGTGTTCCTTGAAGCTCCTTAGTACTGTGTTCTTTTCATCAGAATGTTCCTAGCCACTGTTGCTGGGGGTAGAATGGGAATGGGAATCATAGTTCAATGTTATTGATTTAAGGAATGGTATTTTGTCTTCTTGTTATGGTTCTTTTTCTACTGTCCCAATGTCATTCATGTTCAAAGGCACCTCTTTTCTTGTGTGTCTTCTACCCACCCAGAGTTTCTCTGTCTAGCTCTGACTGTCCTGGAACTCGCTCTGTAGACCAGACTGGCCTTGAACTCACAGAGATCCCCCTGCCTCTGCCTTCAAGTGCTGGGATTAAAGGAGTATACCACTATACCTGGCAAGGCACCTCTTTCAACTGTAAAGTCTGTGAGCAATAAAAACCTGGTTCCTTCCCTTTTTGAGCTTGTGTTCCTGTGGAGGAAAGTTTAGGAATCTTCTTTCAAAACCAGCCATAGACAAAGGCAGGTGGATCTCTGAGTTCAAGGCCAGCCTGGTCTATGTAGTGAGTTCCAGGACAGCTAGGGCTACACAGAACAACCCTGTCTTGAAGGAAAAAAAAATCTTGTTCTATGTAGAAACAAAGGAGATTTTTTTGTTTGTTTTGTTTTTTAACTATTTTCCTGGAGTATTTCTTTAAAAAAATTCTTTTTGGAGCTAGTGAGATGGCCTAGCAGTTAAGTGTACTCTCTGCTCTTGCAGAGAGAACCCAGGATCCGTTCCCAGTGCCCAGTTGGCTGCTCACAAAGGGCTGAAATTCCAGCTCCAGGGAATCTCACTCCCTCTACTGGTCTCCAAGGGAACTGCATGCAAACAGCACATACTGTACTTACATGCACACACACATACACACACACATTTATATATATATGTATTTAAAATAAAAAATCTTTTGACTTCAGTCTTTCAAACAATTTTCAGTTCAGTATAAAGTTGAGAGAATTCTACGGTGAAAAGTCAAACCCTGCCACCTGTAATCTACCATAGTATTACAGTATCCTTCTATCAATTTATCAACATGCCTGCCCCCCAGCTAACAATCAAACCCAGAGCCTTGTATAGAATACTAAGCACTGTTTGTACCACTGAGCTGCACCTCCAGTTCAATACTTACGCTTTACAACCCCTGAAAAGATAGAACCAATTTCAGTTTTCATTAGTTCAGCAGATCTTTACTGTGCCAAGGACTTTCTGAGAAAGAGCCCGCCAGGAAGCCCTGAGCTGGTGTTGAGGCCCCAATGGAAAGGAGTTACCAGCAAACGACTGTAATGTCAGGGTTAGGTGCCTAGCTGGGGCATGGTGGTTGGCAAGAATGAGGTAGGTCTGCTGTAGGAAGCCTGGCGAGGCCGCACATAGGTAGCTTTGGTCAGGTGTGACTGGGGAGAGCAGGCCATGATGTTGTTGATGGGAGGTCATGGATGAGCGACTGCCGGTCCTGAGCCAGACTAAACTCTCACAGTCTCTGTCTCTGTCTCTCTCTCTGTCTCTCTCTCTCTCACACACACACATATATACACACATGCACGCGTGCACTCACGCACACCCAGATGCCCGTACACCTGTACTAGTCTTAGCTTCCTTACTGGTCTCTGAGTAGGAGGGTGGGGAAGAGTGTTTGCTTTTGTGTCAGTAGGAAACAAAGCAGGTGAGTGGTGCAGTTGGGAAGGGCTAGAGACAAGTTTGGCGTTCCCGTTCCTTCATAGATTTGGGTCGAGTGAAGGGCAGTGGTTCCTGCTTCCTCTCTAGCTTGGGCCACTGCTGTTCATTTCTCTGTCGTGGTCCCTGAGGGGTGGCACAGCACAGATGGCCTCTGAAGGGTGCAGGTGGCAGCCACTGACTGCCACCCTCCCTGGCCTCTCCACAGTGCCCGTTCATGGATGAGCGGATCATGTGTTTGCACAGTAAGATCAAGAGCCAGGCCCTGGAGTTTCCAGACCAGTGAGTAGAGCCTGTCTGTCCATCACCTGCTTCTAATTCCTTAGCGGTCAGGTTCCCGAGTTTTCTGTGACCTATCCATGATGCGTCTCCACCCCCAGGCCTGATATAGCTGAAGACTTGAAAGATCTGATCACCCGAATGCTGGACAAGAACCCAGAGTCCAGGATTGTGGTGCCCGAGATCAAGGTACGCGACTGCTGCTGGCTAAGAAGGCTTGAACTTGAGGCCTGTGGCCTGTGCTTGGAAATGTTTGGCTCGGTCCTATCCACAGCACCACACCCTGCTGGCATCTCTGCCTTCCCATGTCCTGGAGCCTCTGGGCTGCTGGGTGCCGCTGGGAGCAGGGGCGAGTGTTGATGGTTGTGGGCACTGTGGGAGCTGTGACCATCAGCGGGGCTGCCTGCGCTTGCTCCCATTGGCTTGCGCTGATGGTGTCCACCCTAGAAGAGTGATCCAAGGCCTCTGTGTGCTCCACGTTCTGGCTGCTGAACCTCAAGTCCTTTCTTTGGCCCCATCAAAGGTGTGGGCCGGTCCCTTCAAGAAACTGTGGAGAGGGTGGGAGGAAGCTAGTGGGCAGTTCAACCTCTGCCTGTTGAATACTACCCTAGTAGAAAGTGCTTTCAGCAGAGGCCTTGTCCGCCACTTTGCATTCCCCTGCCAGTGCCCAGTACACATTTCTGGCCCTTAAAACAATAAATCCCAACGTGGGCTAGGGATATCACTCAGTGGATAGAATGATTGACTGGCGTGCATGAAGCCCCAGGTTCTGTTTCCGGTACTGTATAAATTGGACGTGGTAGTGCATGCCTGTAATCACAGCATGTGTGTGTGGGGGGGGCCAGGATCAGAGGTTTAAGGTCATCTGTAGAGGCCAACTTGAGATGTGGCCATGTTGAAAGAAGGAAGGAAGGAAAGACAGACATTTCGTGATATGGTCCAGGATTTCTAAGGTACCTGGCTCACTTGAACTGGAAGGGTGTCTTTAAGAGGGTCCAAAAGTCACAGATAAGGACTTGGACCCCAGAGAGGGGACTTGGGTGCTCTTCGGAGTGTGCCATTCCATCAGGTCCCTCCATAACTCCTTGTTTCCTCTTCTGTGGATGGGAAAATGCACAGAATACAGCCTCTTCATTCAGGAAGAGTTGGTGGGGACCATTGGCTGCCCTGGGGCAGCGGGGCAAGGCTATGGCCAGGTTCTGGTTGCTCCTGCCATGACCAGGAACCAGACTGAGGCCCGCCGCTGCACATACACAGCTCTGCAGCCCTCCCACTCTGTCTCCACCTTTTCTCCTTTCCTCGCTTCTCACTTGCCTACACTCCCTGCCGGGATCACTGGCTCTGCCGCATGCCTGACCCCGGCCCGAGCCTCTCCTTCCTGCATGCCCTCCTTGGCACTGCTCGCTGGCAGGGCCTTATGGGAACCAGTGGCGTCTGTCCCTCACCCCTCCTGTCATTCGTTGAAGCTGCACCCTTGGGTCACGAGGCACGGGGCCGAACCATTGCCATCGGAGGACGAGAACTGCACACTGGTCGAGGTGACCGAAGAGGAGGTCGAGAATTCAGTCAAACACATTCCCAGCCTGGCGACTGTGGTAAGGCGGAAAGGCCCACTGACCAAGAGCAGGAACTGAGAGCACCCGAGGCAGGGCTAGAGAGGACAGGGCTGGACACATGCCAGATGCCTGGGAAGCAAGCAGATGTGGGATCTGAGGATCAGGATCCTGTTGGAGTTACTCCTGACTCATAGCCATTCACTGGGCCAGGTAGCCCTGGGGCTCCCAGATTTCTGTAGAGGTGGGCAGCCCCGCCCCCAGGCATCGTATCATTCTTCTGGAACTGGTGCTTTCAGAGCATGTTAGGGGAGAGGAGCCTAGAAGGTGAGGACAAGCGAACCAGAGTAAGCAATGGGCCTGGAGCCTCGGAGTTCGAGGCAGGGTTCTCAGCTGGTGCGGGACATATCTGCCGTGTGGGTAGTTCTCACACTGCAGAAAGTTCTTCCTGATCTTGTGATATAGGGTTTCACAAGGGAGACACTGGGGGACATATCTGCCGTGTGGGTAGTTCTCACACTGCAGAAAGTTCTTCCTGATCTTGTGATATAGGGTTTCACAAGGGAGACACTGGGCTCCTTTTTGTGATCTTGAATCTGGGTCCTAGCTCTGGGAGAAGGAAGTAGTCTTCAAGCCTCAGTTTGGAGACTGTAGGAGCCACCTCATTGCCAGCCCCCCAGGTGGGAGGCCCAGGGGTTCAGGCTCCAAGCATCCACAGCCTTCTCGGGAGCCCAGGTTCTGTTTGGCCAGGCCCCGCCCCAGCAGACAAGCAGCCCCTGTCTCAAGGGTCCTTTTGGGAGTCTGGGAGTTGGCCCTGCTTTCTTTGCTTGCCTGCTCTCTCTCGCTTACTCCACGCTGTCTCTTGCCTCCTTTAGAACTTGATCTCTGGGGTCGGGCACCCATTCATGTCTCCTCTTTTCCCACCCGGGGCTCTGCATGACCTCCACTCACAGACTCACTCACCCACCCACTCCCCTCTCCTAGTCTACCCTTCACCCACGCACCCTGTCCTGTGCCTGTGGTGGGAAAGGAAGCTGGGTCCGACTCTGCTGTTGTGTGTGGTTCTGTCCCCCTGATCACTCTGGAGGGAGAGCACCTGGCCCGGGGATCTGGAGTAGGTTACTGTCACGGTTCCTAAGGGAGGGGGGCAGCTATGAGCACAACACACATATTCTCTGTCTTCAGTGGGAGGCAGATGGTCATGCCAAGGAGTACATGTCTGTTGTAATAGAGGGACTGAACGAGGGACAGATCCTGTGATGGCTCAAATGGGGCTGGAGAAAGAGCTCAGTGATTAGAGTACCTGCTCTTCTTCCAGAGGATCCAGGTTTGAGTCCCAGTACTCAGAGCTTACAGCTGTCTGCAGCTCCAGTTCCAGGGGATCTGAAACCTCTTGGCCTCTGTGGGTACCAGGCATGCAAGTGGTGCACAGATATACATGTAGGCAAAACAATCACATAATATAAAAATTGGAAAAAAGAAATGGGTGAACACAGAATGGCAGGGTGCAACCTGCTGAGAGGGCGCACAGGGAGTGAGAGGCAGTATCAAACAGGAGACCCCAGAAAGCCCACACTGCTGAAGGATGAAGGGAGAGGTTTAAATCTCCACCCCAGCAGCACAGGAAGAGAGGTAGCAGGTGCTGGGATGTATCCGTGATGGGAGATATGCAGTCTGTCCCTGTCATTACTGAGTGCCTGTCACATGCCAGTCTTGAGATGAGCTGGTACCAGTTCTCAGGGCTCCAACCTTCTGAGAAAGATGGACCCAGAGAGCAACCTTCCCGTGCGATCAGAGGCCAGTGCAGGGTGCAGAAGGGGAGGCTGACAGAAAACACAGCCAGGGCACAACACCTACCAAAGCCCAGAGGAAGGGGCCTGTCAGTCACTGTAAGCCTCTCTGGTTGTGACTTCTATTCTCCATTGGCTTTCCTTGCCTTTAACCATTCCAGAGTGAGCCCGTCATTGGCCTTTGGGACATTGACAGTACCGTCCTTGGTACCCTGCTGTGAGAAGTTCTCATCACATCAGAAGAAACCCCCGATTCCTCGTGTCGTTCCCCCGCTCCCCTGAAGATGGTCTGCTTTTTGCCTCTGTTGATCTGTGCTGGACATTAGGTGTCCGTGGAATCCTGCACTGTGTGGCCTTTTGTGTCTGGCTTTTACTAGTGTCAGGTGTCCAAGGCTCACCCTGTGGTAGCTGTACGGGTGCTTCATTCCTGAGTACTCAGCTACACTGATGTGCTGCAGGTTTTACATTTTCCATCTGATGGACATTTGGATATTTCTACCTTTTTATTTTTCCCTTACATTTGAAGATTTTTTTTACATTCTGTGTAATTGTGTGTGCATGGGTGACTGAATATAGATACACATTCATGCAGACATGGAGGCCAGAAGAGGGCATCAGATCCCTCGGAGCTGGAGTAGAGGCAAGCCCAGCAACCTGAGTGCAGATCCCCAGAACCCATGTAAAATGTCAGACTAATCTCAGCACATCCTGACAAGAAGATGTGAGGCAGACAGGAGAATCTTCTGGAAGCTCCCTTGCCAACTAGCCTGGCACACACAGCCGTGAACAGCTAAAGAGACCCCCCCCACACACACAAGGTGGAAGGCAAGGCCCAACAACAGGGATTGTCTTCTACCTCCACACATGCGCACCCTACATCTACACACACCACACATGCACACTCTACATCTACACACCACACATGCGCACCCTACACCTATACACACCACAAGTAAAAAGTCTGAAAACCTTCTTAGGGGCTGGAAAGATGGCTCAGCCATCTACACCTGCATAGCGGCTCACAACTGTCAGTAACTCTTGTTCCAGGGGATCCACCACCTTCTTCTGGCCTCTATACATAGGAAATATTTAAAAACAAAATAAACCGGGCTGTGGTGGTGCTTGCCTTTAATCCCAGCACTCTGGAGGCAGAAACAGGCGGATCTTTGTGAGTTCAAGGCCAGCCTGGTCTACAAGATCTCGTTCCAGGACAGCTAGGGCTGTTACACAGAGAAACCCTATCTCGAAAAAACAAAATAAAACAAAACAACAACAAAAAAAGAAACTCTTTTAGGGTCTGGAGAGATGGCTAGAAATACTCACTGCTCTAGCAAAGCACCCAGCACACATGTGCAGTTTATATCTATCCGTAACTTCTCACTTTCAGGCATGTAAACGGTGCACATACATACATACATGCATACATACATACATACATACAGGAAATCATAAATATACATAAAATAAAAAATTTAATTTAAGGCCGGGCGGTGGTGGCGCACGCCTTTAATCCCAGTACTCGGAAGGCAGAGGCAGGCGGATCTCTGTGAGTTCGAGACCAGCCTGGTCTACAGAGCTAGTTCTAGGACAGGCTCCAAAGCCACAGAGAAACCCTGTCTCGAAAAACCAAAAAAAAAAAATTATTTTAAAAACAATTAGACAAAAAAGGCTAGTAGCAGTTGGTTATGTATATAGGAAATGCTCAGAATAGGTGTGTATGTATATGTGTGTGTGTGTGACACACACAGACAGGAAGATTCATAGTTGCTAAGGGCTGTGTGGGGAAGGATTCCTGGGAATGACTACTGAAACTGGATTAAGGTGACCTGAATATTCTAAAAACTACTCAGTGTATACAGTTGGTTTCCACATCTATAAATTCAGCTAACCGCCGATCAAAAATATATGAAAAAAGACACCAGACACATAAACCTGACTTCTTGTCATGCTCTAAGTGATTAGCTCTAGCGATCGACAAAGTGTTTATATTATGTTCTGTGTTCTAAATTAGCTCAAGGTGGTTTAAAGTACACTGGAGAATATGCAGACATTATTTACAAATACCGAACTCCTTTCTATAAGAGGCTTGAGCATCCATAGCTTTGGTAGCTTTGGACTCTTAAAATGGTGAGGTTTATCTTGTGTGAATTCACTCTCAATCTTGAAAACATCATCTCTTCCCTGAGAATTGTGATATAAAGTAGCTTGTTTCTTGTGGGATAGAGTGAGATGACCTCATGTGACTTTCAGCGATGGCTAAGGGACACATAGCCAGCTCTCTGGGAACACAGGGTCTTGGGCTGGGGTAGGCTGGGAACTGGATCACAACAAGCCACTGTCTGAGCCTGGACCTTAGGGCAGCCAGGGAGCGGGCTCCAGTAAGTTAGCTGCCCCTAGGCTCAGCGTGGCTCTGGCTGGTGGCTCCTGTGTAGGAAGGGCCTGCAAGAGTCATGAGCCCTGGGAGCTGGCAGGGGCCAAAGAGAAGAGGGTGCATGGAACCTCCTGTGGCCCAGCCATCACCGCCCCCTCTTTCCTTCTCCCTTCTCAGATCCTAGTGAAGACCATGATTCGGAAACGCTCTTTCGGGAACCCATTTGAGGGCAGCCGGCGGGAGGAACGTTCCTTGTCAGCACCTGGAAACCTGCTCACGTGAGTGACCCCCACCTTTCTTCCAGTCCTGGGGAGGGAGACTAGAAGCTAGGTCTGGGCCATCCCAGGAGAGACACACTGGGGATGTCAGTAGGCCCTGGCTTTGTTCTTACAGCCTCCTTAGCTCAGCCAACGTCCACCTGTTGGCAGTGTACATACCCTGAAGCTCCCGCCTCCTCTGAGAACTTGCTCTTTCACTGGGGCTTCTGGGTTGCAGCAGCCTGTGGCCCCGGAAACATGAGTATTATGATTGACAAGTCACATGGTCTCACTCTGGGACTTTCTGTGTGAACATGTGTCCACTCACCTGGTATAGGTTCTATGTGTCAGATGCTGGGGGCTATTGTCTCTGGGGTGTGGGGGCATCCCCAGGGTCCCGTCTCACTTTTTTCCCTTCCTTCGGCAATTCCAGCAAAAAACCAACCAGGGAATGGGAGCCCTTGTCTGAGCCCAAGGTAATGCCTGTCTGCCTGCCTGTGCCATCGCCTCCCCTTCGCTGGGGCCTGGGGGCGGGCATCTGCAGAGCACGTGGGCATCTCCACCAGGCAGATGTGCCTTCAGCCTGAGCTGCTGTGCCTGGTTCACCCAGGGCCTCTAGGCTTACAATAAGGGGCATTTAGGGGCTTGGGTCCCATGGCGTGCCATGCATGCGGGCTGGGCTGCGGTGCATGGCGCTCCACCTGGAATGCCTATAAACTTACCCAGGTCTTCAGGCCCAACTGGATAGCTGCATAGCTGTGCACATCAATGACATTGAAGGTCTACTGTGGCCCGGGGCTGTGCTCTAAGTGTGCACACAGCAGGCCTTCTGCACTCTGCTCTTCACTAGGGCTCTCTCTGCAGCTCTGGTGGGTTAAATCCTAGAACTAAATCCATCTGTCTGTGACCTTAGCCGGATTAGAGCTTTCTCCTACCTGCCTGTGTATCTATCAGGCAGCGTTAACCTACAACTTCCAGGGCAGATGAATACTTTTGCTGGGTGGACCCATTTGGTAACCCCGTTCTAAGTGCCTCCTTCAGGACACTGACCCTGATGAGGCTGCCTGACTCTATTGGGAGCCCCTGTCAGCCACTTCTCTTGTTAAAAGTAACTTTATTGGAGACAGAGAGATCGTTAAGTTGTTACAGTGTTTTCCACACAAGCATGAGGACTTGAGTTCAATCCCCCAGAACCCATGTAAAATGCAGGTGCGGTAGCATGAGTTTTCTGGGAAGGTGGAGACAGGCAGATCCCTAGAGCTGATGATTTAGTCAGCCTAGCTCCAAAAGCAAAGTGGATGGTACCTGAGGAAATGCCTGAAGTTGACCTCTGGCTTCTGTACATTCGTGAACATGCACATACACACGCAGTAGCTTTATCAAAGGTGGGGCTGGAGCTCTTCAGTAGAGTATTCACCTAGCATGCACAACGCCGTGCGTTCCATCATCCCCAGCACTGCAAACAAATGAAAAGCTCAATTTTACTATAAGATAACTAACACCCCGTAGCTCATCATTGTAAACTGCAATACAGTCACTTATGTAGCCATCAGGACGGTTCCTGCCCAAGAAGGAACCTTCCTCCTCTGAGCTATCTCCACTCACACCTCTCGGTTTCCAGTGTCCACTGAGGCACGTTCAGTTTTCTGCCGATTTGTCCATGCTGGAGGGTTTTGTAAGTGGGATAATAATACAGTATGGGCCTTTCATGTCTGCCTTCTTTCTGTTGGCAGCCTGTTTGCAAGGCCATCCACAGTGCAGCAAGTGTCAGTACTTCCTTCCTTTCCATAACTGAGTAGTATTTCTATGGAGAGTAATATTTGGTCCATTGGTGGAAGGTGTTTCTCTCTTGGCTGTCACAAATGAATGAGCCTGCTGTGAACGTTGTATGCAAGAACTGTTTTCTCCTCATTGGGTGTTGGCTTATATGAGGATGTTCATTGGCCACCTGTATCCTAGGAGCCAGGGGCTCGTGTGATGTAGAACACCTGCTGTTTGGGTATAGTGTTTTTTGAGATGAGAGCCAGGGAGGTGTGTCCAGATTAGCATTAGAACAGGTGGCTGCCTTGTCCCCACCTTGTTCCCAGATGACCTGTAGCCTCACCCTTGTGTTATGAGAAATGGAGCCTTTCATGGGCCTTGTCTTTTCTCTCTGGTAAGGCCAAAACCAAGGCTGCCTCCTGACTCTGAGCAAAATTTGTTCTACGTTTCTTTTTTTGTTGGTTCGTTTTCCACTGAGATCAGAATGGCGTGGTACCAGCAGACTAAGACTGCTCAGTGCTGTAGTACTCCTTCATTCCCTAGTCAGCAGACACAGCATCACCCTGGGCTACCTGTGGAAGATCCTGAGCCGAGGTCTGGCTGCAGCGAGACCCGGCCTGCAGCAGTTGGCAGCTTTAAGGGCAGGCATCCTTCCCAGGACCCTCACCTCTGGAATATAAAAATAAAAGGGCAGATAATGCAATTCTCAGACATGTGTTTCTTCCTTAGGGACACAGGGACACTACAGTTTACCTTCCCTATGCAGGAACAGAGGCTCCTGTTTGGGTAGAGCACAGAGATCATTGTTGAGAGTTAGACCAGCCCTGAGTGGCAAGGCCAGGGACTTTTCCTACAAGGGGGCTCTGCTAGAAAAAAGCCTGGGGCCGGGTCCCCTCCTCAGAACCCCCTTCCATCTGCTGAAACTCCATCCCTGCTGGCCTCCAGGCAGGTCTAGTGGGCTGTGAGGGGTTCTTCTGAGAAGGGAGTAGGTGATGAGGATGGACTGGGTGTTGCAGGCTTTTCCTAAAGGCTCCATGTGACAGACCAGTTCATACAGGCCCTGGCACTGCCCCAGCAGCTAACTGTGGAGTGACTGAGAAAAAGAGTCACAGTGTCTGTCCTATAGGCACTTCTAGCCTAGAGTGTAAAGATGAGACGTCAGGGAACACGCCCCGCTGTAGGACCCTGCCATGAATGGGGTGTCATAAGTAGTTTGGTACCAGTTTTATAGTTCTTTGCTCTTTGGGGTAAATCTTGCTCCTCCATTTACAGGGGAGGTAAAGTCGGCTTTGAGATATTTAAGTGAGCCAGTAGAAATGGGAGCACATCTAAAAGAGCGGATGTGACCCCCCAAGGGCAGAGACCTGCAAAGGTGGGAGACCGGCCAGGGTTCCACCATCATTTCTCCAAGACTTAATGCTGATTTTCTGTTCGGTGAGCAGGAAACAAGGCAGCGAAGACAGCCTACGGGGCCCCGAGCCAGCCCCTGTGGGGGAGGAGGAAGTACTCTTGTGAAAGGTGGTCCCTGTGTGGAAAGTTGGGGAGCTCCGGCCCCCGGCTCCCCACCACGCATGCCTCCACTGCAGCCTGAGGAGGCGGCGATGGAGCTGGAGTAACTGCCTGGATCACCCGACCTCGCATGCCTGGCTGTGTGGCCCTGCACGGGTCTGCTGCACCCTGCGTTTCCATAGCAGCATGTCCTACGGAAACCAAGCACGTGTGTAGAGCCTTGACTGTCATCTCTGGTTATCCGGGTTGTTTGTTTGTTTGGGAATTTTTGGGGTGTGCGTGTGTGCGTGTGTGTTTGTGTGTATGTGGTTTTTCTTTTTTCTTTTTCCTTTGTTGTCTAAGGGGACAAAGAAAAAAAAAAGGACATGACTCCATGACGTCGACTTTGGCTGCTGGCTGGCCGGACCGGCGGGTGAGGAGTTGCAAACCCAGACCAACATGCATTTGGGGACAATTGCTTTTTAAAACATTTTATGCCAAAACAAAAACCCTTCATTGTTAATTCATAACCATGTCGGATGTACCAAGTGAATGTGTGTGGGGTTTGAGCTGCGTGGAGAATCAGGTGGAGAAACTCCTGCTGGCTGGGGCAGCACTTGAGGGAGTGGAAGGTTCAGCGTGACCCTTCCAGGACTATGGAAGAACAGGGCTAGCCCTCAGGAGCTGGGGGAACTTCAGTGTAATTTATTTGTAATGGAGACTTTTTAAGTTGTTTTTTTTTTTTTTAAATGGGTAAAATTCTAGTCAGGAAAGCTAAAAGGGCTTGCAGTTGAAACACTCGAGGGGGCTCTACAACCCTGAAAGAGCACTCGGCAGCTGTGGTGACAAAGGCTTCACGTTAGCTGCTCACGGTGCGTTTCTGAGGTCATCAGCTAAGCTCATTTTCTCTGTAAATTGGCAAAGACCTCGGTGAAAGCCTGCACTTTCGTGTACGTTACATGGCTTAGACTCGGCAGATGTTCCCACGTCTCTAGCCTGGACTCTGAGAGAGACATCCACAAGGTACATATTGGAGCTTCCAGGGTCTGTCACCTTCCGCCATGCCATTGTGTGATGGGGACTGAGCGTCAACGAAACCTGTGCCTGCATATTAGCGGCTTTGCTTGTTTGTTACCTGTGTGTTCTAGAGACTAAGGTTTCTTCCGTCTTAAATACTGTCTGGTTGATACAGTCAAGGAAACATCACTTTCCTGTGGGCAGTGCTCTCACTCAGCTTAGGCACAAATGGCTGTCCTTAGGATCAGAGCTTTAGTGTGACCCACACAGTGACATCGGGGTGCCATTGTACAGAAAAGCGTCAAAACCCAGAACGTTCCTCAGGGCAAAGGACCTTCTCTTTTTTCCTTGGTAGCCAGAGGCCTAGAGAGTAAACGTGGACCTTCTTGACTTCCAGCCAATATTGGAAGTTTGATAGAGGTTTAGGTGAGTACCCAGGGCTGCAGAGGAAGACGTGAAGTTTAAGGGGCCTTCCAGACTCTGCTTTTCATGTTTTGGAATGATCTGGTAATGATTGTCTCGTCAGTAACCGAGCTCAGAAGACCGCTTTTTGGGAGTCTCCGCCTGGTGAGCCTCCCTGCAGGTCTTCCTGCGGAGGTGGGAGTGAGCCCAGGCGTTCCTGACGTCCAGAGGGTCTCTTAAGCTCTTGACTGTAGTTTTGCCAGGCCTTTCTTGCTGTCACATAAGCAATTAGAATTAGAGCAAAGACTCCAGTGTGTGTGTGTGTGTGCGCGCGCGCAAGCGCGCGTGTGGGCTGACCCTCTCACCTGCTTGCATTGTCTCTGTGACCAAGGACTTGCTATCAGTTTCCCTCTTTTAAATATAAGGAGAACTAACCCAGTAGCTTTAACCCTTCTGGCCACAGATGGGGTTCAGCTAGTTTACAATAAGCACCTTGTGGTAGTTAAAGCTAACAGGCCCTGAGGCTCAGTCCCAGCCTGTCTGCCTGGACTCTGGCTCGGCCTAGTTGGCCCGCCTGGGAGGACAGGCACTGTGTGGAGCTCTGCAGAACTCTTCTTGTGTTTACACAGCCCTGCTGGGCAGTGAGTGCCCTTTCTCCCCGCCAGGGAGCTTTCCATCTGAGATGTCAGAAGAGGGTTGCCAGCTGTCCAGGCAGCACCGGGGTTGAGAGGTCCACATTGGGTAACTTTTTTCTTAAACAATGAAACACCAAAGAAAGCTGTGGAGAGGAGCGTGCCCCTCGCTCCCATCCTGCCTCGCTGCCTGCTGTGGAAAGTGTAAGAAAGGTCTGGCCGTGACCGAGCATTAGAGCACAAACATTGTTTTCAAAAGCATTGTCAGCTGCCTCGGCAACTTTCGCGTGGGCAGATACAATGCCCACAGTTCCTTCTGTGCTGGTTCATCCATGATATAGGCAACCCTGGCCCACACCTACGCCTTGAAGGAAGCACAAGTTCCCCCCCCCTCTTTTTCTCTGTCTTTTCTGCCTCCCCGATACATCCCACAAGCTACCAGTGGCCCCCAGACACCTTACAGAGCCCCTCATCACTTAGGGCTACAGAGGCCAGCTCCCTACTGGTCTGGCCTTTCCAGGGACCGAGCTCTTGTCCCTGACCCTTTCTAGAATGAGAACATCTGTACCAGTTGACACCAGGTTAGGCCCGTTCCCTCGCCCATCTTCCCGAGGGCGTCTTTACATTGCCAGTGCAGAGCCAGAGCCTCCATTGCTCCCAAGGTGCTAGGGAAGATTGCTGGTCCCCTCTTCTCCAGCTTTGTGAGCTGAGTGTCGTGGGACTTTGAACTTTTCCGTTAGGTGACTGATGGCCTCTGCTTCTGTTTGATTGCTCCAGACCCTCTCTACTATGCATTTTCCTTTTATCGGGTGTACAGAGTTAAATACTGTGTATTTATCACTTACAAGTACATGATCTGAAGAGAAAAGATAAGTTGTTTGCCCACAGGTGATTAAGCTTCTCTGTAAACTTGAAATAAACAGACAGCAAAATGGTGCAAAGCCTGGGCCTCCTGGGGTTCTTCTGTCAGTAACTGTCCTTTTGTGATGTTTCTGCTTATGTTGGTGTTCCTTCCCTTAGGCGGACAGTCAGATGCCCAAGTCACAGTTCACACAGCTGGCAGATCCCCTGATGTGGGCATAGCCTAAGGTGTCACCAATCAGTGTGATCTGTAGACCAACTGTACGCAGAGTTCTTGGAAGCAGGGCAGAATGCGTATTCCTGGGTCCCCTGTAAACTGCTCTGCAGGTCCGAGTGTGGAGGTAAGGGTGGCATTCTGGGAGGTTGGACAGGTGAGCACATCGCATGAGACATGTTCTATGGCTGGACATTGTTTTCCTGGCTTTGAACTTCACTTTCAAAAAATTCCAGTACCAAACTACAGAAACGGCTGTTGTCAGGCGCAGTGCACACACCTCCAATCCCCATACTCAGGAGGTGAGGCAGGAGGCCAAGTTCAAGGCCAGGCTAGGCTGCATAGTGAGATTCTATCTATAAGTAAGACCTAGAGGCTCTTCAGACTCAAGAGAAGGTTCCTGTTCAAAAAATGCCACTGAGAATGTGAGGCTGTGGAAAAGCCATTCCTTGGGGTTCATCACTATGCAGGCTTCAGGGAGTCCTGGAAGCCCACTCGTGTGTGTAAGGGTGAAGGATCCTGTCACCAGCTCCCACTGAAGAGGTAGCACAGGGTGTGCCAGTGAGTAGAGACGCAGACAAATGCAAGGTGACTCAGGTGAGTGACGTGAAGGTGTCCCAGACATCCACTCTCTCTCCCTACCCCAGGAGGCATCATCACTCGTAGCCTTTGCAACAGTGAACAAAGCATCTGTCCTCCTCTGACGGTGTTACTGGAGCAGAGTGCCCCAAACTGGGCATTTGCAAGTAGAAATCTCCCAATTTCTGGTGGCGGGAAGTCCACAATCAGCATTCCAGCAGATTCTGGGTCTGGTGAGGGCTGCCGACTTCCTCCAGGATGACCACGAAGATGAGATTGCCTCTGTCAAGCCTTCTGATAGGCACTTGGGAAGGAAGAGTGCTCCGAGAGAGCACACCCTGTCTCATCAGAGATCCAGTTTCCAAAACGTGACTTTTGGGGGACATACTCTGTGGCAGCAGCCCTAAACCTTCCAGGTCCGTAAGATCTGTGTTTAAGTAGCACCTAAGAACTCATTCTTTCTTTCTTTTTTTTTTTTTTTTTTTTTTTGAGACAGGGTTTCTCTGTAGCTTTGGAGCCTGTCCTGGAAGTAGCTCTTGTAAACCAGGCTGGCCTTGAACTCACAAAGATCCGCAAGAACTCATTCGCGCGCGCGCGTGTGTGTGTGTGTGTGTGTGTGTGTGTGTGTATGTGTGTGTGTGTGTGTACACGTCATGTGGTTGCCTGTAAAGGCAAGAGGCTGATGTCAGATCCCCTAGATCTTCAGTTACAATCCTTCATGACCCTCCTGATGTGGGTGCTGGAAACTGAACTCAGGTCCTCTGCAAGAGCAGCAAAGGCTCTGAACCGCCCTTCAGCCTTGATGTGAACACTAGGGGAGAAAAGCCACACCAACCAGGGTTTGCTAATACCATTTCATACATCTTGTTTCCCCCTCCTTGCCACACGCCTACTCAAAGCAAAAACCCAGGCTGGTGATCAACCAAGAAGAAACAACATCCCTAATCCATTGTACTCCTGAAATGAACTGACTAATGGCAAAGGGGAGGGACGAGCCGTTTTTTTCAGTTCCGAATTGAGCCAGTGCGATGATGTGAAACTGCAGGCCGGCAATGGCACCAGTTTGTACCCACCGGTTTGTACCCGCAGCAGCAGACGCAGGTGGTCCTGCTTCCAGCTGGAGAAACTACTGAGGGGGGAGGGATAAGCCACGGCCTGAAACTGTTACCTGTAGCCCAGCAGCCCCCTTTTATAACGATAGTAGCTGTTTCATATGAAGATAGCAGCTATGGAAAAACATCGCGTATGTTCTGTGGGAACAACCTAGTGAGGATCACAGTTGGTAGGCTTGGCTTGTAGGTATATTAGGGGGAAATGCTGAAGTCCCAGGAGCAAGTCCCAGAGTCTAGTTCCTAGCACCACAAAACCAAAACCTCCCGCCAGAAGCAAGCTGAGCCCTCTCCTGAGCACGGCAGCTGGCCCACAATTTACTGTGAAGGTTGTCACAGATATGACTGGAAAGTGGGGTCCCCAAAGAAAGCTGTTTATTCAGAGATGGTGGAAGGGTGCAGGGCGTGTCGGTGCTCTGTGAGCCAGGGCAGCATAGGGGTGGCAAACGTGGGGACCACCAGGGCTGTTACAAACCACAAGTGGGCAGTGACCAGAAGGTGATCAGGAACTCTAGCTGCTCCTGAAGTGACCTTCGCAGCAAGGTTGTGCATAGGCGTGATCTTACTATCGGGACCACGTGTGGATCTGCTGCCCCAGCCCCTTCTTGTTTGGGGACTCCGTTTGGATGTTATGACTTTCATAGTGGAAGCAGCGCTCCAGCCCCCAAGCCAAGAGACCACACAGACAAGGATTGGAATGTCATTTAATGTTTGGTCCTCAGTCATTCCAACAGAACCCTTCTGAAAGGGAAAGCCAACTCTGCCTTTGTCACAAGGGACAGAGTCTAGTTACAGGGAAGAGGAGCCGTGCCCCAGGCCTGCCAGCGACACCTGGAGAACCCCCTCCCTTATAAAGTGCTTGGACAAAGCTGCTGTGCTTCGGAGGACCAGAACTTCCAAGGGAGCCAGTCCTGGAGACGCCGGAGAAGATGGCAGCCCCACAAGTCACAGCAGTGTGTCTGCTCTCTGTTGTATTTCCTCAGTATGCTCATACTACAGTATGCTCATACACATAAACAACAGGTGACCCAGCCAATACCATACCAGGAGTCAGCTGTTCGCAGTGAGCAAATGACCCCCCTCCACACACACACACAACAAAAGGCGAGGTGAAAAGGCTATAGAGGGTGCAGGAATGTCTTGAGTTTGAAGCCAACCTGAGGTACATACAGTGAAACTGTAAAAGATTTTTAAAAATGCCAAAACCCATAAGGAGAAGGGTACAGTGAAGTACCTCTGTAATCCCAGCACTCTTGGGGGCTGGAGCACAAAGATCCTGAGCCTGAAACCCAGCCGAGCCACAAAGCAAGACCCAGGCTCAAAAACAACAAAACCAAAATGATACAAGACCCACTAGGCAGCCCTGAGTGTGGAGTGGAGGAGCAGAGTTAAACTCTGGAACTTTCTCTCGAGTGATGCGACAGCCGTTTCTCCCTTCTCACTGCTTTGATGAGGGCTGTGCGGGGCTGAAGTGGAGGGTCGGGCATCAGTGGTCCATCTCGCCCGCGAGACCCTGCAGGGAGGGGGAAACCCGTAACTACCCAGCATGTGCAGCCACCGGGGGCAGGAGGAGCTGGTGGTGCTTTCCCTTGAGGGGTTCTGGAAGGATTTTAACAATGGAGAGGCCTCAAGTTGGTTCTGGAAGGTCTCACAAAATGAATGTACCATGTTGATACAGATACTATCCTACCAGCTGTCACCACAATCCAGGTGTGACTAATTAAAATGAAGCTGGGTTAACTGGGCAGTGGTAGCACATTCCTGTAAACCCAGCACTCGGGAGGCAGATGCAGGAGGAACTCTGTGAGTTTGAGGCTACATAGCGAGTTCCAGGACTACACAGAGAAACCCTGTCTTGAAAAACAAAAACAGCTGGGTTTTAAAGAAGGCGTCCATCTGAAAAGCTGGAGGTCAATGCTATCACAGGTGGTCAGTGGACAGGTCAATGCCAATCTTGCCTGGTGTTCTCCGCTGGGACAAGAGACAAGACAAGGTGCTCAGACCTATGGCCTGCCCGGCCCAGCTGCCTACCTGCTCGTAGTCTTCCACATACTTATATTTCTTGTCCCGGTAGTAGTATCTTTTCTTCATGCAGTAGAGGACTATGACGTCACATAGCACAGTCGCCTGGTTTAGCACAGAATGAACCAGGATGCGTTTAGCTCTTGCTCTGTGTAGACCCCTTCCTTTGAAACCTAGCCTGCTGAGGAGGAAAGGCATCTCCATTCCTCTGGATCAGGCTGGACCCCAGCCAAGGGACTTGGTCCCAGAGGTGGGATGTCTAGGGCTTCTTTCCTCTCACCCCTAGAAGTGTCCAGTCAAGTCTGAGGGTGTAGGGAAGGACAGTGCTTGCTATGCCCCATGCTAGTACGAAGGGTCCAGTTCCCGAAAGGAACAGTTTGCCACTCACCACCCCCAGCAGTGCCAAGCCAGAGCCAACATTGATCATAGTAGGGATGATGTCAAACTTCCCAGCCTGCGTAAGACAGGAAGAGAACCAGAGTGGGATGATGGTAGAAAATAGGGTGGTGGGAGGCTCCCTCTCCTGGGGGGGTTCAAGGGAGGGCCGACCTTTCCAAACACGATGATGTCAAAGCGGATGCCATATGCCTTGATGAGTGTGCGCTGCTCGTTGCCGGTGAGGTCCCTGTAGTACTTGGCAAACCTAAAGGGGGAGAGGGTGGGTTAGGGAGAAAGCTGTTAGGGCGGGACCCGAGGCCCTGGGCACAGCTGGTCGTGGCCAATGAGTTGCTCTGCAGACTTAGCACACACTAAGCACCCCGGGTCAGCCTCAGCTAATGTGAGGCCGGTGGCAGAGGGACAGAGTGACTCCTGTCATCGCCATTTCCCACAGGATGGCAGACGCCTCTTGCTCTGAATGACTTTCCTGACACAGCCAAGACACCTGCTTCTCTCCAGGGGACCCTGGCTACCAACAGAGAGCTCGTCAGCCAGCAGGGATCTGCATGGAAGGGTGAGGGCCAAGCAGCACTCGCTTTGGCCCGCAATCTTGGCTCCAGGTGGATATGCCACGCCTCAGTGGTTCTTCCTGCCCACCATCTGCTTTTTTCTTGTTTACATGGCTGGGTTGGCATATACACTGGAGCAGAAATACAGTTACACCACTCACCCACCAAACTACAGAATCCCAGAGCTCCAGAAACTTAAAAGATCAATTAGTTGTTCTGAAATATGCAGGCAATCTTAGAATTTCAGCACCTCCAAAAGAAACCTTGCCTTGATTACTATTCTACCAGACCCCAGCCTTAGCATTTTACCAGGATCTTTTTCTTTTTTTTTTTTTTTTTTTTTTTTTTCTTTTTTTTTTTTTTGAGACAGGGTTTCTCCGTAGCTTTTTGGTTCCTGTCTTGGAACTAGCTCTTGTAGACCAGGCTGGCCTCGAACTCACAGAGATCCACCTGCCTCTGCCTCCCGAGTGCTGGGATTAAAGGTGTGCGCCACCACCGCCCAGCTCTACCAGGATCTTAAGCCTCGGATTTATCTGATCCACAGCTTCTATGCTGTGGTCCAGGCTTGGGACTCTCAGGTGAGGTTAATGCTGGCAGAAGCCAGGAGCTGGGTGTCCTGTGGGATCCATCAATCTCAGCTTGAGGATTCCAACTCAAGCTTGAGGAACAAGCATTCAAATACCTGCCCTAGTTTGGGTAAGCCTTCTTACAACCCCACACAAATCTGATACCACAAATTACCACTAAGCTTTCAAATACCTGCCCTAGTTTGGGTAAGCCTTCTTACAACCCCACACAAATCTGATACCACAAATTACCACTAGAGGGAGGCAAAGGGCAACCTTTTTAAAGACCCGTTCAGCAAAAGCACATTAAATGTACATAGGATTTTGCTGCTTTAAGAAAATGGCAAAGGGCCGGGCGATGGTGGCGCACGCCTTTAATCCCAGCACTCGGGAGGCAGAGGCAGGCGGATCTCTGTGAGTTCGAGACCAGCCTGGTCTACAGAGCTAGTTCCAGGACAGGCTCCAAAGCCACAGAGAAACCCTGTCTCCAAAAACAAAACAAAACAAAAAAAATGGCAAAGGTGTCCCGAGGCCTCTCATCAGATTCCCAAGTGTCCTGGATTTTATAGTGCCCCCTTCCCAAGCTCATGTCCACCTAGGGCCTGCAAGTGTGACCTTATTTGGAAAGAAGGCTTTGCAGACGTAATTAGTTAAAATGAGGTCATGTTAGATTTCGGTCCACCCTAAATCCAGTGCTCAAGAAGAGAAGGAAGACTGGGCCAGGCGTGCCTTTAACCCCGAACTCGGGAGGCTAAGGCAGTTCTGTTTCTGGAGTTTGAGACCAGCCTGGTCTACCTAGCAAGTTCCTGGTCTTTCTAAAAAAGGTGGGTGTGGTGGTGCACACCTCTTAACCCAGCACTGGGGGGGGGGGAGATCAGGAGTTCAAGGTCATCCTCAGCTCCTAGAGAAAAGAGTGCAGAGGTAGGAGGATCATGTGACCGTGGAGGTAGTGACACACTTACAAGCTAAGGATTGCTGGTAGCCAACAATGCTTGAAGAGGCCAAGGAGAATCCGGTAACAGAGCTTGGGACAGCACAGCCCTGCAGACACCTTGATTCTAGACTTCTGGTTTCAAACTACCAAAAAATAAAATTCTGTTGTTTTGAACCATTCAGTTTTGTTACTAGAGTCAGGGAAGCTGATGTTTTCAGCAGGCAAGTTTGAGTGCAGCCCTTTGTTTTCTTTCACCGAGACAGGGCCTCGTGAAGTAGCTCAGGCTCGCCTCAAATGTGCGCCTCTGCTTCAGTTCCCCGGGTCCTGGAGTTAAAGATATGTGCCACCATGCCTGGCTTGAGCAGAGACAGGCTCTCGACAGGTTACACCTGTAGCCCCTGCGTGTTGGGGCAGCATCAGTTACTAAAAAACCATTTCTGGACCACTGGCCTTGAACAGAGTTCACAAGCTCATCTTGTTCCTCACAGTAGTGGGCAGGGATATGGCAAAAGATGGCCCTCGGAAGGCTAAGATGCTGGCTTCTCTCCTCTACCCTGTAAATCTCAACACATTAAAAGCAAAAAAGGTTTTATTTTTATCTGATGTGTATGAGTGTTTTGCCTACATATAAATGCATCATGTATATGCTGTGCCCAAGGAAGCCAGAAGAGGGTGTTGGATGCCCTGGATCAGGAGTTGTGACAATTGTAAGCTGCCGTGTAGGTGCTGGGAACCAAACACTGGTCCTCTGGAAGAGCAGCAAGTGCTCTTAGCTGCTGAGCGCTTTTAGCATGAAAGCAAGGAGAACTCTCGTGGGCCTGGACATCCCCTGAGCAAGACCCTTCTGGGAATATCCTGCCAGGTACCTGGCCTTCCTGCCCTGAACCGGTGAAACACAGCCTGTCCCTTGGGTACTGTCTTTTGGGGGGTGGCGGTATGAATGACCCCATAGGTATCTACTATCACCCCTCACCCCAACATGTGTGTGGCAAGGCCCAGGCTCACATACCTGAAATTGTAGCCGGGGGATACATTGTGCTCCAGGTCCCGGGTGTCGAGGCGCCGGAAGGAGTATCTGGGCAGGCAGAGGGAGGCAGCTCTGTCCAGGTTGCAGTCCCACTTGATCTGAATGCCCATGATGCCTCCCTGTGGGGGAAGCAAGAGAGACACGGCCAGGCTTTCAGAACTCGGGTCCACGCTGGGGCCAAGGAGGTGTGTGAAAAGCCATGCCAGCACCTACCTCAACTGCCATATCCTGGAAGCTGTGCCCTGCATCCTCCACGATTTTGCCAAGACGGAATATGGGGCAGAAGGGATCCGTTTGAGCATCATAAATGCACGACTTGAGGTAGGAAGAGGTGACGTTGGGGAGAATGTTCCTCCTGAAGCCAGGGAGGAAGCAGAAAGTGTGAGCGAGAGGGACCTCAGGGAGAGGCAGAAGCTCTTTAAGAGGCTTATGAACACGCACGCCTGGCCCCCACTTACTTGCTGAAATTAAACTTGGGGTACCAGATGTTGTTCTTTACCAAAAGGGTGAAGTTTTCCGCGGCATTTAAAAAAGCTGGCCTGGAAAAGAATTGTAGTGGTTGTAAATATATGCACACGGCTGCTGCGTCCCCTCTGACAGGTCTCTGAAGGAGAAATGGCCTAGAACTTTCTACTCTTCTGTGTAGCACTAGGTCACCAGTCCTGAGCCTTCCTCTGAAAAGGTGGGATTCCTGGTCCGAGGCACTGGCCAGTGAAGAACCTGAGCATTTGCTGATGAGAATGCTGGCCACGGACGCCATGATTCCTTAGCCGTCTGCTGGCCTCACGTTGGCCTTTTTAGGTGTTCGTGGGGAATGGATGCTCCACAAATGGTTTATGAGTCGGAGCACAGAGGGTTCACCTCCGGATACATCCTGGCCTTGCTGAAAAGGGAACCATACCACCAGCAGGCTCTGAAGGGTGCCACGCCAGCTTTTGGCTGATACACGAGGTGAGTCTGTTTCCAAGGGGACTCATTTCGGGAGTGGATTTTTCTCAGTGAGAATCCAGAAATGCAGGACTGGCCCTTCCGTGGAGGAGGCCTCCCCTGAGGCAGACAAGAACTTTGAAGTTATAAACAGGGCCACTCATATCAGCTCTGCCTTAGCAGCAAAGCCACTGGGACCACGATGAGGGGAGCTGAGCCCACACCTCTGCTGCTAAGTGAGGGTCTGGAGCTCTTTCAGCTCCAAGTCCACATTCCTTATCAAGAGGAAAGGATTATAACGCGGGTCTCTGTTTCTGCCATTTTCTGTATCATACACCAATAACCTGCACAGCCCATAGGCAGCACTTTCCTTAAGATTACCTCACTGTTCTTTTCTTTAAAAAAAAAAAATTGGAATGGAATTTAAATAAGATTAGCCATTTTAAAACTGAGTCCATTTGTCAGGTAAGTGGTGGCTTTCGGAGTCAGCTCACACCTGTTATCCCAGCACTGCAGAGACTGAGGAAGGGTGTGAACGAGGCTTTGTTCTTTAAGGTGGAACAATATGCCATTGTATGGACATACTGCAGTTTGTATGCATTCATAAGAATTGGGTTGCTCCCAATTCATTCCCTAAACAGCGCTATTAAAACTTGTTGAGCGTGGTGGTGGTGGCTCACACCTTTAGTCCCAGCACTAAAGGCGGCATAGGCAGGTGGATCTCTGTGAGTTCAAGGCCAGACTGGTCTACAGAGCAAATTACAGGACAGCCAGGGTTACACAGAGAAACCCTGTCTTGAAAAACCAAAACAGGGCTGGAGAGATGGCTCAGAGGTTAAGAACATTGGTTGCTCTTCCAGAGGTCCTGAGTTCAATTCCCAGCAACCACATGGCTCATAACCATCTACAATGAGATCTGGTGCCTTCTTCTGGCATGTAGGCACGAAGCCTGTAGACATAATAAATAAATAAAATCTAAAAAAAAATGTTAATCTTTAAAAAAAAAAGGAAAAATCAAAACAAACAAAAATTTGTAGTCTGCCTTGAGTGTGTGGTCTGGGGCTTGTTCTATGTAAGACATACAAATCAGCAAGTGATAATCAAGACACCCTGAGTCAGGGCTTCCTCCTCGATGTAAAGGAAGGGACCAAATAAGAATGGAAACATCTGTTTCCAGTGCCTGAGTGTGATAAAGATGTTATGCCTGTGTGCACACCTGTGTGATGCAGAGGTTATGTCTGTATGCACACCTGTGTGATGCAGAGGCTATAGCTGTGTGCATGCCTGTGTGTGATGCAGATGTTATGCCTGTGTGCACACCTGTGTGCGATGCAGATGTTATGCCTGTGTGTGATGCAGAGGTTATGCCTGTGTGCATGCCTGTGTGTGATGCAGAGGTTATGCCTGTGTGCACACCTGTGTGCGATGCAGATGTTATGCCTGTGTGCACACCTGTGTGCGATGCAGATGTTATGCCTGTGTGCACACCTGTGTGCGATGCAGATGTTATGCCTGTGTGTGATGCAGAGGCTATGCCTGTGTGCACACCTGTGTGTGATGCAGATGTTATGCCTGGGCACACACCTGGAGACTGGGGTACTGCCTTAGGTGGCTTTCTCATGAACACAGCCCACCTCCTCTGAGACAAGGTCTCCTACTGGCCCAGAGTGAGCCCCAGAGCTCCCAGAGATCCAATCTGAGTTGCCCCACCAGCTTAGACCTGCAAAGTGCTGCCCAATATAAATATATTGTCAAATACACCTTTAGCCACGCTGTGATTTGTTTTCTCGTTTCTTCAGATACAGTCTCCATATATAACCCAGACTGGTCTGGTTGCCACCCTCCTCCAGCCTAAGCTTCCTGAGCGCTAGGATCACAGGCTTACAGTACCATCGCTGCTCCACACTGTCTGTACCTTTAAGTCTTTACATGAAAAACTTCATTGGTATACACACATGGAAGCCAGACAGCCGTGGGCAAGCTCTGGTATACACGCACAGAGGCCAGACAGCCATGAGCAAGCACTGGTATACACGCACAGAGGCCAGACAGCCATGGGCAAGCTGCTTCTCTCCTCCCACCATGTGGGTTCTAGGGATGGAACTACAAGTTCCCCTTTCTGCTGAACCATCTTCCTGGCCCAGCAGCCACTTTTGTTTTGTTTTGTTTGTTTTTTGAGACAGGGTTTCTCTGTGACCAGGCTAGGCTCAAACTCACCTGTCTCTGCCTCCCAAGTCCTGGGATTAAAGGCAGGCGTAAGACACTACCGCCGGCCCGGCAGTTACATTTAAAAGCCAAAGAAGCTTAATATTAAAATGACTGAGCAGGTTGTACTCGTATGTTTATGCCTGTGTGCATGTGTGCAGGTGTGTGTAACAGGAACATGAAACTTGAATTTGGGAGGGAGTAGGTATGGGGGTTATATAGACAGAGTTGGATGGAGGAAAGGAGGGAAATACTGTAATTAGATTTTAATTTGAAAAACTTTTTTTAATAAGTAATGGGAGAGGGTGAGAGATGGCTCAGCAGTTAAGGAATCTCTCACCCTATGTCATGTGGGTCACAACCCCTGTAACTCCGGCTCCAGAGGATCCAGTGCCCTCCTTCTGCTGGCCTTGTGGGCACCATAGGCACTTGGCAGAATTTGGTAGACATAAACATGTAGTTTTTTAATCTTTAAGAAATTTAATTGATTAATTACTTGGGTTTTAATTTTTTATTTTATATGCATGAGTTTTTTTGTCTACATCTATGTGTGAGTGAGGGTGTTGAATGGCCTGGAACTGGAGTTACAGACAGCTGTGAGCTGCCATGTGGGTGCTGGGAATTGAACCTGAGTTCTCTGGTAGAGCAGTCAGGGCTTTTAACTCTGAGCCATCTCTCCAGGCTCCAGGCTCTCATGTGTTTTTTTTTTTTTTTTTTTTTTTTTGAGGCAAGGCTTCTCTACGTAGCTCTGGCTGTCCTGGAACTCACTCTGTAGACCAGGCTGGCCTTGAGCTCACAGAGATCCACCTGCCTCTGCCTCTCGAGGGCTGGGATCAAAGTGTGTGTGTGTGTTGGGGGTGGATGTATGTATGCTTGGTGCTGTAGCTATCAAAAGCCAGTATGATGGCTGATGCTGGTATTCCTAGTACTTGGAAAACCAAAGCAGGAAGCCAAGCATTCAGGGCTGGGCTGGGCTGGTGGCATAGCCTAGTGGGTAAAGGCACTTGCTGCAATGCCTGAGGATTTGAGTTCCATTCCTGGTCCCAAACGGCAGAAGGAGAGAGCTGATCCGCAAGTTGTTTTCCAACCTTCACTTGTGCTGTGGCACACTTTACACACACACGCACACATTAAAAATTACTTAACAACAACAAAAGAGTTCAAAGCTATCCCTGGCCACATAGTGAGGCTCTTTAAAAAAAAAAAAAAAAAAAAAAAAAAACAAAAACGAAAAACCAAGAACTGTTTCCTGTTGGTTATTTGCACCCGACAATGCCCCAGCACACATAGGTCACCTGCACCCTTATCACAAGTGACAACCCTTGTGGTCTCCTTGCTCTGTGGTTGACAACCACTCTCCCAGGGTGCAATGGCCCCACTCCCGGCACCCAGGCTCACTGCACCCTCTCTGTCACCTCCCTCCAGGCTGAGAACCAGGGTTAGGGAGCCTTGGGGAGGACTCACGTTGGCATGCCAGCGTCGTTCTCCACTGGGCACCATGCTGCCACCTCGCAGGTCTTCACAGACTCGTTGAATGGGACACATCTTCCAGTCCCAACTCCTGTGAAGACAGAACACGTCCATAGGGTCTTGTCACCAATCTTTTACCTTTGCGGTGTACGATATGAGACCCCTGAGGATCCTGGGTGGCCAATCTTTAGTAAACTGTGGGATTTAGATAGTGTCTGGAAGATGGAGATAGAACAAGAAGGCTGCCTCAGGACTGACCACGTATCTGCCAAGTGATACCAAGTCAGAGAGGGGCAGCACCTGAGGTGTCTGCCACAGCACGGGTGAATGAATGCTAAGAGGGCCCCAGTTCTGCTCTGATACCAGATTCCCCCGGGTTCATGCAGCAGTGGGGGCTAGAACTGACCCAGGCTCATCCAAGCCAAGCCCCAGGTGGGGCGGCGGGTGGGGGGAGGGGAGGCAGATGGGCCACAGCAAGTGTGATGTCATCGGAAGCCACTTTCCCCTGGTCCCAGCTGCTCAGTCACCCACTCCTACCATTGCTGTGGGTGCCTGTGGAGCCAAGAGTGCAGTTCGAGTCTGAGTTACAGATGGTGGTCCTATCAGGAAGCTGCAAAAAAGGGAAGCATGAAAACCGGTTCCATGCCGTCCAGCCCCAAACAGTTTGCCAGGAGCTGATGTGGGTGTGAAGCCGGAGGGCTTCCCCAAAGAGCCACCTACTTCTGGACAGGTGCTCTGCGTCTGGTTCACAGTGATGATCATGTTGGTCATGATGAAGAGCGAGTTTTCCTCCTGCAGAGACGAGAGAACCCTGTTGAGTGCCCCACTGAGTGGGGCGGGGCTGGAGAGGTGGCCCAGCGGTTAAGAGCACTGGCTGCTCTTCAGGAGGAGCTGGATTTGATTCCCAGCACCCACATGGTAGCTCATAACTATCAGTAACTCCAGTTCCGGCGGACCTGACCCCCTTTTCTGGATTTCACAGGCACCAGGTGTGAAGTGGTATGCAGACATACATGCAAGGGGAAACACCTATACAATAAAGTTAAATAAAATATACCTAAGAAAGCATTTGAGTATTTAAAAGCCAAAAACTACAGGTCAAGAAAACATTAAAAAAGAAGAGCTGGGCAGTGGTGGTGTATGCCTTTAATCCCAGCACTCAGAAGGTAGAGGCAGGTGGATCTCTGTGAGTTCCAGGCCAGCCTGAGCTACAGAGTGAAACCCTGTTTTGAAACAAAACAAAAACAGAAAGGAAGGAAGGAAGGAAGGAAGGAAGGAAGGAAGGAAGGAAGGAAGGAAGATGAAAGGGAAGAAAGAGCAAGCCAGAAGTCCCCCCCCTTCTTATGTGTGGGAAGAGTAACTGAAATGGGGGTTCATGTAGCCCAGGCTGGCCTCGAAATGTATACAGCCAAAGCTGCCCTTGAACTCCTGATCCTCCTGCCTCCACCTACTAAGAGCTGGGATTACAGGTGTGAACTATTAAATCTGTCCAGAAATTTCCTTAAGAGTACAATTTCAGGGGCTGGAGAGATGGCTCAGAGGTTAAGAGCCTGGCTGCCCTTCCTTCAGTGCCCAGCACCCACATCCATGGTGGCTCACAATCTGCAGCTCCAGTTCCAGGGGATCCAGTGCCCCTTTCTGGCCTATCCAGGCAAAACACTCTAACATATAAGATTCATTATTTTTAAGAGCACAACTTATAAAACTCATCTGTGGTTCCCTGTTCGTCTCCACGGAGCTAAAATAGCAACCGAAACAGATCACTGCACGTAAATATTCCTGAGGGTCAAAAGGTGGGAACAAGGCAAAGGCCTGCAGCGAATGGAAAATCCGCTGTGGCCAACCCCTGCAGTGAAGTTAGCATTCAGTCATCAAATGGATATTGATACGTGCTTGTCACACACACCAACCTCAGAAACATGCTACAGAGGGTGGGATGTAGCTTGGTGGTAGAATATTAGCCTAGCAGTCACAGGCCCTGCATTCAATTTCCACGCATGCACACACACAAATATGGGCTAGAGAGATGTCTCAATTGTTAATAGCAGCAGAGAACCAGGGTTCAGTTCCCAGCACCTACGATGGTGGTTCACAACCACCTGCAACACTAGTTCAAGGGTTGATGCCCTCTTCTGACTGCTGCGGTACTGCATGTACATGGTGCACATACATATGCATTCAGGTGCACACAGACACATAAAATATATATTTTTAAAAGCATGCTAAAGGCTGGATATGATGGCAGACACCTTTCATTCCAGTACATGGGAAGCAAGAAACAGAAGGATCTTTGTGAGTTCAAGGACAATCAGTAGAGTGAAACTGTCTCAAAAAGAAAAAAAAAGGCAAACAGATAAATAAATAAATAAATGAATAAATATTCTAGGGAAGAGCCTGTCAGCCAGTAACAGACATTTCTCTCTTTGAAGTGGTTTTGCTTTTTCCTTATAGATACAACGGTGCTAAGCCAGAACCTCTAGAAGCAATTCTCTGCAGATAGCAGAGAGGAATAGTTAATTATGACCTCCTCACACAAGAATGACAGACAGTGACCCCAGGAGATTCTAGTTAGATGTCCCCCCAACCTCCACTGGGTGTTTGGAATTTTAAAGAGCTACTAGAAACTTCAGCATTTCATGCTCCTCCTAAAAAGGCAGAGTCGGCTCTGGGAGCCATTTCGGGGAACAGGTCTCTTAGGCACCCCATGTACATTATCGTCTTTCCGTTCCCACATTATCGTCTTTCCGTTCCCCGTTGCAGATCTCTTTCATTTAGGGAAACTTCAATCTAGAGACGCATCACAGAGATGTGGTGGTTCTTTTCTGCTCATGGAGACAGCTTAGGAGGAGGGCCTAGGGAAGCCTTCGCCCCTGATTCATTCAGCTGCTTGACAGAACACAGCTGCTGGCTGGCCCTTCCCATTCAGTCCCAGGAGCAGGGCTTATTCCTTCTCTAGCTGCAGCAGGTACGCTGGGCGCTGGGCGTGACGGTCCCAGCGCTTGTTAGGATGGGGTTGGAAGCCACCACCACTTTGCACAGACTGGACAACCCAATTGCAACCACTTGCTCCAACTGGTTTTTAAAAAGTTGTTTCCAGACACTTGGGACTCACGAATTCACTGTGTAGACTAGGTTGGCCTTGAAAATGGCAGAGATCTGCTTGCCCCTGTTTTTTGAGTGCTGGGATTAAAGGGATGCACCTCCATGCCTGACAGTCCATTTTATCTTTCTGTCTCTTTAGCTCTGGCTTTTCTCCCCTCAGATCCTTCTGGGAAGGCCAGGGAAATAAACACTCTTAGAGGGAAGATCCGAAGTCCTTGTTCTCTCTCTCTTAGCTCTAAATGCCCACAGCTTAACTAGTCTGGCCACCATACACACCAAGCCAGCCCATCAGCCATCTGGAGGAGACGCCCGGCCAGGGTTTGGCCAAGAGGCACACAGCTAAAGAGTCAATGTTTAACTTGCAGCGTTGGAGCTGGGGATTTGGCTCCGTAGCAGAGCACTAGCCTAGCATGTGTGAACCCTAGGCTCCATCTCCACGTCTAGAAAAAGAGACAAAATGTCAGCTTGCGTCTGTGCGGATTAACATAGAGTTGGAGGTTAGGACACCAGTGCAGTATTTCTTCCTCTTTGTTCCTGATGGATCTAATCGCTTCCCTTTAGTTTGGGTGTGTGGTCTTTAACTGCTGGTTTGGTTTGGTTTTTAATATACCCTCTTGACAAGCTTTACCTTGTGGGTGTAAGACAGGAAAGCAAACACAGAACATGGGAGGTGTTCTTTCCAGCCTCACTCTGCCCAAGACTAAAGATCTTCGCTTTCTCATCCTGGAGAGCTCAGAGATGAAGGTGGGGAAGACAGTGCTGGGTGGAACCAGCCACACTCCAGAAGGAGAGCTCTCCAGGGTTCTCTGTTAGAAATGACATCCCAGAGATCCGACTGCACTGCTGTCTCCGGCTAAAACACCCTGGGCACAGAGGTGCCAACTCCGGCCACCCAGGAAGAGCCTCTAGTCACAGCAAGACATACCTGGGCTGGAATCACATAGTCCGCCACATCCCAGATCCGGAATCCGAGTTCAGAAGTGTTGGTCACAGCCACGCCTTTGGCCTTGGTCGTCACCGAGCTGACCACAGAGTCAGTTTCCTGGTAGCCCTTTTCCCACACAAACACCCACCTAAAAAAACACAGCAGGTCACAGGCATCGGTAAACTCGAACCGACGCCAGGGAGTCTCCCATAGCCACCCGGTGGAAGTGTGGCATTCACTAATCATGTGACCAGCAAAAGCTGCTGAACTCCTACTGTGTGAAATGGGCACAGTCCCACTGGTTATATCCAGCACGGTCGGTCATCGGCACTCAGGAAAGGCTCGGTGAATGTCTTCTTTATCACTGGATGTCTGAGCGGGCTCAAGACACTGTGGTCTATGGGAATCACTAATAATGGGATATTCTAACAATGGTTTCCATTTGATGTCCATGTAGCAAGCTGTTTTCATAACCACTTCATGAGGCACAAATTATTATTAGCTACAATTTACAGAGATAGGAATAGAGAAAAAAAAATGGTTAAGTCATTTACCCAAGGTCATACAGCTAGAAAGTGGCAGAGTAGGGATTTGAACTCAAGCCAGAAACCTCTGAATCCTCTTCTATTGTCTTTAGACAGGAGAATCCCATATTTTAGGCTGGATTTTGCTATGTGGTCCTGGCTGGTCTGGTACAGGCTGTGTAGCTCAGGCTGGACCCAAATTCTGAGGTGGTAATCCTTCCACCTCAGACTCCCAAATGCTGGGATTTTAGTTGTGAGACACTACACCCACCTGGTGCGTGTGTGTGTGTGTGTGTGTGTCTGTGTGTCTGTGTGTATGAGCTGGTATGTTTGTGTATAAGTGTGGGCTCACATGTAAAAGCCAGAGGACAACTTTTAGAAGTTGATTTTTTTCCATCGTAGATTCTGGAGATCAGATTCAAGTTGTTAGTCTTGCATAGCAAGTACTTTTTTTTTTTGTTTTTAAACGTGTGTGGTTAGTTTCTTTGAGACCGTGTTTCTTTTTGTAGCCTTAGCTGTCCTAGAACCCTTTCTGCAGACCAGACTAGCCTCGAACTCAGGTATCTGCCTGCCTCTGCCTCCCCAGTGTTGGAATAAAGGTGTGTGCCATTACGCCCAGCTAGCAAGCACTTTTTGAAACATGGAATTGCTGTATAGCTCTGGCTGGTATTCAATACAGAGCCCAGGCTGGCCTTGAATTTAAGATGATGGCCTGCCTCTTTCTCCCAAGCATCAGGATCACAGGCCTGTGCCATGTTCTGCTCAGGAAATATGTTTGTGTTCTTGTGTGTAAGTTTGCATGTGTAGGCCAGAGGGCAGCCTCGGGACCCTTCCTCAGAACACATCTATTTTGGTTTTCATACATGGTCTCACCTGTCCTGAAACTTGCTATGCAGATCAGACTGGCTTTGAACTCCAAGAGATCTACCTGCCTCTGCCTCCTTAGTGCTGGGATTAAGGACATGTGTCACCTTCACAGCTGGCTCCCACCTTGTTTTTCTGAGACAGGATCTCATTGACCTGGGGTTGAATGATTAGGCTGGCCAATGAGCTCCAGGGACCTACCTGATTCTGCCTTCCAGTGCTGGGATTACAGTTATGTGATACAGCACTAGTTTTGGGTCTCGAACTCTGGTCCTTATGAGTTGAGGACTTCACCATCCTAGCTGTCCCCTCAGCCCCTCGGGGAAACTTTTACAGTACCGTCCTACTTCTTCCTAGGAATCCTGGTCATCATATTGCTCCTTCGGAAGTAAGGGTGCTAGCTGCTGGGCTAGATAATTACAAATCAAAAGTGTGCCGGATACTGGACGCGAACTGGAGTCACTGGGTCTCAGTTTCCATGCAGTCGCTGTTCCCACCGTTACTCGGAGAAGGCCAGCAGAACACCATAGGATTGCGCGAGATAAACCGATAGGCGAGAGCAATGTCCTGAGCGCCAGGCAGCAGTCAGAATGCTACCCCCAACAGCGGCTATTAAACCTCCACGGGACACCAGTCTGCTGTGGTTTCAGAACCAAGAAATGCTAAGACCACCTCCTTGGGAGACACTCCTCCCCGGCCAGATTTCTGAAATTGGTGTTTTCTGTTACCTTTTCATGGGTTTGTTTGACATGAGCCATCCCCAAATCCTCTGCCTATCCTAAACTTGGGTTTCTCTCCCACCAAGTCCTCTTCTGCAGGGTGTCTTGGCACCCATTGGCACTAGAGCCCATGTAACCCACTTTGACACAAACCTTAGGGCCCAGGCTGTGAGTTTTAATAAGACCGAGAACACTGAACTGCCGACTGGAAAGAGAGATGGCACCACCATCGTGTGGTTAGGTATTTCTTCATCACAGAAATAAGATCATGGGGACTCTGAGGTCAGTGTCTTTTTTTTGTTTGTTTGTTTGTTTTTTTCAAGACAGGGTTTCTCTGTGGCTTTGGAGCCTGTCCTGGAACTAGCTCTGTAGACCAGGCTGGTCTCGAACTCACAGAGATCTGCCTGCCTTTGCTTCCCGAGTGCTGGGATTAAAGGCATGCGCTACCACCGCCCGGCTCTTTTTTTTTTTTTTTTTTGAATTTTTTCGAGACAGGGTTTCTCTGTAGCTTTTTTATTCCTGTCCTGGAACTAGCTCTGTAGACCAGGCTGGTCTGGAACTCACAGAGATCTGCCTGCCTCTGCCTCCCGAGTGCTGGGATTAAAGGCGTGCACCACCACTACCCAGCGAGGTCAGTGTCTTTTTGAGGAAGGATTTGCTTTATGCAGAAAGAGATTATACTTTCACCAAGATTAATGAAACCAGGAAGCTAACAAAGAAGTTTAAAAGCCAGGAGGTGATGGATCGTCCTTATAATCCCCAGCACTCAGGAGCCTAAGGCATGGAGATCACTTCAAATCCCTCTGCCAGCCTGGACTATGTCGCTCGAGTGCAGGTGACCATGGGCTGCATAGTAAGGCCCTCAAAAGACGACAAAAGTTTAAAATAAGTCCTAAATTTATGTCCTGAGTTGATCTTGATCACGGTAAGATGAGCGAAAACAAAGCATTGCTTGTTTTTGTTTTTGTTTTATAAATGATGGGATAGATATTACTATACAAGGAGACACCATAACTCTGCTGCCCAATAGAAATAGAACACCACAGAGTGGGGAGTGTAGCTCAGTGGTAAGAGTCCATGATTAGAAATACATTGTAAGCCAGGTGTGGTACATGCTTTTAATCTTTATGAGTTCAAGACCAGCCTGGGTTACATATCAAGTTACAGGCCAGATAGTTAGAGATCTTGTGTCAAAGAAAAGACACAGGAAAAATTGATGACATATTTTTATGTGGTCCAATATAGATAAACTATCTTAACATCGTGTCTACAGTATCGGATTGGGAACTGGACATGGTAGTGTACCCCTGCCATCCAGCACTTGGGAGGTAGAGGACCATTTGGGAGTCCAAAGTCACCATCCTTGATGAGAGTGAGTAGGACAGTCTGGGCTAACACAGACCCTGTCTAATCTGAGCCCCCCAACCTCCTCCCCAAATAAAGGCTGGAGATGCTCTCCCAGGTAAAGGAGCCTGCTGTGTGAAGGACCTGAGTGTCATCCCCAGACCCCATCCCACCGTGGAAGGAGAGAACTGACTCCCAAAAGCTGTCCTCTGACTTGCTCATGGGCTACGGCATGTGTGTACCCCCACTCACACAGAGATACCCACACACTGAAAAATGAGATCCGCATTTAAACAAAGGCTACAGCCCACGAGCACAAAGCTTGCCTAGTGTGCACGGGCCTTTGGTTTGATCTCTGGGACCTCAGGGGAAAGGTACTTTTTTTTTTTTTTTGAGTCCGATATCCAAACTATCTTCCAAATCTAGTGTGTGTTTTTCAGTTTGAGTGAATTTTAATTTCGAGACAGCTCGAGCAGTCAGTGTCTGCATGTGGCCCTCTTAAGATAAGGACAGCCACAGACCCTTCACAGTCCAGAAGAGCATTAACACTGAACACATCATCCCAGAGAGCGCAAAGGCCCATTGGCGCCCGGATTCCAGGTAATCCTAATCCAATAATCTAATCTAATGGCTAGTTACATTGTCAGCTAGCAGCCCGTCTCAGTATGAGGAGTCCACTGTGAACACTGGGCTTCTCACTCCAGCAGCTTAACAAGTCCCAACCTGGATACGGGCCAGGTGTTCTTCAGGGACTGGGGCAGGACCCAAGGCCTGCTAAACACACTTTGATCTATAGAAAGACTTTCAGAGACAGGGTCTCCTGTAGCCCAGACTAGGTTTAAACTCAGCATCCTCCTGAGTCAGGCTCCTGAATATCAGGATTGCAGGCACAGCCACGACTCCCGCACCAGACTCCAGCAAGTTACCTCTCGTGCCTGCTGCTTCTGCACTGACATATGTTGGAAAGGAACCGGGCCATCTTGCGAATTCCCTTAGGCAGTCTGAACAGATTCCAAACTTCACACCAAAGCAGGGGACCTGTTACTTTATTATTTATTTCTGAGACAGGATCTCACTATATATAGCTCTGGCTGTCCTGAAACTCACTTTATACACCAGGCTGGCCTGGAACTCACAAAGATTCTCCTGCCTCTGCCTCCCCAGTGCTAGGATTAAAAGTGTGCCTCAGACATTTTTAACTACTGGGCCAGCTCTCCCACGGCCTGTGTGCCTGTTTATATACCCGGGAGGGGAGGTTCACAAAGGTTTCTCAGGAGCGCAAAGACAGGAACCTAACCTTAGGCAAGCCCTGCTTTACAGCTATCTATGTAACTGAATAAAGGGTCAGCTTGTAAACCGGCAATCAGTATTTTTTTAAGGATTCCTAAAAGGTTCCAAAGTTTAGATAGGGATCCTTGCTTTAGGCCCTTTAGAAAGAAGAGAAAGCAGATCCACCTGTCAGACCAGCAGCTGCTGACACTAGAATACGGGAAAGCAGGTCCAAGAGGCAAGGTAACGCCTGCCTTCTCTCCTGGGTGCATTAAATTCTTACAGTGCATTCAATTAAAATTAAATATTTAATAATACCTAATAATGGCAGGGTATATACAGACAATAAATGGGGAGCAGAAGTTAGAATCAGAATAAGGCAGGTACCCATATTCTAAACAATCCAACCAAAGAAAGTTAGTGACCTCAGGACATTTTTGGGAAGCGAGATATCTCCGGGTATTGGGATATCAGGAGGTTCTTAAAGGGCCGGAAACCACAGACCCAGAAAGTACCGAATGAAAATCACAAGGCTTGCTTTTTGTCAGCAGATTTAAAAATGGAAACGAAGAGAGAAGATTGGGACTGGGTAGGGAGTAAAGCCCCTCCACCAAGTCAAAGTGTGTCTCGGAGCAAGTGGGAAGATAAAGATGCAAGAAAAGTAGGGTGACAATCTAGCCAGGTTTAGCTCATAGGACATCCAAGTATCCCCCAGGGTCCTGTACAAGCCGGTTCCAGGTGGTCAGAGCCGGGAGGTCGTGTCGCCCATTGGACTTAGGGTGGAGGTCCTGGGTGCCCCAGGCACGGGGTGGGGGGAGTGGGCAAGGGACACTGCCAAGTCTCCCCGGCCGTCTGGGTCCCCCCAGCCGCGGCCCCTCCCCAGGCCCGCTCACCCGATGACGTAAGCCAGGATGAGCAGCTGCACCAGGCGGTTCATGAGCCCCACTTTACGGCTGCGGATGAGCACGATGCGCGGCGTGTCGTACTCGAACAGGAAAGCCCGGAGCACCGAGCAGCAGCCGGCCATGGTTCTGCCGCCCGCTCCGCGGGGTGAGCACCTCGGGGTCGCCTCGTCGCAGCTGGGGCCCGGCCGCAGCCCCGCCCAGCAGCTCGGGCAGGCCCGCCGCGGCGCCCGGAAATAGGCGGCGCGTGGCCTGAGGTGCTCGTCTCCTCCCCCTGGGCCACCCGAGGGCGACACCCCAACTGATGACCCCTTCAAGGGGCTGGAGTTTGAAGAGCGAGAGTGGCTTTGCCCTCAGGGATGAATTACCTCGGGAGCGGGACAGGGGAGCACTGTCAACTCGAAAGCGACAGGGCAATGACCCCCCACCCCCCAGGCCTAGGAGAAGCGAGGAGCAGATGGGTTCCTCCCTGTTGCCAAGGACAGCTCAGCGAGTTCCACGCAGGATAATGAGCCGCTCCCCTGGGGGAACTTAGTGTCACATTCCTAGAGGACCTGCGTGCTGCGGCAGAGAACAGCTACCCCTGAGGGAGCCAAACTTGCTCTGGCTGTAATGCAGGAAGCCGCGCCACGTGCTTTCTGAACCTCTAGGGTGCGTGGTAATTTTTAATAGTAAGGGGTGGGTGCAAATATCTGGTGTCCTGGGTTGTCAGCCACAAGTGCCATCATATACCCCTTCTAGAACTGAAGTCAGGCCATGTCCCTGCCCCATAACTGTCTCAGTGGCATCTGAGGAGGAAGCAGCCAGGACCAGGAAGGTGTTTCTGTAGCCATTGAGAAAGTGTTATCACAAGCATAGGGAGACCGCCCTTGTTTGATGCCACGTACAGCATTCCCTGCCATGTTTTCACAGGTGTTTCATAGTTAGTGGAACACATGCACCCGAGAAGTACCTTCCGCCAGGTACTGTCCAGTGAGCAGAGACAGGACGGCCTCTTGCCTTGTGCGGTATAAATGCAGTTGGGAATTTAAACGAGGTTTTAGGTCTCCTCGCACCTGCTGGCTCTTCTCATTTCCTCTTCACGTTTCTTTGATTCCTTGTATGTTAGCGTTTGGTCACTGAGAGGAAACCAAAGGAAGGAAGATGTATCCAGGCTCATGGTTTCAGAGGTTTCCATCCTAGCCATTTGATTTGTCCTGAGTTGATGGAACAGACCTTCTCGGCCCCTAGCAGCTGGGAACCAGACATGGGAACAAGATGCGTCTCCCAGGACTAGCTCCCTATGACTTATTCCAATGAAGCTTCACCTTCGACTTTCTACAACCTCCCAATAGTGTGATTGGCTATTGATAAGACAGGTCCTTCAGGAGCCAGTCACCTCTCAGAGATCATGTCCCAGATTTATCATGGTCACTAAGTCTTTGTTTGCTTTTTTCTGAGATGGGAGCCTGTAGCTTTGGAGCCTGTCCTAGAACTAGCTCTTGTAGACCAGGCTGGCCTCGAAGTCACAGAGACCCTCCTGCCTCTGCCTCCCAAGTGCTGGGATTAAAGGCATGTGCCACCACTGCCCGGTTGGTCACTGGTCTTAACCTATGAACTGTTCTAAAAATATGACAGCCTGGGGTGGTGGCACATGCCCTGCAATCCCAGTCTCGGAAAGCAGAGCTGGAAGGATTGGCACAAGTTTAAAACCAGCCTGGTCTTCATATCTGGTTCTAGTCCCACCTGGACTATAGAGTGAGACCCGCTTCCCTCTCTGGTCAGTGAGCAAGCATACTGGATGTCAGACTTGATGGCCGGTGTCCAGTCCCTGGGACCTGCCTGGTGGAAGAAAACAGAGTCCCACAATTGTCCTCTGACCTCCACATGCGCCATGGCGAATGCTTGCACTCCTTCCCATAAGTTGTTAAAGAAAAATTCCAAAACACAAGAATAAATATAAGCAGTGTGATGAGTCCTTAACTCCTCTAGTCTCTTGCCTGTGTCTTCCTGAGGTTTAGATCCTGAGTTTCTCATCTGCGGGACGGATGCTCTGCTGCTGAGTTACATTCCGGGCAGTTGTGAGCTACCTGATGTGGGTGCTAGAAACCAAACTTGGAAGAGCAGCACACACTCCTAACCACTAAGCCACCTTCTCCAGCCCGTTATTATTGTTGTTGTGTGGTGGGGGAGCTTTGTGTATGTGCATACAGAGGCTGGACAGATGGACGAGGGCCTCAGATTCCGTGGAGCTGGGATGTTGGGAGTCACTGCGGTCCCCTGCAAGAGCAGTATTTGATCAAGCCCCGAACCATCCCTTCAGCCCTACAGTCTTCCTTAACAGAACATCTCAGTTTGTTTCCTGGCTGTGAGATTGCCAAAAAAACATGGCCTGGATTTTTCAAATAACAACAACAACAACAAAAACGTTAGCCAAGTGTGATGGCCCACACCTTTAATCCCAGCAGAGGCAGGGACTGGTCAGCCCAGTCTAAATAGCAAGTTCCAGGTCAGCCAAGGTTTCATTAGACCCTGTTTAGAAAATCTACATCTGCCCCTAGAGATAGGATTAAGTTAGAAGGAGGACCACCCCAGGGAAAGGTGGTGACGGGTGGGGTGGTCTCCCTTACCTGAGGGATATTTACTGAGGTCCTGTTTGCAGTGTTGCTGATGCTGGGGCTGTAGGGCGAGGGGTGGGCAAGAGGCGGGCTGGCGCTCTGCTGCAATGCAGGCATGCAGTTGGGAGGAAAGGAAGGAAAGGCCATAGACCTTTTCTGGAGGTAACTTACAAATGCTTTTCCTTGAGAATTAAAGTACATTTCCAGCCCTAGGTAACCCTAGGTAATGTTTTCTTGTTTTGTTTTGTTCCGAGACAGGTTTCTCTGGGTAGCCCTGGCTGTGGTGGAACTTGCTCTATAGACCAGACTGGCCTTGAATTCATGGACCACTCTGCTCCTCCCGCCTCTGCCTCCGAGTGCTGGGATTAAAGGCGTCTGCCACCACCACCTGGCTTTAGTTGATCTTTCTAAAACCAGCTTTAGAAGCTAGGGATGAACCCTGTGGAAGAGAGTTTCCTTTGCATGCACAAAACCCTGAATTTGACCCCTAGTGTCAAAAGAACAGATTTTACTAAGTGTGTGTGTGTGTGTGTGTGTGTGTGTGTGTGTGACAGTCTCTATGTAGCTGAGGCTGGCCTCAAATATATCCTCTGACTGCCTCAGCAGCTCAAGGGTTCGCGCAGACACAGCACAGACTGCACCGGCTCATAGTGCAGATCTTAATCAAGTTCAGTTGCTTTTGTTGTTATGTGGTTGGTATTGGGTAACCCTGGGACTTTAGTAGGAGTGTTTTTCAATGAGGGTGCCAGCCAATCCCACGAGGAAAGAGTAGGCTTCAACAAACAGCACTGGCCCCTCAGTATAACCACACACAAAAGAATGAAGCTGAACTTCTGATGTTGCCGCACATAAATTTGTCTAACAGCTATAAAAAGCATAAGTATCTGCGCTCAAATTATAAACCTCTTCAATAAAGACCAAGGTACAGAACTTTGAACCTTGAATTGGGCAGCCATTTTTTTATTTTTTTTAGATTTAATAGAGAAACACATAAAAGCAGAGAGTAGTAGTTTTGTCCTTTAAAGAAGCCGGTCGCTATAAAGACCCCACAACATAGGGGAAGTACTGGTCATACGACTCATCAGAGCCCAGAGTCTGGACTGTCTCAAGTACTGTTTCTTACAATGACAACACATTATAGAAACAGGCAGAAGAAAAACTGAAACAAGCTTTTCTTTACCCAGGTAGTCTGTGTACTCGGAAGGCAGAGGCACAGTGGGTCAGGAGATCGTTTTGGTTACATAAAAGCTCGAGTCCAGCCAGGGTTACATGAGGCCTCATCTCAAACCCTCAAACCAAAATGGTGAGACGTACATTTTTTTTTTTTTTTTTTTTTGGTTTTTCAAGACAGAGTTTCGCTGTAGTTTTAAAGCCTGTCCTGGAACTAGCTCTGTAGACCAGGCTGGTCTCGAACTCAGAGATCTGCCTGCCTCTGCCTCCTGAGTTCTGGGATTAAAGGCCAGTGAGAAGTACATTGTTTTTGAAACTATGTAAATGGTTAGTAAGGAGCTGGAAAGATACACAGTGTGATTAGTTATCAGACAAAAACTTAAACTCAGTGTCACAATGAGATACCGCTTCATCCACACTAGCAAGGCTTCTGAAAAAGATATTCAGGCTCAGCAGATAAAAGTACTGACCAGTTTGATTTCCAAGACCAAGTGGCAGCTCATAACCAGCTGTAACTCCAGTCCCACGGCATCTGACTTCCTCTTCCGGCCTCAATGGGCACCAGGCATGCACATGGTGCACACATATGAAGGCAAAACATACATGCACATAATAAAATTCAGTTAAAAATGGACAGTAAAGTGCTGTAACTCCAGTCCCAGGTGCTCTGATGCCCTCTTCTGGCCTCCTGGGCACCAGGTAGGTACTTGGTTTGTGCACATGCGTGCAAACACAATGCCTATACACATTAAATAAATAATTTTTAAAATATGGATGACTGAGCCAGGCAGTGGTGGCACACACCTTTAATGCCAGTACTCGGGAGGCAGAGGTAGGTGGATCTCTGAGTTGGAGGCCAGCTTGCTCTACAGAGTGAGTTCCAGGACAGCCAGGATTACAAAGAGAAACCCTGTCTTGAAAAACAAACAAACAAACAAACAAACAAACAAACTACACACACACACACACACACACACACACACGGATGACTGGAAGTGGGACTCAATGATAGAGGTAAACATAGAATTACCATGTGGCCCAACAAGTTCGGTCCTATGTATGTATTTCAGAGCTACTTTGTTGTTTTGAAATGGGGCCTCACACTGTAGCCCCGACTGGCCCATGATTTGCAGGGGCCTCACACTGTAGCCCCGACTGGCCCACGATTTGCAGGGGCATCACACTGTAGCCCTGACTGGCCCAGGATTTGCAATCATCTTCCTCCTGCGGCCTCTTGAGCACTGGGATTGCAGATGTCACACCCTGCACTTCAGAGATTTTTAAAGAAAGGAAATCGTTTCTACAAAACCTTGTATGAATGATCATAGCAGCACTTGTAAAGGCCAGGAAGAAGATAACCTAAATGTCTCCCAAGAAATGAAGAGAGAGTGGCTCCTACAGGAACCACCTTACCTGCCCCCGCTGAGATCTGCTGCTCTGCATCCAGCCTCTCCACCCAGCCAGCCCTCTCCCATCCCTCTCCAGGGTCTAACCCAGTGACTGGTGGAACTATGAAAGATCACACTGAGTGAGGTAGCCCGGTCCCAGAAAGATTAACGTCAGGTGTTCTCTCTCATCAGAGGCATCTGGCTCCAGATCTTCAGATGTAAATGCGGTTCATGTCCCTCATCAAGGAAACTTCTCCTCGCAGTGGATGCAGACCATTACAGAAAGCCACAGCTAATCAAAATGAAGAGTTAAAAAAAATAAGCCCAGTTCTAATGGATAAATCTACAAAATAACTTCTGTACCCAAGACTCGGGGAACATTGCAAGAGAGGGGGCAGAAGGACTGCAAGAGCCCGAGGATCGGGGAGGTGGCTGTGAGATTGTGTCTCTTGGGACTGTCAGAAGCGACACCCATAGTCTCACCAACATGGCTGCCCAAAGATGAGCTGAAAACTAAAACAATAACAGGCATGTCAAAGTGGACGGGGAAGACCAGGCCTCACCCTACACAGAGAGCCGCAGGCAGCTGAGGAAGGCTGAGGGTGGGAGACATGCTCCTGGGATGTCTGTCAATAACAGACGGTCAGCCCTGAAAACATACATGAGTGACACTGTACAGACTGATTAGGGTGTATGTAAGAATATATATAACGATTTATTACATATGTATATATCATATTCATTCCTAGTATGTATGATAATATATTAAGAATATAATGTATAAGTAATACATGTTATGTATTAGGAATATAATAAATATACAATATATTAGGAATGCATATGATATATTTCTCATTGTTTTGTGCATATATGTATATACACATATGTATATATATGTTCATAAGAGGCCATGAATTTGAAAGAGATCAAGGAGGAGTATATGGGAAAGTTTGAAGGGAAGAAAGAAAAAGGGGCTATGATATAATTATATTGCAATATCAAATAATAAAAAAGAATAGATAAAATGTAGCATATCCAGGCAAGCATGGAGGCTCACGCCTTTAATTCCAGTCCTTAGGAGACAGAGGCAGGCAGATCTCTGTGAGTTCAAGGCTAGCCTGGTCTACAGTGTGAGTTCCAGGTCAGCCAGGCCTACATAGTGAGACCGTGTCTGGGGAAAGGAGCAAACCCTATCTGTTAGAATCATACTCAGATACAGCCGTATGTGGAACTCGCAGACTTTATACTGAAATAATCTACACACAAGCTCCAAATCATATGGTTCTGTTTATTAGTCATCCCATGCTGGGCTAAAGTATAGAAACAGAAAGTAGATTGCCAGTTGCCAGAGGCCAGGGGAAGGAAACAGGGGCAGGGACTTGGCTGAGTGGAAAGATTCCCTTTGGAGGGGTGAAAAGACTCTGGAAATGAGCAAGTGACGATGGATCTGAGTTGCTCACTGCTGGCTGTGGCGGTGCAGGCCTATAATCCCAGCTCTTGGGAGGCTGGGGCCGGAGGGCTGCAAGTTACAGGCCAGTGTGTGTGTGTGTTTAGTACATGCTTGTACATGCTATGTTTGTGCTTATGCCTGTATTTGTATGTGTACATGGAAACCAGAAGTCGACCTCAGGAGCTGTCCACTCTGTTTATTTTTTCTTTTCTTTTCCTTTGTTTTATTTATTTATTTATTTATTAAGATTTCTGCCTCCTCCCCGCCACCGCCTCCCATTTCCCTTCCCCCTCCCCCAATCAAGTCCCCCTCCCTCGTCAGCCCGAAGAGCAATCAGGGTTCCCTGTATTTTTTCAAGTCAGGGTTTCACTATGAAGCCCTGGCTGTCCTGGAATTCACTATGTAGACCAGGCTAGCCTCAAACTTGCACAGACATGCCTGCCTCTGCCTCTCAAGTACTAGGATTAAAAACATACACCACTACTCCTGGCTACTCCACTTTGGTGGGTTTGTTTTGTTTTTATTTTGTTTTGTTTTTGAGACAAAGTCTCTCACTAGAACTAGAGGATTGCCAGTTTGGCTAAGCTAACTAACTGGTCAGTGAGCCTCAAGAGTTCTGTCTCCACCGCCCAGAGCTAGAATTACAGGTGCATCAAGTTTGTTATGTATGTTCTGGACCAAACTCAGGGCCTTATTTTTAGCATTCAGACATTTACACTGTCCTGCTCTCAGGACCTAGCAGGTCAAGTTGGCTGCAGTCACTAAATAGAGCACTCCCTATGCGCATGCGCTATACCCCCCTCTAAAAGGCCAGCCCTTCCCGCCCCTCCCAGGAACCTCTTCTCTCCCCTCACATGAACCCCTTCTCACTCCCATTACTAAGCCCATCCAGAAGCCCCATCAGGCCCTCGCCTCCAACCCTAGCACTACATCTCCCAGACTGAACTAAGCCATTCTCCCTCTATGTAACAAAAAAAGAGGGATATGCCCTTGGGGTCCCAGGCCCCCAACTGGGACCTTCCTTTTCATACCTGTCAAAAAATAGGCCTTACCACCCAGGGATGGGCACCCTGCATACACGCTTTATAGCTGCTAAGCTCCTCGTTCGTGAATCAAAGAAACTAAATTTTGGGTCACCCACCACTATTTTCTCCTCTCACAACCTGTCCTGTCTCTTAATTTATAAAGACTTACAAACTCTGCCTCTTGCCAGGTTCTCTCTCTCCAGGTGGCGCTAGTAGAAGATGCCACACTCACTTTCCAGTCTTGCCCACCCCTCAAATATCTCAGATTATTTCCCATCTCGCTCTTCCACTGACACCTTAGAGGCTACTGCCCCATCCCTCACACACACACACACACGAGGACGCATCGCCGCAGGCCACCTATACTTGCACAGATGGTTGCTCCTTTTCACAGGACAGGTCTGTGCCGTAGTGTCAGATACTGAGGTGGCCCAGCACAGGCCCTCCCTGCCCACACCACTAATCACCATGCCTTCCATGATACAACCACAATCACTAAACATTTACACAGACTCCAAATAGGCTTTTCATATCCTCCTGTCCCACGCTGCCACCTGGAAAGAGTGTGGATTGTTTACCGCAGAAGGTTATGGACCCCATAACCAACTCAGATCAAATCATGGCCATGATGAAAGCCTCCCCACAGCTATGAGGATGGTCCTCTGCCAGTCCCACCAGACGACAACTCCATCATCTCTAGGGGAGATAACTGAGCTGACAAGGCACCTAGAACAGCAGGCTTCCAAGGCCCAGACTCACCTCCCCCATCTCAGGGCATCCTTGCACTAAAACCCACGCCCTCAGTGTCACCCCTGACACTTGACAATTCCGCCCTATCTAAACCAGCTCTTTCACCTATGAGCCAAGCTTGTCACTTTGTAGAGGCCCAGCTGCAGCCCACCCCTGAAGACTTACAGTCTTACTTTTTTTTTTTTCTTTTTTTGAGACAGAGTTTCTCTGTAGCTTTGGAGCCTGTCCTGGAAGTAGCTCTTGTAGACCAGGCAGGCCTCGAAATCACAGAAATCTGCCTGCCTCTAGGCCTTATATTTCTTAGGGACTATTGCTGCCTCTTATAAAACCTGTCAAATGTCAGACCCCAACTCCAGATACCACAGCCTTCCTTCTCCTGCTCACCAGGTTAGAGGCTCTTTCCCAGGAATTGACTTTATCCACATGCCCACAGCCAGTGGAGTTAGGTACCTCCTGGTCTTGGTGGACATGCTCTCAGGGTAGGTGGAGGCTTTCCCCGATTGGGAATCCCCACCTCCCTCCAGTCAAACAAGTCCTGAATTCAGATCCTATAATTTCCCAAACCCTATCCAAAGTCCTCAGCATTCCTGGGCATTTTTGTATTCCATAACATCCCCAGTCATCAGAAAAGATAGAACAAACTAACCACTCCAGTCAAGTGGGGGCAGTGGCGCATGCCTTTAATCCTAGCACTTGGGAGGCAGAGGCTGAAGGACTTCTGTGAGTTCGAGGCCAGCCCGGTCTACATGAGCAGAACAGGCTCCAAAGCTACAGAGAAACCCTGTCTCAAAAAACAAAACAAGACAAAAAAAAAAATCCCACTCTTGTCAAACTATCACAGGAACTTCACCTTGATTGGGTAAAGCTCCTGCCTCTGGCTCTTCTCAGGCTCCGGGCTCCCCGCACTGGGCTCTCCCCACGCAATCTCTATCTTGCCTTTGGAGCTCATGCATGGACGGCCGGTTCTAAGGGCAAGTCTCTCACACAAACCCTCATCTCTCCCTGATCACATACCCACTTACTCTGTCATCTCTGTTCCCTCTGTGGAACTTTACTGACCACGGGCCGACTCCTGTCCATCAGGGATCAGGTCCTTCTCTCCCAACGTCTGTTCCTGCAGCTGCTAAGCTTGAGGGCCTCCCTCGCTGGGTTCACCTATCCCACCTCAAGCTTTGTACACATCAACCCCCAAGTTTCAGAGGACACCGAGATCGACCGCCTTGTCCCCACATCATCAACAGCAGTCAACACGTGACACTGGAGCAGCCGCAGCCACCAAGTAGAGGACTCCCTATGTGCGCATGCGCTATATCCCCTTCTAGAAGGCAAACCCTTCCCGGCCCCCCTTCCTTCTTCTCTTGCTCAGAGGCCGCCTCTGCACCCCTCCCCCCGTAAACCTCCCACAGGAGCTCTGTTCCATGGCGTGACTTTGTGGTACCCCTTGGCTCCCACCCGCCAAGGTCGCCTTCCTCTTGTTAAACTAAGACACTTATGGTTTCGATGTAGCTGCTTTACAAACTGAGCTGTCTCTTTACTCTCTAAAGTAATCTTTTTAAAGGTTGATATTTTGTTTGAGACAGGAGCTCATGTAGCCCAGGCTGGCCTTAAACTGGCTATATAGCTGAGGATGAATTTGAATTTCTGATCTTTCTGTCTCCACCTTGCAGGTGCCAGGATTACAGGTACACGGCACCACACCTGACCCAGAAGTACATTTAAAAAGATCAAATGTCATGGCATCGTGTTACATCTGCCTAAAATAATAAAGGAATCAGGAATAAACAGCCAAGACCTAGGGAAAACAAAAGTAAGTGAAATAGAACACTGGCCCCAGAACTTGTGTTTGCTCACAGGGAGCACCCCAAGGCCTCACAAAGACTGTATTTATTTTAGATAAAGCAGTCGAATAGTATGATTATCTGGAGTCTATGCCTGGGGTTTAGCCATTTCTTCCCTTCCTTTTCTAGTCTGTCTCTTTCCCAAGGATGGCCCAGCAGCCATTTTCTTGCTATTTGACCTCATTCCCCCAGGCATAGCTGGCTGGACCACAGACGGCAGCCAGTCTCAAGCCCAAGGAGGCTGAATCTCTCGCTTGGGTATTGGCCGCTCTTTGTTCTCCGCAGACAATTGGAACTGAGTTGACATAAGCACCACCCACTTAAGGACCTAGACAGGCTGCCTGCAGAGGCCAAAGTGAAACAGATTAGCCTAGGAGCAGAAGGCTGAGAATAGGGCTCCCCGGGCTCCTGCTGAGGTCCTGCTTCCTGGCCCTGCTCTTTTGGTTCACTTTTGTCCTGGAAAGAATATTTTTTTTTTCTAAACTTAAACAAGAAACTCTTCTAAAATTGGAATTGCCAAAACATGGTGCTGGCCATTGTGGCACACCTGTCTGCTCCCCGACACTTAGGTAGAGGCAGGGGGATCAGGAGTTCAGAGTCAGCCTCAGCTACAGATAAAGTTTGAGGCAATCTTGGGCTAAGGGAAACCTTGTCTCAAAAACAACAAAAGAAAAAGCATGGCTGTGGTGCTAGGATTCCACAGACTGAAAATGTCACCAGTGATGTGGGCGCCAGAACAAATGCTGGCTTAGCTGCAGAGAGTTAGAGAGAAGTGGGAGGCACAGCCCGAGGCAGCTAATACTGAGCGGTGGTAAATACGTTAGCAGTCCATAAAAAGAAACGAGTGTCTATAAAAAGCGGAGCCAAGAACTCCAAAGAGCTCATCAGTCTGGGACCATTTAGTCAAGAGGCCAGCAGTGGCACACCCAAGTGTGCCTTAGGGTGTCATTTGGTTACAGAGCACAAGACCAGCAATCACCACAGTGCCATTCCGTCACAAGGGCCTGTCAAATGAGACAGTAGCCTTTGTTCAGAAGCAGCTCTCGCAACACAATATCTAAATGTCTAGGCATTTAAAGACTTAATATTCACATAAAGCAAACACAAATCACAATCCCAGAGAACCTAGACAACAATGAGGACTCTACGAGAGACATACATGGATCTAATCTACATGGGAAGTAGAAAAAGACAAGATCTCCTGAGTAAATTGGGAGCATGGGAACCTTGGGAGAGGGTTGGAGGGGAGGGAAGAGGCAGGGAAGGGAGCAGAGAAAACGGTAGAGCTCAATAAAAATCAATTTTAAAAAGCCAAATAAACTAAAACCTCAAATAACAACAAAATGATGTAAGGTTCACTCACTCGGCACAAGATGTTAACATGTCACCCCTGTGTGGCACACTACCGGTGTGTAATGTAGGTGTGTATCTGTATACACGCTCAGGACATCCAAGCAAAGGGTAAGTGCCTAGCAAGGAGGGGGACTCTGTAGTTTCACTGTCTCCTCCCCCATGCACAAAACATGGCTCTTCTGTGGCCCTAGTCTTGGGGGCGTGAGTTGAAGGATACCCTAGGCTACTTAACAAGATCCCCATCTCAAAAAGACCACAAACAAAACAACTCAGATGTCTGTCTCTGGCTATAGATAACTGTGTGTCACTGCCCCTCAAACACTAATATCTCCTTAGTTGCTTTGAAGTAGATGAACATAACATTATCTACCAATACTCAGATAGGTATGTGTGCATATGTTTGATCTGCATTTCCATATGATTGATGACATCATAGGACAGACACAAGGAGCTTACTTGTCATGTGTACATTGTTACAATGTCTGTTCAGATCCTTTGTTCATTTTAAACCAGGTTGTCTTTTTGTGACGTGAGCGTTCCCTGTCTACTGTAGGCAGAAGTCTGTCATCAGAGTTCTCATCTGCCAGTGTCCTTGCTGTCTGGTGAGTGGGGAATTACAGGTGACTGGAAGGAGAAGACAAAGCTCCCACAGGGAATAGCCTAGGGACAAAGGCTTTAGACTCACCTTGAAAACTTAGTGGAATATTTGAATAATTAAAAAAAAAGGCAAAACAAGACTGTCGGAGGTGTGCCTCTGTCGTAGTTCATCTCCTTATAAAAACCCATTTAAAATATAGACTGTGTTATTCTTTCCAGTCCGTCCGTCATTGTTACCTGAATAAACAGCCTCCAGCCGCCCTGAACTCAACACACTGGGAACCCAGGCCTCTTTGGCTCTGAGCAGCAGTTTCTGTTTGCAAAGCACCATGGGAGTGATACCCAGTGTAGACGGAATTTTCTGTTCCACCAGCCCACTCCCGAATAATCATACAGAGACTTATATTAATTATGAATGTTCGGCTGCTAGCTTGAGCTTCTCTTGAGTTAGCCCATCTTTCTTATCTATGTTCTGCCATGTGATGGTAGTGGTACCTTTTCTCAATGCGGCAAGTTCACCTTGCTTCTCTCTGCATTGCCTCATAACTCCTGAGAAATCCACCCTCTTCTTCCCAGAGTCCTCTTAGTCTGGTTCAATCACCTAACCTTATCCTACCTAGCTATTGGTCTGTCAGCTTCTTTATTAAACCAATCACAGTGGCATATATTCACACAGTGTAAAGGAATAGTCCACACCCCAGAATCCCTCTTCACAGCTGAGTAAAAGCCCCTTTGCACTTGAGTTCTTATGTGAGTTCTTAGAATCCGAATTCAAGTCCTTTGCTCATGGCGAGTACTTTTACCAAACAAGATGCCCCTGAGCTCCTGTTTTGTTGGAGATAAAAATCTCACTCAGTAGCCCACACTGTCTTAAAAATCACCATGTAAGCCAGGATTGATGGCACATGCCTGTAATTGCAGTACTCTGGAGACAGAGGCAGGCTGGTCTCTGTGAGTTTGAGGATAGCCTGGTCTGCCTACATACAGAGTTCCAGGCCAGTCAGAGCTACATAACGAGACCCTGTTTCAAAAAATTTTTAAATAAAACAAGACCACTATGTAGGTCATGTTAACCTTGAATTCCAAACAGCCTCCCCGCTAGTCTTCTGACTGCTGGGATTTGGCAAAAGACAAGGTTTTTCAAATTCTTTTCTCCCCATAAGGGTATCACTGAAAATGCAGAGGTCACTCTGGTTTGTTTGTTTGTTTTTGTTGTTGTGTTGTTTTTCCGAGACAGGATTTCTCTGTGTAATAGTCCTAGCTGTCCTGGAACTAGCTCTGTAGACCAAGCTGGCCTCAAACTCACAGAGATCCGCCTGCCTCTGCCTCCTGAGTGCTGGGATTAAAGGTGTGCGCCACCACCACCCGTGTTAGAGGTCACTCTACATCTGAGTGTTTGCAGACCTCTCAAGTGTGTGGTGTGTGTGCGGTGTGAACTGTCTGAGATACATGAAGAGCAGGATGCTTAGTTCTGATGGCAGCGACACCTTCACGTTCTCATCCGTTGTTTCCCCTTTTCTGGTTTTTCCATCCGCTGAGTTCCATCCAGTGGGAAAGGGGAAGTGGGTGGCAGCAGTGGGTAGTGATTCTCTCTGGGTCAGTAGAGGGTGAAAGTGTCTCTTTTCCTTTTTTTTTTTTAAATTGACATTTATTGAGCTCTACATTTCTCTCTGCTCCCCTCCCTGCCTCTCCCTTCCGCCCTTCAACCCTCCCCCAAGGTTCCCATGCTCCCAATTTACTCAGGAGATCTTGTCTTTTTCTATTTCCCATGTAGATTAGATCTATGTAAGTCTCTCTTAGTGTCCATATTGTTGTCTAAGTTCTCTGGGATTGTGGTTTGTAGGCTGGTTTTCTTTGCTTTATGTTTAAAAACCACCTATGAGTGAGTACATGTGATAATTGTCTTTCTGTGTCTGGGTTACCTCACTCAAAATAATGTTGAAAGACTAAGAGGCACCTTAGCATTACTGCACCCCCCTTCCTGGGAACCAGGACCCTGGTAACCAACCACGCGTGCACGGGAGCTTTGAGTACTTTCCATCCCCATTGTAGTCTTTCTTCAATAGACCCGGACCCTGGAACTGGGGTGAGACGACCTGCAGGTGTTCCTCCTTGTAACCGCCATAACATTGATCAAGTAGAGTTAGCTGACCATTGTATGAACTAGTCAAAACAGTTGACAAATGATTTTTGGACTTTCCCTTTGATTCTGTACTACCCCCTCCCTAAATTTGTGGTTTTTTCCTTTAAAAGAGCTTGTAATGGACAAAGCAGGCGTCCTTCTCCTCTCGAGGCTGAGGGACCTCTGCTGTGGCAGAATAAAAATTCCTCTTGCTATTGCATCAACCGTGCTGTGAGTGTCTCTTGGGGCGACCCCCTCCTTGGTGGGGCTTTAGGGCCCAACAATGTTTTCTAGCTCCATCCATTTTCCTGCAAAATTCAAGCTGTCGTTATTTTTTTCTGCTGTGTAGTATTCCATTGTGTAAATGTACCACATTTTTCTTAACCATTCTTCAGTCTAGGGGCATTTAGGTTGTTTCCAGGTTCTGGATATGACAAAAAATGCTGTTATGAACATAGTTGAGCACACATCCTTGTGGCACGATTGAGCATCCTTTGGATATATATCCAAAGATGGTATTGCTGGGTCTTGAGGAAGGTTGTTTCATAATTTTCTGAGAAATCGCCACACTGATATCCAAAGGGGTTGTACCAGCTTGCATTCCTACCAGCAATGCAGAAGTGTTCCCTTTTCCCCACAACCTCTCCAGCATAAGTTGTCATCAGTGTTTTTGATCTTGGCCATTTTTACAAGTGTAAGATGGACTCTCAGAGTTGTTTTGATTTGCATTTCTCTGATGACTAGGGATGTTGAACATTTCCTTAAGTGTCTTCAGCCATTTTAGGATTCTCTGTTGAGAGTTCTCTGTTTAGGTTTGTACTCCATTTTTTAAATTGGATTTTGTTATCTTTTGGTGTCCAATTTCTTGAGATCTCTGTATATTTTGGCGATCAGACCTCTGTCTGATGTGGGGTTAGTGAAGATCTTTTCCCATTCTGTAGGCTGTCGTTTTGTCTTGTTGACCGTGTCCTTTACTTTACAGAAGCTTTTCAGTTTCAGGAGGTCCCATTTATTAATTGTTTCTTTCAGTGTCTGTGCTACTGGGGTTCTATTTAGGAAGTGGTTCCCTGTGCCAATGCATTCAAGTGTACTTCCCACTTTCTCTTCTGTAAGGCTCAGTGTGGCTGGCTTTATGTTGAGGTCTTTGATCCATTTGGACTTGAGTTGTGCATGGGAAAGTGCCTCTTTTCTGTCAAGAGGATTACTAGTTAGACTTGCTTATCTCCTCACGGCCCCTCCCGAGATCTCTCTGTCTCTTGTCTCTGAGAGCAGAACACAGTCAGCCTCAGCTTCCTTTTGACTCAGATTGCCAGTTGATTTTAAAGATTTTGTCCTCAGCTTCTGGAGGTCAAGTGGTCCCAGGTCTCTTTAGCATGAGCTCTGGCATCTAGCCTTACGGGGTCAGTGGTGGCACCACCACGTAAACAGCCAAAGCCCGAGTGTCGGTGATACAAGAGAGGCTTGCTGTCAGCATCTCACTGCTCACTTTGTCATTCTGACTGGGACTGGGACAGAACAAAAGAGCGCCAATACTTTATATGTGAGAATTCTGTTAGTAGTTGTGACCTTTAGATTTTCTATTGGTGAAATGGGATAAAGTGATCCTTGATCGGAAACTTTTTTTCAAAACAACTAGGACCTTTCAAACACTTGAATCAACAATCCAATGAACGGACTTAGGAGAACTTAGGTTCCAGATCCTGGCTTCTTAAACTGTGGGTCATCATTCTACAGGGATTGCAGAACTCAGTGGGGAGGGGGGTTGAAAAAAATGTCAACAGTAAAAGGTTTCTGAACACGCACCAACTCAAATTCAAAAGAAACCCATGGTGGATCCGCGCTGTCTCTAGCAGCTCTCAAGCGTGCTGTGTGGCACAGCATCACGGAAGCCCTGGTTCTAGGCATGCCCTTGCACCACATGGTACCCACGAACAGCTGCCTGAAACACCGCAGATGCCAGGTTCTTTTATGTCATAAACTGTAGTGTTTTTATTGTATATTCAAAATTCTGCTCTTATAGGAACAAACGGTCTGATAATGGGAAGCAAAGACAAGTGTTTTCCTACCATCCAGTCCTCAGAGTGTAAATATTGAAATAGTCTATCTACCCATTGTTTGAGCCAAGGTCTCCCTAGGTGTCTCAGGCTGGCCTTGAGGCTAAGGCCTCCAGCTTTAGCCTCTTCCTGAGTCCTGAGATGACCAGTGTGTACCAGCATGCTAAACCTCATTATCCTATGCAGAATCTTCATTCCCGTGAAGCAGCCCCCATCTTCCTGTCCCCTGGGTTCTGGCAGCCCCCAGTCTGCTTTCTCTTTGTTTCTATGGATTCACCTATTCTGTATTTTTCCTCCACACAGACCCATGGTATGTGACATAATGTGACATTTCGTGTTTGTGGTTTCTTTCAACACTGTGTTCTGAGATTCATCACAGTTCAGCATTAATCAATCCTCTGCCCTTTCCCTGGCTGTAGCTGCGTTGGGTGGGGCTACATCACACGTTCGTTCGTGGATTCGCCGATAGACATTGGCCTCTTTTCCCTGTGGGTCACTGTTGAAATAAGAGCGGCGGGGCTGCGTCCCCAACACCCCGGCCGCTTGGCTAGCTCATGCCCGAAATAACAACACACAAACTGTATTCATTTAACTGCTTGACCCATTTCTATCTAGCCTCTTCTAGGCTAATTCTCACATATTAATTTAGCCCATTTCTAATCATCTGTGTAAGCACCCCAAGGTGCGCTTACCGGGAAGATTCTAGCCTCCGTCTATCATGGTGTCTCTGCTCCAGAGAGCAGAGCTGTTCGGTCCCTCTGGAAGCAGAGCAGAGTCTGACCTCACTTCCTCTTCTGCCCAGAATTCTATTCTGTTTATTCCACCCACCTATGTTCTAAGCTATGAGGCCAAGCAGTTGGTTTATTATAATTAACCAATTACCTTCCTCCATCAGGTCACGCCGCTGTGAACACATCGGGAAGGGTCCCTTCAGTCTGCTTTCCGCTCACTTCAGTATCTGCCTAGACACACATTTACTGGATTATACGGTAATTCAGTGTTTAAAAGGTTCAGAAACCTCCTATTTCTCTGCTTTGCTTTTCTGACGTGATATGTGCAGTTGGCGCTCTCCTAGCCAGGCATTCGGAGTTCTCTGAGTGACTCCAAGCAATAATCAAGGTTTGGTAACAAAGAGCCATTGACAGGCCCTGATCCCTTGACCTTTCCCAGGATCCATGGTCTCTTCCAGCTGGACGGAGCTGCCAGAAACAAACAGAAACATCTCCTTTAGGAAGAGCTCGCTGTCTCTGGGACCAAGGAAACAAAAGTCCTTGCCTTTGTGGGCTTTTACTCCAGTGCCTAGATGCAGAGAGCGGACAATGCAGAGAAGTCAGATGCAGCCGGGGAAGTGCTCCGGTTCATAGCCGTGTTTGGAGCAGTCTTGATACTTTAAAGATCTTCTGTGATGTTGTTGTTTTTCCGTAGACACATCTCTATATTAATAATCTTTTTATATGACCAGCTTTTAGTTTTGTTTTCTCAAATTTTCATTTCACTGATTTCTACCCTAGTATTTCCCTTTTATTTCTTTTTTTAAAAATATTTATTTATTTATTTATTATGTATACAATATTCTGTTTGTGTGTATGTCTGCAGGCCAGAAGAGGGCAGCAGACCTCATTACAGATAGATGTTTGTGAGCCACCATGTGTTTGCTGGGAATTGAACTCAGGACCTTTGGAAGAGCAGGCAATGCTCTTAACCTCTGAGCCATCTCTCCAGGCCCTCCCTTTTATTTCTTATAGTTGGTTCTATTATTCTCCAGTGTGTTAAGTTGAATGTTTAACTTATTTTCCCCCCATCTTTCTAGTTCCCGGATGAATTATTTAGAGCTGTGGGCTTCTTTCTGTTTGAAGGATCTCTTTAGTTGTGTCTACCTGTTTTGACTTGTAGTGTTTTCATTATCTTTGACTCTATTTTTTTTTCCAGGAATCATTTAGCAATAACTTATAGAGGCCCCAACTATTTTTTGAAATATGTCTTTTGAAAATTTATTTTTAGTTTCATTGAAATGTACTTGAAGAACCTGTCCTGTGCTATATTGAACACTGTGATGTACATGGCCTGATGCGTGACAGCCTATTTTTATAAATGCTCCCTGTACGTCCTAGAAGAGAAAGTACATTCCTGGCAGGGTTCTGCATTCTCTGTGTATCTGCTATCTCGGAAGAAGCATGTTTGAGTCATTTATTCTGATAATCTTGCGTGTGTTTGTGTGTGTGTGTGGGGGGGGTGACATTTAGGCAAAGAGAACAGCAAGGATGAAGGTCGTGAGCAGGGATGAGCTTGCTGTGTTCCAGGAACAGAGAGAGAATGAACTGAGCACAGTGGGCTAGGAAGGAAGCGGTGGTGCTCAGGCTCTGAGGGGTCATCAGTGGCCAGAGCAGGTGGGGCCTTGGAAGCCACAGTGTGGACTTTCGCCAGCACAGCAGATTCTTGACAGTTTACCAGGTGCCGCGCTAAGCACCTTGTGTATGCTTAACGTCAAGCATAAATCAAATCCATTTTATACAACGGAGAGAACATTTTGAGATTAAAAGGGCCCAAGAGGTTCTGTTTGGTCCAGTCTCTTCCTTTTGCAAATAGGAAAACTAAGATGAATTCTAGACAGGTTTCTGTAGTTCAGAGCAGAGCTCTGGATGGATAGCCCCCCCCCCCCCGCCCGGTCTTTGGAGTTTTATGAGCTCCAGACCAGTCTGGGCCACATAGCAGGTTCTAGTCCAGCCTGGGTTAGATGGCAAGACCTTGTCTCTAAGGACAAAGAGAAGGTGTTCACAGTTTTCTCCAGATGCTATTGAAAGGAATCCGTCTCGTGAACGCCGTTGTAAAACAGAACCCACTTACCCAGCCAGGTATTTATTTTGTAAATGTAGGTTTTTGCAGATCCGAGTTAGTTCAAGTCAGTTTCCCAAAAAGGATTCCCCCTTCTTCTAAAATGCCCTGCTTGCTCTAATTTCACCCTTTCCTGCTTCATTTCTGCGGGCGGCTCTGTTTCTGTGAGGGAGCCGCTTCTGCTTCCTGCATTCGCCGAGGGGCCACGTTCATTTCCAGGACAGCCTATCCCAGGCCTTTTCTGATGACAACATTCAGAAGTTGTCACCTGGTAACACACAGTACTAACCCACTGTGACCATAGGTGCAGCAGTTTTCCCAACCTGCCAAGCAAGCACGCCAGGCCGGTGCCTTCACAGGCAGCCTCTGGTGTTAATGCTCCTTCAGATAGCCTTTCCTTAGTTCCACCTAAAACTTTCTGGCAGAGCCAGAGTGAGGGATCAATGGATACAGGCACTTGTCACCAGGTCTGGGGACCGAGTTCTGCTTCCAGAACCAACATGGTGGAAAGAGAGAGCTGACTCAGAGTGTTGTCCTCCGACCTTCACACGTGTGTACACCATGGTACACGTGATGTGGGAGTCTTCTGTTTTGTGTTGATTTCATTGGTTAAATAAAGAAACTGCCCTAGCCCTTTAATAGGACAGAAAATTAGATAGACAGAGTAAGCAGAACAGAATGCTGGGAGAAAGAAGCCGAGTCGCCATGATTCTCCCACTCCAGACAGATGCAGGTTAAGATCTTCCCTGGTAAGTTACCTTGTGGACTACACAGATTATTAGAAATGGGTTAGATCAATATGTAAGGGCTAGTCAATAAGAGGCTGGAACTAATGGGCCAAGCAGTGTTTAAATGAATACAGTTTCCGTGTAATTATTTTGGGTATAAAGCTAGCCGTGCAGGCGTCCAGGTGCCAGGAATGTAGCCCGCTGCTCATATTACAACATACATGTGCACCCAGTCACACACACACACACACACACACACACACACACACACACACAGTAAAATAAAAATGTCAGGAAACAGGCAAATCACCAAGGGGTGGAGAGATGGCTCGGTAGTTAAAAGAGCTGGCTGCTCTTGAGAGAACCCAGGTTTGGTTCCCAGCACCCCATGGGAGCTGTCAAGTGGCTGGAATTCCAGTTCCAGGAAATCCAGTCCTGCTCACTTCTGGATGCATGTTCTGCTTCCACAGGCACCAGGCACACACATGGAGCACAAGGTATACATGCAAGGCAAATACCCACATACATTTAAAAAAAATGTAAAGGAAAACAAACGCAGCAAAAACAAAAACAAGGCTGGAGAGATGGCTAAATGGTTAAGAACACTTGCTATTTTTGCAGAATAGCAAAATTCTGGGTTCAGTTCCCAACACCCACATGGCGGTTTACAACCATCGGTAACCCTAGCACCAGGGCATGTGACCCTTTCTGACCTCTGGTGGCACCATGTGCACAATACACACACGCACACACATGCACACACGTACACACACGTACACACAAACACACATGCAGGCAAAACACTGATACATATAAAATGAAACAAACAACTCCATGCTTGTGCTCACATGCGCACACGCTCAGCCAGAGGCACTTCTGCCCATCACTTTGATCTTTTACACGGGTTCTCCATGACACTGAAGTAAATGCACCCAAAAGTCCTTCTACTGTCTTTTTTTTTTTTTTTTTTTTTTTTTAAATCATGACCTTAAACTGAGCGTCTTCAAGAATGGACTCCTTAACTCGGCATGCTCAGGAACAGACTCCTTAAGGGAGCATGCCTAGAAATAGGCCCAGCCCTGTGTGATGTGTATTGACCTCATGTTTTCTTTGTTCCACAAGGTTATTTATCACTTTGGAAATAACCCTGGTCTCCTTGCCTGCTGCAGGCAACACACCCTCCCATCTTTCATGCTCTGACTGTGTTATTTTGGCTTTACACTCACCAAGATGTGACTCCATTATGTTGGGTTATACAGCCACTTTGCTCTTACAGGGATACAGTAGCCAGTCTAGGTGAACCTGAGCGACTCCATGTAACTACTCCATGTAACACGCAGGAGTCCTGGACTTTGTGGGTGGGTTCAGGGCACATCTGCTCACCTGCCTACCAGCCTGGCTCACGTTCAGGGAACTGAACTCTGGACTTTGCCCTTAGTGCTCTGTCTGAGGAACTGCTGGATGAAGACCAAACCAGTACCTCAGGCAAGGTCCAGCCCGCAGTCCCACACCAACAAAGCCAAGAGTAAGGTTGATACCTTCCCCACGTCTGGTCTATCCCACCTCTGTAAGTACCTGCTCTGTCATTCCTAAAATGTCTGATTCTCCCCTTTTCCTGGCTTCCTGACCAAGGGATAGTTTCTAGTAGACCATTTTCAAATGAAATATGTTAATACGCAATATGCATAGTATATAAGTAGAGCCAAGGCCAGGATTGAGGCTCAGAAGGAAAGATAACAAGATTCTGAAAAGAAAAGGAAGCCTGGGGGTGTTTCGAGGAGGGGCTGCTTGTTCGTCCCAGCTGCCCAGCTAGCTTAGCTTTGAAATAACCACACGGAAACTGTATTAATTAAATCACTACTTAGTCCATTAGCTCTAGTTTCTTATTGGCTAATTCTTACATCTTAATTTAACCCATTTCTATTAATCTGTGAATCGCCACGTGACAGTGGCTTACCAGGTAAAATTCCCAGCGTCTGACTCTGGCGGATCCATGGCATCTCTCTTATTCTGCTTTCTTCCTCCCAGCATTCAGTTCTGTTTTCCCCGCCTACCCAAGTTTGCACTATCAAAAGGCCAAGGCAGTTTCTTTATTCATTAAGCAATGAAAGCAACACATAAACAGAAGGACCTCCTACACCAAGAGGGAGAGGGTAGAAAGAAGAGAAGGAAGTAGTATCCTGTGAGTTGGAGGCTAGTCAGATCTACACAGTGAGTTTCCTGTCTCAAAACAGAAAGAAAATCCCCTCATTTCTTCAGGGTTTTTGTTTTGTTTTTCCTCCAAGACAGGTTTTATCTGTGTAGCCCTGGCTGTCTTGGAACTTACTCTGTAGACCAGGCTGGTCTCGAATTCACAGAGATCTGCCTGCCTCTTCCAAGTGCTAAGATTAAAGGTGTGTACCACTATAGCCCTGCTAGGTTGTTTTTACTTTAATTTTTTATTTATTCTTTGAGAACTTTATACAATATATTAGATCAGATTCTTTCCCTTCCCCCAAACCTCCTGGATCCGGTTGTTTTTATTGGATTCGTTGCTTCAGCCCGAGGGTGTGTGCCTAGCAGAACTGATGACTCATAGGACAACTCTGCTTTCCTTTCTTTAGGGAACTATTAAATCCAAGTATTAGATTCCCAGAATTATTTGTCACACAACAGGTCATGATGGCACACATCTGCAATTTCAGCATTCAGGAGCTGGATTCCTGAGGAGCTAGAGCTCAAGGCTAGCCTGGGCTACATAGCAACACCTTGTCTTAAAAAACTAAGGACTTGGACTGGAGAGATGGCTCAGCAATCAAGAGCACTGGCTGCTGCCCTTGCAGAGGACCTGGGTTTAATTCCCATACACACATGGCAGCTCACAACTGTCTGTAACTCCAATTCCAAAGAATGTGGCATCCTCACACAAACATGTGGGCAAAACATCAATGCACATAAAATAAAAATAAGTAAGTCTTTTAAAAAAACAACAACAACAACAAAAAAAACAAACCTAAGGACTGGGGACTGGAGAGATGGCTCAGAAACTTGCAGGTCAAAAAAATATTAAAAAGAAGAGCTGGGCAGTGGTGATGCACACCTTTAATCCCAGCACTCAGGAGGCAGAGGTAGGCGGGTCTCTGTGAGTTCAAGGCCAACAAGGTCTTAGGCTCCCTGAGATACCCTGTCTCAAGGGATACAGTGGAGAGTGATAACACAGCACGCAGCACGTTCAGCATCAGTCCTCTGGGCTCCATGAGCACCTGCGTGTGTATATGTGCCACATGAGCACACACAGAAAAACAAAAACCAAGGGCTAAGGATGTAGCTCAGGCATAGAATGTTTGTTCAGCACAATTTCGTTGACCTACACAAAACAAATCGGTATCAGAAAACTTAAATGAGAGCCTTTGTTAGATTTGTGGATACAAGAATCTGCTAACCTTTTCTGAAATCTCTCAGTGATTGAGTTTGTCCTTCTCCATGATACATTCATATTCCAGTGAAGAGCTGGGCTATTCTTTATCTACCCAAATGTGTATTCAATGTTGTTTTGGTGGATTCTCTATAGTAACAGAACTTACAGAATGACTCTCTCCTGTCTGTCTGTCTGTCTGTCTGTCTATCTATCTATCTATCTATCTATCTATCTATCTATCTATCTTCTATCTAATGTACATATGGGATCTATATGTCTATCTAATGTACTTATGGGATCTATCATCTATCTATCTATCTATCTATCTATCTATCTATCTATCGTACATATGGGATCTATCTATCTGATATACATATGGGAACTATCTGTCTGTCTGTCTGTCTGTCTGTCTGTCTGTTTGTCTATCTATCTATCTCCCCATCTATCTACCTGTACATATCGGATTGATTAGAATGACTTACAGGCTGCAGTTCAGCTAACCCAACAATGGCTAGCTGAGAAAGGAAAGTCTCTGGGGGAGGAGACATCACTGAGAACTCTGGGATCACATGGTCTGACTCATAAACCACCTGGTGCCACTGACAGAAAGAGAGAGAAGAATCTGAAAATACTTCCAGAATATTTCTTGTTGGGCATGGCAGTGCACAACTTTAATCCTAGCACTTAGGAGGCAGAAAAGCAGAAGCAAATGGATCTCTGTGAGGTCAGAGTTCCAGGACAGTCAGAGCTACATAGTAAGATCAAACAAACAAACAAAGATCAAAAAAAATCAATCAAATCTTTTCTAAAGATTATTTATTATGTTCAGTGTTCTGCCTGCATGCCAGAAGAGGGCACCAAATCTCCCTGTAGATGGTTGTGAGCTACCATGTGGTTGCTGGGAATTAAATTTTATGTAGTAATTTTTTTTTCTTTCAGTACTAAGTCTTAAACCTGGGGCCCCAAAGTTTACCAGTGAGGTCTAGCCTCAGCTTCAGAATGGCTTTTCATTTTTATGTGTGCGTGTGTGTGTAGATAGGGTCTCATTATATTCCCCTGGCTGCTCTGGAATTTTCTATACAGACCAGGCTGGCCTCAGACTCAGAGATCTGCCTGTCTCTGTCTCTAAGTACTGGAAGATGTGTGCCACCATGCTCAGAGTGAGCTTTTAAATGTAAATGTGATCTTATCAGGCTCTTGCTTACAACCCTTCATGGCTGATTTTAACAGAACGGCTTGCTGTCTGTGAAAAATGTCGTGGTCCCATAGCATCATATCATGCCCCCCCTCCCCCATGCAGGTCACATGCTGCTCAGCACAACTTGGAATGCTCTACCCTGCTCCACTCTGTGCTCCTCTGCATAGTTTAGCTAAACTGTTCCTTTCTCAGGTAGAACTCTCGATTTCCCCACATAGGTCAGATTTTCCCATTTATGACCTCAGAGCATCGCTTGCCTTCTGCAACCACAGGTTGCAAGTTCCCAGTGCTCAAATCATTGACCACTATCTATATTTATATCGATATCTATCTGTATCTCTATGTGTCTGTCTGTCTGTCTATCCTCGGGAGGAGCAGCCTCATCTACTAGGAAAAATAAATGAAATCATTGAGACTCAGGACTCTTCTGGAAAAAAGAAAAGAAATCAAAGAGAAGACTTAAATAAATGAATTTAAATCAATTTTTATTACTAAAACAGTTAGGAAAACTTACATTGCCAACCTGAAATTAGGAAAGGCTTAGAAGATGGCTCCCTTGAAAGAGAGAAACAGATCCATCTCAGGTTTTGCATGAAGTCGGCCATCTGTGTCAAGAAGCATCTCTCCCTTCTGCCGGAAGAAGGCATGAGTACTGGGTAGTGGACAGAACCGAATGCATCTAACAGCAAGGAACTGGATCCTGCAAAATGGGCCCCAGACCATGGCATTACCTGTGCAGTAAGATACACACATGGGCCCAGCTTCAGCAAGTGTCATTTTATACACAAAGTAGAGAGTCCCCCTCACCAGAGCACCAGCGACCAAAGCAGGAGAAAACACTGGGAAGGCCCAGAGATTAGTGACTATCTGAGGCCTCCACAAGGTGCCGTGAGGACACTAGGAACGAGGCATCGGGACAAAGGCTGAGGCCACAGAACCAAATGCCTGTAGTATCCTTAGACTAAAAAGTTCAACTCTGAAGTCAAAAACAGCCCACTTCTTTTTTTTTTTAATTTTTTTTTTATTGAGAATAAGAAAAAAAAGTTTCCGCCTCCTCCCAGCCCTACAGCCCACTTCTTAAACATATCTCCAAAAAGGCAGGAGAGATGAAAACCAAAGCTAGTGCAGCTGGTACGATTCCTGAGTTTAATTAAAGCCAGATAAAACTCTGGGGTCAAAAAATAGGTTTCCTCTGTGCTGTTTTAAAGCACTACAGGAGAAGTCTCTGTTTTCAAAAGTTACATCATGTTTTAGGGGATGGTCATGTGCCAGTGTTCGCATGTGGAAGTCAGAGGCAGCTTGTGGGAGTCGGTTCTCTCCATCCACAGTGTGGCTCAGGCGGGCCCTGCGGCTGTCAGCAAGCACCGTCATTATTAAGCCGTCTCAGCCCCACCCCTTCAACTTACATTTATTGCGTCTAGCTTTTAAAAGTCTCCCACTGGTTAGTCTTGGAGTAGCCGTGAAGGTCTCAGACCATCCTCACAGTCTCTGTCCTGCACAAGGCAGGACCCCAAACCCGTGACTGTCCTCGCATATGCTCAGCAAGGGTAGAAGACAGCAAAGGGGACTGACTTTCTTCAAAAATTAAATTTATTTTATTATTAGTACGTGTGTGTGTGTGTGCAGCACGTGTGGAGGTCAGAGAACAACCTTTAGAAGTTGGTTCTCCTTTGCCCCCACAGGTTCCAGGGGTTGAACTCAGGCCATCAGATCGGGTGGCAAGTTCTTCCCCCTCTGAGCCAGCTCTTTCTGTGGATGCTGTCCTCCTGTTTGCGCAGAAAATAATACTTTTACCCTCTAGCTCCTCTCCCCCCTCTTTTTAATGATTCCGATTATTTTATGTTTTTAACGACGTAGTTTTGAAGCTGGAGAGTTGGCTCAGAGGTTAGGAGCCCTGGCCGCTATTGCAGGGGACACAAGTTTAGTTCCCAGCATCCACCTGGTGGCTCACAACCGCCTGCCATTCTAGTTCCAGGGGGTCTGACACGCTCTACTCACCGCAGACATCAGGCACGTACACGGTGCAGGAAAACACGCGAACATAAAAATAAATCTTTAAAATAAAATAAAAAAAGGCATGGTCTTGCCATGAGGCCCAGGCTGACCTGGAACTCAGCCTTCCTGCCTCGCACTGGAATCACTCTGCCCCTGGCCGTCTGGGCTGCCTTTGAAAGGAGTGTTCAGACAGCCTCCACACTCGAGTCCAGGATGTCAAAGACACAGAGGTGGCTTCTACCAGTCTCTGACAATAGTCACTTGGAACCCTCGGATAGCAATGAGGATCAGACTATACCTTGTATAAGTTAGATTTGATGGCTTCTAAATTGAGTTAATGAATCCTCTTACAACTGCCCAAGAGAGCATTTTGCGGTGACTCCAGGCCTCAATGTCCCCCTCGTGTCCCAGTCACCCATTGCTGTGTGCCAACCCCCTCCCCTCAAACGTAATGACTTAAGACGGAAAGGTGCTCCTCTGGGTTGACTGCGCAGTTGGCGCTTAGCCTGTCCCCTGCAGTTTCAGTCCTACATTAGCAGGGTCTGGAATCACCTGAAGGGAGCTTCTCTCCATGTGTGGAGGCCGGGCTTAGAGGAGGTGAGCTGCAGAGGCAGCTCGGGTTTCCCTATGGCAGAGGCGGCTGTGCACTCTCCACTTGGGCTGGCTTCCCCTCAGCAAGAGGTCCAAGGACAGGAAGTGGAAGATGTTAGCCTCTTAAAACAAGGTCCTAGAATAGATGTAAGGACACACCCACTACTGGGTGGAGCCCAGAGCTGCCTGTAATGGGGAGGGGAAAACAATGTCTTTGGGTCTTGAGGGTTGGTTTGGTTTGGGGAAGGGGATGACAGAGAATTGGTGCCCATCTTTTATCTCTCAGGGCATTCTCAAATCCCAAAGGGTTTGTTTTTAGGGTTAGACCTTTGCATCCATGGAGCTATGTAAACTTTTACAAGACATCCACCTATATCGTCTCAATCTGGTCTCAGGCTAGTTCAGGGAAAGCAGGCTGGGAAATGAGAAGCCTATGTAGACTTTAAAGCCCAGGCTCAGACTCCAGCCTCAGGTCCAGGTTCTCATCCCTGTGGAGAGGGCTTGTGCGCTTGCAGGTTGATCTAATCGGGGTCTTCAACACACAAAGAGCTTACACGGGAGGAAACCTGAGTTCCCTTTATCTGAAAATGTGGCTCTCGGTCTGCAAAGAGAAGCTGCTCTGAGCCACCATAGTGTGACAGCCATGTCAGTAGGGATGCTTGAAGCCACTGTACTGCCCCTCAGTCTTGGGGAACTCCTTCCGGATCCGCCAGCGGCAGCAACTGGGCAGGATGGCAAAGTCCGCCATGTCCTGGGAGCCGAAGCGCCAGATGGCATAGCACCTGTACGCACAGTGTCGTAGGCGGCGGTTGGTGGCCTCTTCCTCCAGCACCAGCAAGGGCTCCTGGTAGAGCAGGAGGAGCTGCAGGGCCTGTCTGGACAGCACGAGCTTCCGGAAGAGCTCTGAGGTGGTGATGCAGGGTCCTGGCTTCCTCCGGCAGCATAACTCCTCCAGGGCCCTGCGATTCTCTGGGAGCCTTGACGGGAGGCAGCTTCCACACTGGCACCAGCCTGGGCTGTCCTTGGGCCCGGGGGTCACCTCTCTACACAGGAGCTGCACTTCCTCAGGTTGTCCAGGAATGGGAGGTGAGTCGTGGAGAGAGAGGGACAGCCGAGACAGGTTCATGATATCCGCCTGAAGCCTCTGCAAAAGTCAAGGTTCCAGATCCTTCAACAACAGCAATCCCTTGGGTTTTAGGTTCGAAAGCGGTATCAACCTATGTAATCACATTTCATATTACAGAGACTGGAGGAGCTATCACTTCTTTAACTGTATCAGGGCTAGACAGCTGCTTCTGCCCTTAGTATGTTACGAACCTCTAGTAAGACAAACGCTTGTCTCCACTTTATATGTCTGGAAAAGGAAATTCAGAAAAGCCAGGTATCAACTGGGACCTGGCCCCTTGCCCTGGCTGCCTTTGGAGGGTGTGTCTCCTCCTGGGTGCTTCCATCACTTCCAGACAGTGGACAGCCTCCCCCTTCGAAACAGATCTCGCTAGTTAATATGTTTCTTTGGTGACTGTTGTCTTCCAAGGGAAAGTAGGAAGGATGTTTACTTGTTACATACTGCAGGGCCTGTGGCAGTGCCCAGTACACAGCAGATGGTATCTGTTGACTCATTCCTACTATTACCATGCCTGCCAGACTCTGCCATACCCATTCGTTAGCTCCTAAAGTTGCCGGAATTGTCATGCCTAGTCTATGTGGCATGCGCCTTTATTCTGGGTGGAGACCTGAGTCAAGTCATTCAAACCGCATAGTTCGAATACGTGAATGGTCGCAGGAGCACTATTTATGAAAGGCCAAAACAACCCCCAGGATCCACCAACTAATGGGTAGAAAAACAAAAGGTGACCTAGGCAGGCAGTCTGTCTGTCCAGGAATGTTATTGAGCCACAACCCGACTGAAGGAGTGGCAAACAATCACATGGATGAGCCTTGAAAGCACCATGCAAACTGAAAGAAGTGTGACACAGGATCTCACAGCGTGTGACCCACCTTATGCAAATATATAGAACAGACAGACCAACCAGAAGTAGGCGAGTAGTTAGCAGGAGCAGCCGAAATTGGGATGGGGCTACATGATGGAGTGGGGTTTCTTTCTGAGAAGATGCAAGAGTTCTGGAGTTGGTGGCATTGGAGCATACAGAACATCCCTGAATTATGTCCCATCAAGTGGCAAACGTGTAGCGCCTCAAATACTAAATAGTTTTTTTTTTTTGAGACAGAGTATCTTGTAGCCCAAGTTGACCCCAAACACACTATCTAAGGCTGGCCTTGAACTCCTGATATTCCTGCCTGTACCTCACAAACGCTGTGGTGGATTTACCACCACACTCAGCCAAACAGTTCACTTTCTACCCAAATTCCTCAAGGACATTATAAGAAATGAGAATTTTGGTCAGTTCCTCCCAAGATGAGATATAAAAATTCTAAATATTAACCAAATCTATGAATAAATACGAAGACTAGCACATCATATTAAAATGGAAAGTGGTAAGAAAAGGAGCTGGCTCGGTGGGTAGAGTGCCTGTCACGCATGCATAAGGACCTGTGTTAGGTCCCCAGGGATCACGTAAGAAGCCGCCCTGGAGCCGGGTGGTGGTGGCACACGCCTTTAATCCCAGCACTCGGGAGGCAGAGGCAGGTGGATCTCTGGGAGTTCGAGGCCAGCCTGGTCTACAAGAGCTAGTTCCAGGACAGGAACCAAAGCTACAGAGAAACCCTGTCTTGAAAAACCAAAAAAAAAAAAAAAAAAAAAAAAAAAAAAAAAAAAAAAGCCGCCCTGGGTGCACCTCAAGTCCCAGTGCCTAGGACATAGAGACAGGAGGCTCCCTGGAGCTCCCTGGCCAACCAGGCCAGCAGAATTAGGGAGCTTCAGGTTCAGTAAGAGACACTGTCTTGAAACAGTAATGGCGGAGAGTTATTGGGGAAGACAAGTAGTTTCAACTTCTAGAGTCCATAGACACTTGCACACACATGCATCCACACAAACAAGCATGCACACATGCCTACACACATTCCTAGCTGTGGGGGAATGTTAGTTGAAGAAGTATTGCATTTGTTTATGCTGTGGAACACTTGTTTGATGGTGCAAAGATGTGTTGCATTCTTGTATGTTGCATTTGTTTAACTCTGTGAAGCTGTGCTACTTTGCCTGCCTAAAACACCTGATTGGTCTAATAAAGAGATGAAGGGCCAATAGTGAGGCAGGAAAAAGGAGAGGCAAGGCTGGCAGGCAGAGAGAATAAATAGGAGGAGAAATCTGGGAAGGGAAATCGAGGAGCAAGAGAAAGAGGAAGAGAGGAAAACCTCAGGCGCCAGCCACCAGCTACACAGCAAGTCACGGAGTAAAGTATAGAAAGGGCTCCAGAAATAAAGATAAAAGTTCAGAGGCAAAGGGGAGTGGGATAATTTAAGTTAAGAAAAGCTGGCAAGAAACAAGCCAAACTAAAGCCAGGCATTCATAAGAAAGAATAAGCTTCTGTGTGTGTATTTATTTGAGAGCTGGGTGGTGGATCCTGCAAACGTAAAAAAGTAAAAACAGCAATAATGACAACAACACCTAGCCTTGGTAACTAGTAAGTTCCAGCAGCTTAGAAAGTCGAGGATTCTCCCTGGCAGCTCACCAAGACTTTGTCATGAAGTCACATGGGGTGTAGTTCTCAATAGTACCACATCTGCCCAGATATTCAAGGTCCAGGATCCCCCAACTTAGATCAATCATTGAAATTCACCACATAGCAGGAAAAATATACCTCACAAATTATTTCAAAAGAAGAAGAAAAAATATTTTAAAATTCTACATCCATTTATGATTAAAAAAAAAACAAGCTAAGCACAAAAGGGAATTTTCTTGAATCTAATAACCACATTGTTAAAACATTTACCAAAAATCTGTGGCAGAGAATGAATTAGACAAGCTGGCTGCTGAGACGGGAGATGAGGTAGAAGCCTGTGTTTCCCACACTGGTGGCCTAGCCAGGGCTGCGGCTGCTGGCTGGCCCGAGGGTTCTTCCCCGAAGCCTCCAGGGGGAACCAGAGCCCTGCTAACACCTTAACCTCAGCCCATTGGCTTCCAGACTGCAGTGCAAACCGGCTGTTTAACCACCCGGTTTGCGGTCACTGCTTGTGGCCACAGAAATCAATACAGCTGGCAAAGATGTCCAGTGACCGGAACCGTGGGGAACACAAACGCTTACAGCCCTTTGATTCTTGGTATCTTCTAACACCGAAACATATGCTGGCCGTGACTCAGACAATCACCCAACAGATGTTTGCCATCATGGCATGATTGGCATTTGCCCCCACACTAGGAACTTCCCAAATGACCTTCGGTAGATAAAAGTAATGTTTATGAAGCAGAAATTATACAAAAATGAGAATGAACTATCACCATATGCAATGTCAGATAAGTCACTAAAAGTCTGAGTGACAGGAGTCAGACTTTCAACAGACTGTGTCCACTCGGAGTCTTTACTATACAACTCAATTTTCTTTAGCAATAGGGTCTCATTGGGTTTCCCAGCCTGGTCTGAACTCCTGGGTCCTAGTGTTTTCCCTGTAACCTCTCGAGTGCTGGAACTACAGGTGTAGACAGCTGTACCTTGCTTGTACAGTTGGACTTTTATAAAAGTCTAGAATCAATAAAAACCAATCCTTAAACTGGGTGTTGTGGCACACCTTTAATCCCAGCCTTGCCCTCAGGATTCGGAAGCAAGTAGACCTCTATGAGTTCCAATCCATCCAAGGCTGCATAGTGAGACTTTGCCTCAAATGAACAATAACGAAAACCTGAAATCTAATCTTTAGATGTAGGATGAGGGACTGTTTACAAGGGAAGATGGCAATTCAGGAGAGGCATAAAAGGGACTTCTGGAATATTCAGTCTCTCCTCCTCTGGATAAATACTGCTAAATCCGGCTGGAGAGATGGCTCAGAGGTTAAGAGCACTGACTGCTCTTCCAGAGGTCCTGAGTTCAACTCCCAGCGACCACATAGTGGCTCACAGCCATCTGTAATGAGACTGGTGCCCTCATATGGCCTGCAGGCATACAGACAGAACACTGTATACATAATAAATAAATAAATCTTAAAAAAAAAGATTTACTTAAAAAAAATTCTGCTAAATCCCAGCACTCGGGAGGTGGAGGCAGGCAGATCTCTGTGAGTTCGAGGCCAGCCTGATCTACAGAGTGAGTTCCAGGATAGCCAAGGCTACAACAGAGAAACCCTGACTCAAAAAACAAATAACCAAAACAAACAAAACCCCAAAACTCTACTACGAGCTAGCTATATTCCTAGTCCAAAACATGTTATATTAAATCATTTTATTATTTATTTTTGTGTGTATGCATGCTTGCGCATGCCTGCGTGTGTGTGCATGTGTGTATGCCTGCACACATGTACCACAGGAGATCAGAGACTAACGTGCCTGAACTGGTCCTTTCCTTCCCCATGACTCAGGTCATTCACCCTCTGAGCCATTTTACCCTCTCATCAGCTCCCAGACAACTAATTTTTCAATCTGGGTGCTGGTTCCGTGAGTATGTTCACTTCGTTAAAATTCATCAACTGTGATTTATATAACTATCTACAAGTGTTTATATTTAAGAGAAAAATCTCCTAAAAAAAGACGAAATGTTTTCACTTACTGGAACTTCTTGGCCTTTGACGACTTGCAGACTCTTCCCGAGCAGCTGCTGGTCCACCATGCGAATGTGGGGCTCGTCCACAAAGGACACATACTTTAACGTCTAGGAAAAGAAGGGTAAAAGTCTGCCCTGTGCAGTTACAGGAATCACTGGTGCTAACATATGTGACCTCATCTGCTCACCACACCGACCACATGACAAGCAAGCTAAGGAGACCTGAAGGAGAGTCAGACACGGAACCCCACGTGCCCTAACTGGAGAGCCGTCCTGGCCGCAGTCCAGCGAGGCCCCAGCACAGTGTAGTGGCCTGTGCTGGGCTCTCCTGAGTTCAGTGTCCATAGACGCTGGGGGCTGTGGTGTTGCCCTTAAATTGTTTATGTGTTTGTTAAATTTCACTCATATGGGTGGGGCCATGTGGAGTTTTTAATTACAAAGGTAAACTAAACTCTCCCTTCCTCCCTCCCTCCCTCCCTCCTTCCCTCCCTCCCTTCCCTCCTTTCTTCCTCCCTCCCTCTCTCCCTCCCTCCTTCTCTTCCTCCTCTCTTCCTTCACTCCCCTCCTCCCCCCTCCTTTCTTCTCTCCTTATTTTCTTTTTTGAGGCAGTGTCTTATTCTCTAGTCTGGACTAGCCTCAAACCCGCCATCCTGCTGCCTCAGTCTACCCACTGCTGGGATTGCAGGCCAGTGCCGCCACGCTGAGCTTGGCTGGACTTTTATTCCCATCATGAGCACGAGGACAAGGGACAATAAACAATGAACTGTGCTTTCGACTGCTGGAAAAGAACAGGCAATGCTCCCAGGGGGGAAATAAGTAACCTTCTTGTTTTCAAGGAGCCAGCAGTTTCTCCCGGGGAGCAGGCAAGTGAGTGGGGTGGACCCAACTCACAAAGTCCAAAGTAATAAAAATCGAAACAGGACAGGTGCTGCTTCTCCCCCACCTTAGGCTCTTGGCTAGAAGTCACCAGCACCCACTGCCACCAGCACTCTTGTGTGGGTCCAGGACACACATGTGCATGTATGAAATGCACATGTAGAGACTGTACAGGCGGAGATTGCGTGTGCAGTTGTCTTTTTAGCCTATAAACTGGGAATCTTTTATTCGCTTCGTGGACAAAGCATCTTGGATATTCGCTGATGTCATTACCTAAGCTGTTGTGACAAATTCAGAGGCCGGGCAGCCTCAGGCGCAATCCCAGCTCGACCATGTATTCTGTATAACTCCCCCTTCCTCCGTTCATATGAGTGTGTGTGTTTTATTTTATTTTATTTTGTTGTTTTTTTTTTTTTTTTTGAGACGAGGTCTTACTCTAGCCTAGACTAACCTTGAACTCGTGGCAATCCACCTGCCTCAGCGTCTTCAGCGCTAGGACATGAGGCACCACATCTAATTTCCCAGGTATGTTTTTTGCTCTTGTCTCCAGGTTGACCTGGAACCCTTATTCTTCTTGCCTCAGCCTTCTGTGCAATGGAACTAATAACCTCAATGTTTTCAGAGAGTGGTGTGTTTAAGTAGCCAACTCTCTCTCTCTCTCTTTCTTTCTTTCTTTCTTTCTTTCTTTCTTTCTTTCTTTCGTTTTGTTGCTATTTCCAAGTGTTTCAATACTGGCTTTATTTTCTTTCTTGCTAATAATACCTGAGTGAGGAGAATTGTTTACTATGGCGTCTTTCACCATTCATCCTGTGGACATTTGGGTAGATGTTGTTCTTCCTCTTAGTTATTCATTTATTTAGCAATACTGGGGATCGAACCCAGGCCTCACACATGCTGAGCAAATGCTCTATTCCTAAACTAGTTTTTGATTATTAATTTAACAAACATTATCAATAATTTAACAAAATTTAGTGACCCGTCCTAACACATGTACTATGTGCATCTTGTGTAAAGGTTTCTCTAGAAATGTATAGAGAAATGGAAAACCCAGGATATTAAACACTCCTATTTAAATATTATTTTCACTGCCAAATGATTTATTCTCTGAAGCCATTGTATTATATGGGGCCAGAAAGGGGCTGTGCCAATTTAGTAAATGACAAAAGCCGGAACATAAAAATTAACCTTCCCTGTATTTCTAGCTTTCTCCATTTTTGCTTTTTTTCTTTCTCAAAACCAAAGAACTCATCAGAGAGACAGCTGTTTGGGGTTACCAAGGAACCTACCCACTTAGGGATGAATGGTCTATGTTTTTAGCCGCCTAGAGGAATCTGTGTGTGTGTGTGTGTGGTGTCTAACAGGAGCAGTATGCCTTACCGCCTTCGGCTCCATGACCAGCTCGTACTTCTTCCTGTAGTAGTACTCATTGACCGCACAGAATTCACAGCACTTACAGCAGGGGTAGACGCCGGACCTGCAGAAGGCACTTGAGTATGTGTTGATGAGCAAGTCGATGAATACAGTGGCCTGTGGACCGCAAACACCGCGCCAGTGAGACCTCTCCCACCAAATCAACATTTTGTCTTTCTTTCTTTCTTTCTTTCTTTCTTTCTTTCTTTCTTTCTTTCTTTCTTTCTTTCTTTCTCTCTCTCTCTCTCTCTCTCTCTCTCTCTCTCTCTCTCTCTCTCTTTCTTTCTTTCTTTCGTTTTGTTGCTATTTCCAAGTGTTTCAATACTGGCTTTCACCGTGTAGACCAGGCTAGCCTCAAGCTCACAGAGATCCCCCTGCTTCGGTCTCCCAAGTGCTGGGGTTAAAGCTGTGCACACCACTGCCCAGCCTGAATCACTTTCGTTAAGGATGGGGAAGAGAATCTCTTACCAAGCCAAAGTAGGACAGTGTGGATCCAATGTACACGACCAGCTGGATGATGTCAAATTTTCCTCCCTGAAACAGAGCAGGAAGCATTACTCAGTGGAACTCAGAGTGGCGCCTGGCGCCTTCTCTTGTTAACTTTCAGTCGGTGCAGAAGACGGTGAAGGCACTGAGGCACACATCTGAGTGCTCAACTGTCACAGAGACCACAAGACATCATGTGTCCCCTTTCTGTCATCTAGAATGCTCTAGAGAGATGTGGTCAGTAAGGGGAGAACCTCCACATGAGATGAGGGTTTCAGACACACTCTCCCATAGTGTGGGATAACTTGGGGAGTAGATATGTCCACACTCATATGGGTTCTTATTGGTCTCTGCAAGGTCCGCTCTCAGTGGCCTTTCCATTCGCTCAGTTACATTTTATTAGTTCTTGTCCCTTCTGAGACAGGGTCTTAGTTATGTAGCCTTTCCTGGCCTGGAATTTGGTGAGTAGACCATGCTGCCCACAAGCTCACAAGTGCTGGGATTAAAAGCATGCCCCACCACACCCAACTTTGCATTTCACTGATTCTTTGGTTACAATGCGGCATCAATCCCGTGCTGGAGATCAGAGCCAGTCTTCTCTCTCCTAGGCACACGTTCTACCAGCTGAGCTACGCCCCAGCTCAGTGTCAGGTGTTGTTTATTTATTTGGTTGGTTTTCTTTGCCTATTTATTTTCGTGTGCGTGTGTGGTGTCTGTGATGTGTGCATGTGTATGTACAAGTGTGCTGGTCCATGCAAATGTGTAGAAGGTGTTGATTTTGGAGCATCCTTTTGCATTCCACGTGATTACTTTTGTGACGAGTGTCTCAGTGGACCTGCTGGCCCCGAGTCCCTGGAATCCTCCTCTCTCTACCTTCAGTATTGAGATTACAGGCACGCACGCACTGCCATGCCCAGCCTTTTCCCTGGGTTCTGGGGGGATCTGCCCTGAGTTCCTCATGCTTGCCCTTCACCCTCTGAGCCATCTCCCTAGCTCAGTATTAAAGTATCTGAACGTTGAATATTAGAGCTAGGTGTAGTGGTGCACACCTAAAATCCCAGCATTTAGAAGGATAAGGCAGGAGGATTGAAAATTCAAGGCCAACTGGCTTTGTAGCAAAAGCCTGGCCCAAAAAAGAATCAAACAAAGGTTGGATATTTGAATTTTTCCTCAGTCATATTCCATGTTTTTTTCAGATGGTTTGTTCATCAGGAGAAACCCAAATGCACTTCTTCCTCTTGTCATTCCACAAGTGAATTACACGGGGCCAACTCCTGATTGTGGCTGCTAGCTTTCACGCCTCACTGCATCCACAATTAGACAGTCACAGGAAGGAGAGACTTACCGTGCCAAAAACCAGGATGTCAAAGCGGATCCCGAAGGCTTTGATCAGTGTCCGTTTTTCCACGTTGTTTTCCTTATAGTACTTGGCGTATCTATGGGAGAAAAGCAGCCACATTTACAACAGTATCGCTGAACGTGCTGGTATCTTCTGGGGAGAAAGAGCAAACCAGCAGCCAACCCAGTCTTCCTCATCGGCTTTTGATGCCTGCACAATTGGCAGAGGAGAGAGTACAGTCCAGCCCTCGAATTACTCTCTGACCAATTGAAACCAAAGAGCATCCTCAGGTTACCTCACCTGCTTCTACCATCACAGAGGAACAAAAATCGGCTTTTAGTTTCCTATGAAAACATCCAACTTTTAAGGCAATATAAGATCAACAATAAGCAAAGAAACATTAAAGAGTAATTTCAGGCAATGTGTTTATTTCTCTTTTTTTATTTTTAGACATGGTCTCTTTTTATGTAGCCCCGGCTTCCTGGAACTCGTTATGTAAACCAAGCCAAGCCAGCTCAGAGATCTGCCTGCCTCCAACTGCTGTGTTAAAGGTGTGTGCCATCATGGCAGACTTTTACCACCCTGTCTCCCTCTGTTCTGGTTTTTTAAGACTGGGTTTCTCTGTAGCCCTGGCTGTAGACCAGGCTAGCCTTGAACTCAGAGATTCTCCTGCCTCTGCCTCCCGAGTGCTAACAGGCGTGGCTTCTAGAGCCGCGCAGGGAAGAAGCGTGAGCCTCAGCCCTCTGCTGCCTACTGGGGAGAGTTCAAGGCTCTGTCGTGACTGTGCTGTCTTAGCTCCTACGCTTGTCTCTCCGCCAATCATTAGCCACACAGGCAAACCAAAGGTCAGCAGCCTGAAACTCGTCTTGTTTGAGCCTATGAAGGTCACATCCAAACCTTCAGGCCAGTTCTGGCTACCCTGCCATCGCCTTGTCTATCTAATTCTCATAGCAGCCAGAATTTCTCTATCCTCAGGCACACAGAGGCGGGTAGGACCAGGGCCAGACATAGAGTTCATGGAAGTTCTTGTAGCCCAGTGCCCGATGACAGAGTTCAAACCAGCAGCTCTCAGCCCTCTCCCCAGCCTGCCTCCCCCTCCCCTTGCTCTGTCTCTGAGTAAACCAGCTCTCTCTTGCAGCCCTGGGTGGGGTGGTCTGCTCCCATCCTCTGGGATTTGTGGGCATTAGACTTAAGTCCAGTGACAGTGACTTCTCCATGTCAGTCCCCTTGAGCTAACCTGTCACAAATCACAACCACCCCAAACAGGTACAGAAGTTAAAATGTGTGTGTGTGTGTGTGTGTGTGTGTGTGTGTGTGATATTTTGCTTTTCATAAATAATCAGGAAGATTTAAACTACATGTTTAGCAGGGTATGGTGGTACATACTGAAGAGTCCAAGAATAAGAATAAAGAAATGTAGATTCCAGAAATAAGAATGTAGAAATAAGAAATATAAAGTTGTAGACCTAGGAGAAGAGAGCAGACTGTCAGCAGCTTAAGGATTAACAGTTAACAGTGGGCTACTCCGCTTTACAACCCAGAGCTCTGTTTGCGAGGCGGAAGCGGCCTCTGCAATCTTAGGGTCACTCAGCAAACTGAGGATCAGCTTTTAGATACCCCTGGGAACTCATGACCAGCAACTGATGTGGGCTGAGTTAACTTTTAAATGATGGGATGTGCGTGACTTTTTGACTTTTTGGTTGTGCATTTTCCATACCCTCCCCTGCAGTGCCAGGGGAGGTGCAGAGCCTTGGTAAACACTGTCAAGGAATGCCAGGGAAAACAATGGACTAGATACAAACACTAGCTTAACTGAAAAACTCTGCTAATGGAAATTGCAAAGAAGTGCAATTTATATCTGATTTTTACCTTGAGATTTAAAAAATTCCTTTGTTCATGCCTAATGCTTGCTATAAAAGGAGGAGTTTGAAAACCGGCCTTTGCCACAGTCTTACAAGTCCATCTCTGGCTGTGGTCTCAGCTAGCTGATAAGCTTTTTGAGCCCCATGGAGATTTATTTTTTTATGTTTTTTCCTGGAACAAAGTTTGCCTCTGTTTTACCACACCTTGGTGGCCTGTCCCCATCTTTGCACGACCCCCATGAACCCAACAAAACCTATTATTTTCACACTTGGAAGACTGAGGCAGGAGGATTGCTTTGAATTTAAGGACAGCCTGGGCTCCACAAGGAATTCAAGGCTAGCTTGGACTGTATAGTCAAAACCTGCCTCAAAAAAGCAAAAGAAGGGCTGGAGAGATAGCTCAGTGGTTAAGAGCCAAACCAACCAACCAACCAACCAACCAACCAACCAAACAGAAAACCGAACCCCCTGAGACTGAATCAGCCAATCTCAGGCACTTCCGTGCCTTCTTCTAGCCAAGGGGTTCCCCTTGTCTTGAATCTGATTGTTTCATTCAGATCGGCCCCTCCTCTTGCTCTGTGGAATGACTCACTTTCCAACACACAAGCCAGCATGCGTCAGCACTCCACGCTTGTGGTTGTTCTTCCTGGGAAAATTAATTTTGTAAGTTCTTGGATTTCTTCTTCCGGGCTCTTGCCATTGTAAATCACCACAGAGGCAAGGATCATGTGGGGAGACTATTCAAAAAGGGGGCCTCTGGGCCTGAATGCCAAAGATGGGTTTCAGAAAGTCTGAGAAGCTCTAGGAGTCTGTGTCAGTACAGGCAGGTGTGAGTCAGGGAGGAACACTAGACAAGGATGCTTTTCTGCACCGAATGGATTCAATAGTGGACCCCGAGAAGATAGGTCCAAGCCCCTGACCCCAGGCTGTCACCGTGAATTTGATCTTATTTGGAAACACGGTTTTGCAAATGTCACGAAGAGCTTCCCCTGCTTCTGGGCAATCCTGCACCCCTGCTTAGCAGCATCCCTATAAACTAAAGGATGGAAATGAGACTCGAAGACCATAGAGAAACCACTCAGGGACGAAAGCAGAGATTGGAGTGGTCCAGCTGTAAGGTGAGCGATTCCTGGAGCTGACAGAGCGGGAGAAGCAAGAGAAGACCCCTCCCTAAGCCTTCAGAGAGGGCAAGGCCCTCTGACTCCCCTCGGGCCTTAAGCTGTTTGTGGCAATCTGTTTCAGTAGCCACAGGAAACTAATCCTTATTCATACTTGCTCTGGACCTGAGAAATGTTTTTGTTTGTTTGTTTGTTTTGTTTTTTTTCCTAGACAGGATTTCTTTGTAGCTTTGGAGCCTGTCCTGGAACTAGCTCTTTAGACCAGGCTGGCCTTGAACTCACAGAGATCCACCTGCCTCTGCCTCCCAAGTGCTGGGATTAAAGGCGGGCGCCACCACTGCCTGGCCTGAGAAATACATCTTATACCCCAGTATCACACATATAAATCAGTGAGGATTAGGGCTAGGCTTACCAGAGGAGGATCTTCTGTGTGTCCTCTTTATTGAGTGTGCGTGCTGTGCATGTGCGTGTGCATGTGTGTGTGTAGACCAGGGGGCTGTATCAGGAATCTCTCTCCACCGCTCCCTATTTTATTTGGTCAGGCATGGTCTCTCCCTGAACCTGCTGCTCACTGGCTTGGCTGGACTGCCTACCCAGCAAGCCAGGCATCCTCCTGTCTCTGCATGCCCAGCACTGGGATTCGAGGCAAACACCACAAGGCCTGGCTGTGGTGCCTGCGAGCTGAGCTTATGTCCTCTTGCCTGCACAGCAAGCTTTTTACTGACTGAGCCATTGCTTCAGCCCCCATAAATCTTTTTTCTTGAGGACAAAGTTATATAATGTGAACTCTTTAACTTCCTGTAAAAAAGAAAGCTATATTTTCCCAAATTCCTCATATAGCCTGTAATTTCCTTCTCTTTTGTGATGTTGTTTGAAAATAACTTGTTCTCTTGCCTATCAGAGCTCCACAATTTATTTTTGGCCAAAGAGTTCTCCTGGTACTCATTCAACAACAAATATGCTAACACTCTATTCTAAAAGAATACTGACGTCATAACCCTTCAGGCCTCTAGAGAGCTCGATCCCACCAGGGGCGGATGTTCTCAGGTTCAGCTCAGAGAACAGGAGGACATTGGCCAATGTCTGATTATCCTGCGTGCTTTGGCCGACTGCTAAATAAAAATGCCCAGGACAGTCGGGGGACCATTCATTGCGTCCTCTCTTTCTTGCCAATGGCCACGGCCTCTTCAGAACCTCGTCCTATCCGGCGAGGGTGATCAAACAGTGACCTGCACCGAGAGCCTCTTCCTGAGCCCGGGATGAAACGCCGCTGACCCAGAGCAGGCAAAAAGCATCAGCCAGTTTGATGCTGAATCAAGGCTCTCCAACCCGGATCTCCACAGGGGCCAGGCAGAAAAGACGAAGGTCACATTGAAGGACATAAAGAAGTGGCAAGGGCAGTGACACCGCCAAAGCCACGTACACGCTCTCCCCAGCTCCAGCCAATGCTGCCACACGGCATATGGGCCCAGTGTTATTTAAAGTTTTTAAACTCTGTGTTAAATGCTTCAACTTTTCAGGAAAAAGAGGAAGCCAGATGTTTGTGTAGAATATCACAGGGTTTAAAATATTCTACAGGTACAAAGAACTAAATGGATAATATAATAATAAATATCAATATATAGTATGCTATATAATTAATATATGATATTAATATGCTAATAATAATTGATAAATAAATAAAAGTCTCCAGGGGACCTTGTTCCAGTGTGGGTGTTTGCTAAGTTGGGGTGAGGAGGCTCTGCGAAGCTCTGCACTATGCCCAGCACCCAGGCGGGTTCCAGAAGGGAGCTCTGAGGATAGGCATCTGTGTTGGCAGTGTTCGGGTTCGAGTGCACAGCAGAGTGCCACGGAGACTTGTGAAAACGCGGACCACAGGTCACTGCTGTCCAGTCTGAATCGGGAGGTCTAGGCCGGGCCCGAGAATGTGCATTTTGAGTCACTGTGAGATGCTGGTGCTGAGTGCTGCATTTTGAGAATTGCTAGTCTAGACTGCATGGGAAAGGGACTCACAGATGTGAGTTTATTTCCCAAGTTTCTTCTCAGAGCCCAGGCTCCTGTCCTCCCTCTTAACTAGAAAGGGGAGCCATGCCTGTAGGGTCCCTACCTCCTGCTTGAAAAGGCTTCCCAGGCCACATCTTCCCATCACAGTAACTTGCTCGATTTTTCCAGAGCACTTTACCCCCATTCGAAATGCTCTACTTAGATTTACCTGTGTGCTCCTTTGAGATATCATTTATGTATCTCACAATGCATGAGTCTTAAGGGTTCTGTTCAATGGTTTGTTTGTTTGGAGGCAAGGTTTCTCTAAGTGGCTCTGACTAGCTTGGGACTTGTTGATGCACCAGGCTGTCCTCAAACTCACAGAGATCCACCTGCCTCTGATTCTGTGTGCTGGGATTAAAGGCATGCACCACCATGTCTGGTAATGGATTTGGAAGTGGTTTCCCCTTCCGTCATCTGGATTCTGGGGCTTGAGCTCAGCCACTGGGCACAGCAGCACACACCCTTCACACTGAGCCCTTCCAACAGCCCACGTTTTGCCTATTGAACGTTATCCAAATGGTGTCATGTCACATGGCACATGCCATTTAGGTCAACCTTTCAACCTAATGTCTGTAGATGACACCTGTAACTCTCCCAGGTATCCCGTGTATCGATACTTGGTTCCTTTCTTATTCGTAGTGAGTAGCTCTCCACTGCACACATACCCTGCAGGGTGGCCATTCCTCTGTGCTTGACATTTGGCTTCTCAGGGTTTTTGGTTTTGTTTTTTGTTTTTTGCTGCTATAAGCAAGACTACTATGAATATTTGTGTACAAAGTTTCTTTTGCTTGATTTTTAAAATTTTTATTTACTTAGATTCATTAAGGAAAAATGAGAGAATTCCTGAGAGAGGGAGGGGCCCCAGGAGAATTCTTTTGCATTATGTTTTTTTTTAAGTTTCTGTTTTTTGCTTTTATTTTTATTTTTTTAAACATTTATTTATTTATTATGTATACAATATTCTGTCTGTGTGTATGCCTGCAGGCCAGAAGAGGGCACCAGACCCCATTACAGATAGTTGTGAGCCACCATGTGGTTGCTGGGAATTGAACTCAGGACCTTTGGAAGAGCAGGCAATGCTCTTAACCTCTGAGCCATCTCTCCAGCCCTGCATTATGTTTTTTTAAAAGGATCTATCTTTATTTTATATTTAGAGTGTTTTAACTATATATAAATACATGTGTGTGTGTGTGTGTGTATGTGTGGTGCTGTGTGCAAACCTGTGCCCACAAAGGTCAGAAAAGGCTATTAGATCTATCTCTTAGAGTTGGGTATATGGATGGTTGTGAGCCACTATGTTGGGTTTTGGGAATCAAAACCGGGTCTTCTCAAAGAGCAGCCAGTGCTCTTAACTGCTGAGCCATCTCTCCATCCGTCTTATAAAATTTTAGCCATTCTCTCTTTTTTCAATTTTAACATTATTTATTGTGTGTGTGTGCGTGCGTGCATGTGTACACACATACACATGGCCTACATGTGTAAGTCAGAGGACAGCTTGTGAGAGCCAGTTCTGTCTCTCCACTGTGTGTGTTCTGAGGATCAAACCCAGGTCTCTGTGCTTAGCAGCAAGCACACTTCCCCAATGAGCCATCTTCTTTGGCCCACAGATTTATCTTATTGTGGTTTTAATGTGTATTTCCCTAATGGCTAGCAATGTTGTTTTATTTACTTACGTTTTTGCCAGTGTGCCGCTATTGGTATATAGCAGCTACCTTGTCTTTTCTATTTGCTCGTTCTGCCCATGGGCACATGTGGTACTGTTACCTGAAGTTGTAGCCAGGGATCAAGGACTTATTGGTATACTTGTCATCCAGGCGGCGGAAGCTGTATTTGGGACGACAGCGATGGGACCAGCTGTCCAAGTTACAGTCCCAGTAGATCTCAATGCCCATGATTCCTCCCTTGGGGGAAAAGCAACAAGAAGAGTCACGAAGCCTGTTAGGGGTTATGCCGCCATCAGACAGTCTCCCACTCAGTAATAGCTTCTCGAGGAAGAGTTTCTCTCTGTGGGGAAATACTCATTAGAAGGTTTCAGTGCAACGGGGCAGTGGTAGTGCACGTCTTTAATCCCAGCATTTGGGAGGCAGAGGCAGGCACATCTCTGAGTTCGAGGCCAGCCTGGTCTACAGAGCAAGTTCCAGGACAGCCAGGGCTACACAGAGAACCCTATCTCGAAACAAAAAAAAAAAAAATAAGTGGAGGAAGGGACCATCAACCAATAAGTGAACACAAGAAGCACCAGTGGGGAAGGTAGAAATGCAAGCATGCATCCTTCCCTGCACCTGCTGTTGACACCACCTTCAGCTCTGACACTGGACTCCTGCTCCAGGCACAGAAGCAAATGTATGGTCTTTTAAGTTGGCACATCAGTGGTGATTTGTTCCTGCAGCCACAGGAGAAACACACCAAGTAGCTCTCTCAGGACCCTGGGATTCCCCGAAGCACTGGGTATGGTTTACCACATACAAATAAAGTGAACCGTGACTTTAGGAGCCAGACTGTCGGCCTCTCCCACCGGACACTGCTATTTGTCATTTGACAACCTCGACCCCTTGACACCCGTATAAATGCTCCACCAACCTGAACTGCTACCTCTGAGAAGTTCTCTCCCGCTTCGTGGAAGATGTCCCCTAGTCGGAAAATGGGACACTGAGGGTTCTGAGTCTTGTGAAAGGTACAAGGGATCTTTAGATCTGGAAAAATGTTTTTCCTGTGCAGAATGGCAAAGAAACAGATGTTTTAACAACCATCTCTCTAAAGAGAAGACCAATGCCTGCTAAGTAGTGCTTGCAGATTACCGTGGTGTAAATCACTGCTGGTGTCAAGCTCCCAATGGGACACTGTTGAACTTGACATTGATCTACTACCAACAGGTGCATTGCTCATCAATATGAGCCGTGTGGCAGCTCCCCTGTCCCCTGCGGACCCTTGTAGAATGTCCTCTTACATTGTGTCATGAACAATCTTTGTGACCAACAGCATATTGCAGAATTGGTTGGGTATCACTTCCAAGACTGTGGCTTCCATTTCAGTTACCCTTGCTCATCCACTGTGCAGACGACTTGCTCTGGTGATGCAGCCACCATGTCCTAAGGATACTCCCACAGTCCTTGATGACCATGGTGAGGAACTTAGCCTTACTGCCTCAGTCACATGGGTAAGGCTGGGAAAGGACTCAGCCCTGAGCAAACCTAGAGCCAACAGAAGCTCTGACTGACAGCTTTGGAAAGACCATGAACCAGAACCACCCAGCAGAGACACTGCCGGATTCCCGATCCACAGATGTGAGAGGGATAAAACTCTTGTAATTTCTAGGCTCCCTAGGTTTGGGATCTATTGTTCCACGGCCTAGATAACTGATGCATACCGCCAGGCGTTTGTGATGCTTACGTCGTATAGTTGTGGCCGGGGAAGTCAATATTGTTCTTGATGAGTACAGTGAAGTTTTCAGCGCTTCCCAAGAGTGCAGGCCTGAGAGAGAAGAACAAAGAGTCCATGGGACCAGAGGGTATGGTTTTGTGCTTTCGAGTGAAGAGAAATGAATACAGCAAAATTCTCCGTAAAACCTGTAGCTTCCCCCAGAAGCCTTCACCCTCCTTGAGACCCCCATGGCAATTACGGCGTCACGTCCAACACTGACACAATTGTATGTCCGCTGTTGTGTGGTGACATGTTACCATCTGACAAGACACGTGGCACTAGCTGATTACCATGCTGTAAATGCTCCACCGTGGCTGGTGTCGAGCCCCCATCCACCAGTAAACTTGAAGCAGACCGAATGAGCACGACTGGCCTTTAGTCAGCGCCAGTCGGCTCTTGAGCAGCCATGTTTGAGGTTTCCTGGATCGGCCTGAAGTCCCTGCAAGGCTGAATGGCAATTTATTTAGGCATGCCCAGCCTTTATCACAGGACCACACACAGAGTTATGGATATCATTCATTCACCAGAGGTGCTGGGTAGCCGTTAGTTCTACACTAAATTAGAGGAACCAAAATTCCAGGCCACAAGAAGGCCACCCACCCACCAGCCTGCCAGCTACTCATTAGCAAATAATTATGGTTCTGGACAGGGAGCAGGGCCCTGGGATACAGTGATGAACAAGACCACCAGCAATTGGTACTCTATGAAAGATGGAGACAGGCTGAAGGTTAAAAAACGAAAACAAATGCCAAGTGGTGGTGGCACACACCTTCAATCTCAGCACTCGGGAGGCAGAGGCAGGTGGATCTCTGTGAGTTCGAGGTCAGCCTGGTGTACCTAAGAGAGTTTGAGGCTAGCCAAAGCTACAAAGTAAAACCCTGTCTACAGAGCAAGTTCCAGGACAATCTGGGCTACACAGAGAACCCTGTCTTGAGAAACAAAACAAAAAAAAAAAGAGAGAGAGAGAGAGAGATTTTAAACTTCATGCTTTGGGTAGACAGTGCCTCCATTAGAAGACATGAGTTATTAAATAAAAATTTAAATGAAAATCTCAGTACCAGATGTGGGATACTTCCCTATGGGAAAGTGCGGGGGTGGGGTCCTCAAAATAAGCTATTACTATTGCTCTTGGTTCTTATCACACAGCGTTGATAAGACTGTATTTCTGAAGTCATAACACACTTGAAGGACATGAGGGAATCAAGCTGGGGCTGGGGCTTTCTTCCTTGCCTTCTAGTGCTTGAAAGCGCTAGTCAGGCCACTGGGGGAGAAAAGCCATCGGTGGTATTTTTTAAAAATACCATACTTAATTTTAAAAAAGGGTTTGGGGGACCATGAAGGTTGAAGAAGAAAGTATTTGAGGAAGGGACCCTGGGAGAGTGGGAGAGGAAATCTGAGTTAGATATAATCAAAATACATTATATATACAGTATGTATGAAAGTGTCAGAGTAAGTTTTAAAAATATATGTGCGTATATAAAAAATAAGTAAATGAAGTCTAAGAGTCAGAGGCTGCAGGATCCTCTCACCTGACATTTGTAGCTTTTTATTTTGAATTACAGCTTTCTCTGCATGGCTCGTCTCTTCTGGCGCAGAGCAAGAGGCTGGGGAGCCACTCCCTGTCTGGCCACCTGTTTTAGATTTTATGTCGTATGAAGTGACACACAAGGGAAGTGACTGAAGAGCGCCAACTTCTTGGTGGCTGTGTTGAATGAACCATCTCGCCTGGTTCACATACCACGAGAGGAGACGGTTTGTCCAATTGTGTCAAAATGTGCTTTATGCCTGTAATCCTAGAACTCAGGAGGCTGAGGCAGGAGGATTACAAGATGCAGCCAGCTTCAACTCCACAGTGAGACCTTGCCTCAAAAAGTAAGAAAAATAAAAGTGACCGCAGGTATTGTCAGCAGGTATTGTGACGCACACCTTGAAACCCAGCATGCAGGAACCAGAGGCAGGCAGATCTCTATGGGCTTGAGGCTAGCCTGGTCTACTTAGAGAGTTCGAGGCTAGCCAAAGCTACAAAGTAAAACCATGTCTCAAAGACAATGGCAATAAAAACAGCAGAAAGAATGAAAAATGAAGCTCGGGACCGGCATGTGGAGACACACGGTGTTCATCTGGTGAATGAGTTGGTGGCAGAGCTGAAAGTGACAACCACAAACTCCTGTGTGAATCCAAGCGGTGCTGTGGTGGAGTCCAGGGTCTCACCCACAGCATAGTACCTTCTGCACACAGAAACTTCCCGACCTAGAAGTGAAACTGCTCTGACAACCGAAGGCCGAAGGGCGGTACTTCCTCCTGCCTGCACCCTGGCAGTGGAAGGCAGGATGGACCTTGGCCTGAGTCGGCTTGGCCAGCCTTCTCTCTGTCCCACATACAGAGTGCTCCTGAGGCTGCTTGGTCTGGGAAGTCTTAAAGTGAAATGGACATTGAGATTAAAATTAGGGCCAGTGAGGTCGCTCAGGGCGTAAAGGTGCTTGCCGCTAAGCCTGATGGGACCCACATGGTGGAAAAAAAGAACCAGTTTCTGCAAGCTGTCCTCTGAGGTCCTGATGCACGTGACAGCTCACAAGCACCCACATATATGGGCAAACAAATATAAACGCAAATAAGTATAAAATAGAAACATACATTTATTTATTTATTCATTTTTGGGTTTTCAACACAGGGTTTCTTTGTGTAGCCCTGGCTGTCCTCAAACTTACTCTGTAGACCAGGCTGGCCTCGAACTCTCAAACTCATAGAAACCTACCTGCCTTTGCCTCTTGAATGCTAGGATTAAAGGCACGTGCTACAGCCTCCACCCAGCAAATGTATTTTCAATTAAAATTCCATTTCTTATTTTATGTGTTCAGTCACCACAGGTAGCTGGTGGCTACCATGTTGGACACCACGGGTACCAAACATTCCCATCACTAAAGGAAGTTCTATTGGACAGAGATGGTCTAGAACCACTGACTTCTAGGAGCAGGCTGTCTCTGTCTCTGTCTCTCTCTCTCTCTCTCCCCCTTCCCCTCCCCCGCTCTGTTATATGCATGGGTATATAGGTGCTCAGCCCTCAGACTGCTCATGTGTGGAGGGTAGCAGTTGGTAGCACTCTCCACCTTACACTTTGAAGCAGAGTCTCTCGCTGAGCCCAGAGCTCACCAATTTGGCTAGACTAGCTGGCCCGCACCCCGACTCTGCCTCCTCAGCTGGGACTACCGTGTCTGTTGCTACACCTGCTATTTGTGTTGGTCCTCAGTCTTGTGGGACAGACACTTTACGCCTGAGCCACCTCCCCAGCTCGGCTTCTTCATATTCTTTGTCATTTCCTATGAGCACGGATGGATCAGAGCAAACCCTGCTGTGGCTCTTGGGGAGGGTTTCCGAGCAGCCGTGATGGCAGGGTGACCTAAGGGTGTTCCAGGTCACGGCTACATGCCAGCTGGCTCAGGCCAACTATAACATATCAAGGCTGGCATAGCCTCCCCAGAGATGGCGGAGAGGTCTCCAAGCCGGGACTTCCGGAGAAGCCCAGCAGCCCTGGAAAGGCCACGCCTGGCACTGCCAAGGCCACTGTTTGTGCCCCCCACCATGGAACTCACCGGGGGGCCTCTTTCCCCTCCTCAGCAGGACACCAGGCAAAGATCTCACAGGTCTTCCGGTTCTTATCGTACTGTACACACTTGCCAGTCTGGATTCCTACAAGTTTTAAGGGGTTGAAGAACCACAGATGTGAATGACCCGGAAGAGAAATATCTCTAGGAGGTACCGTGTACTAAGTCCACGCAGAGACACTACACTCTGAAGCCCAAGCAGCTCCCTCTTCTGTGAACCCCACCCTCATCACACATGCCCTTCACGTCAAACAGAACGCTTGACAATAAATCCTTAGAGAGGCCCAAAGACAGCAAAGGGGGCTGGAGTCTGCCTGCCCTTTTGTTTTGTTTTGAGGGAGAGATGCCCGAGAGGAGAGTTCTGCATTCAATGGATACTCTACATGAACTAAAGTATGGCTTTTCATGTGGCATCTGGGTGCCTCCGGGGGCACACGGCTCACCTGGGGATGCGTACAGCCACATGATGAACTTGGGAACATCTTTATGAAGTGTCAGAAAGAGACCTGATCAAGGGCAAGCCACCTTACAATGATCTCCATGGCAACTCGCATACACATGTTATACAGTGGAACCAACACTCTGCTGCTTTCCCGAGTGTGAGTGTGCACTCTGTGACCAGCCCTCAGCTGCTTTCCCGAGTGTGAGTGTGCACTCTGTGACCAGCCCTCAGCTGCTTTCCCGAGTGTGAGTGTGGACACTGTGACCACTGATGACTCTTCCTTGTTTTGAGACAGGGTCTCTCTTTTTAAGCTCTGGCTGACCTGGAACTTGCTATGTAGACAAGTCTGGCCTCGAACTCATAGAGATCCACCTCTGCCCCATGAGTGCTGGGATTAAAGACCTGCCCTACCAGACCCGAGTCTTATGTCTTTTAAAATGAAAATTTGAGGCAATGTATCTTTGCAAGGTTGGGACTGTAGCTCAATGGTAGAGTGCTTACCCAGCCTGCAACAAGGCCTGGGTTTGCTCTCCAGTATCAAGAAAGAAAAGAAGAAAAAAAAAAGCAAAAAGGAGGGAGGAAAAGAAGGACAAGTAAAAGAGAAAGTTAAACTCCCAGGTCCTTGGAAGTTCAAATTCCCTGCCTTTGGGGAAGTCCCAACAATTAGACCCTGAATCCACATTTCTCACTTGGGATATTCAAGTCACGCTTACAGGCTTCTGCTGGTCTGCTGACCTGTGATTTGGTGGTGACCTGTGAAAGGCAACTGCCAGAGGCTAAGGACTCGAAACTGGACATCATGAATGGCACAAAGACGCCAGTCCACCCCCCCCCCCCTTAGCAGTCCAGAGTAAGACACAGAAGAGTACCTTTACTTTGCGGGTCCTTCCATCCCTTTATACAGTCCCTGTCGGATTTACATTTTGCGCTGGGGCTGGTGGGAAACTGCGGGAGGAAGGGCAGGGGAGCAGAGAATGAGCATTGCATCGCCAAGATACCACAAGATACCTGCGCACCAGTGGTCACTGCGGCATCCGGGTGCCAGGAAGCGAAAACAGACCAAATCCATCAGTGTGGAACAGGACAAAGAAAAGGTGGTTCGTTCATATGTGGAGTGTGTGCACGTGTGTGCGTGCGTGCGTGTGCGCATGTGTGTATGCCAAAGATCAATGTCAGGTATCTTTTTCTGTCACCTTCCGTTTTGTTTTTTGAGACAGGCCTCCCACTAAGACTGTAGCTCCCCTATTTGGCTGGGCTGGCAGGTCAAGCATCAAGGTGGATAGGGAATCCACCCATCCGCCTCCTCAGGACTAGGACCACAGGTGCTCACAGCTTCAGTGTGTATGCGGGGGATCAAACTCGGATCCTCATGCGTGAATGGCAAGCACTTTAATGACTGACTCGTTTTCCCAGCCCCCATATGTGGAGCCTTGGTCTGCCAGGTCCTGACACATGCTACGTCATGGACCAACTTCAAAACAGTGTGAAAGGCGCCAGACACAAGAGGCCGTGTCCGGTACGGTTCTATGTATAGGGATGTCCTAGATAGACGAATCCCCAGAGAGGGAAGGCAGACTGGTTGTCCATGGCTGTGGGGAGAGAGAGATTAGTCACTAATGGGGACAATTTGTTTTGGGTGTCAAAGTTTCCGGGGAGGGGGTAGGAAATGTTCTGGAATTAGGTGATTATGATGACGGTCTGCATGATGTTGCAAAATAAAAATCACCAAACTGTGTATTTGGAAGCCATTGGTTTTAGAGTGTATGGATTTTATCTCAAAAACAAGACTGAATAGAAATGTGAACAGCAGACGTCAAGACAGCCAGGAGGCACTCTCGGGGACGGCTTTTGGGGTAGAGAGCAGGTGGCCCTGCCACCACAGGACCCAGAAGCTGACAGATAGCAAGGTATAGCAGGCCATGTGGGAAGAGAGGACATGCCAGCACACTCTTGCCTGGAGAAATGGGTCAGCTGTGTCTGGGGCTGAAGGACAGAATAAGGGAAGAGAGAAGAGAGGACTGGTTTGGGTGTTTGACTTCATGTAGCAGGACGAATGGTGAGTCTTAAGAAGACAGAACAAACACAGGCGGGCAGGGCCTCTGCTCCTTGTCACCCGGGCATTTGTTTAGTTTAGTTTGTTTGTTTTTGAGACAGGGTTTCTCTGTGTAGCCCTGGCTGTCCTGGAACTCACTCCATATAGACCAGGCTGGCCTCCAACTCACAGAGACCCACCCGCCTCTGCCTCCCAAGTGCTGGCTCATTCATGTCTGCTTTCTTCGCTCTAGGGTCTCTGAATGCAGTTTGGAACATTGGCCGCTCTTTTGGAGGAGGCATGCGGGAAGACCCCAAAAAGAGAAAAACTCTTGAGAGTCCCTGGAAGTGAAGAGGTGCCCAGCACTGAGCCTCCAAATGATGCTAACATGCTAATGGCAGCTGCTTTGCAGCCACAGCTCTGAAAAAAAAACAAGGCAAATCAACCACCCAGCTGGGCTCAGCCCACCACGGAACTGCAAGACAAAACCAAGCTGTGTGAAGTCCCTCGGGTGCACGGGGCGTTTAAAGAGTTGGAACAGCGGTGGTGGCGCACGCCTTTAATCCCAGCACTCAGGAGGCTGAGGCAGGCGGATCTCTGTGAGTTCGAGGCCAGCCTGGTCTAGAAGAGCTAGTTCCAGGACAGGAACCAAAAAGCTACGGAGAAACCCTGTCTCGAAAATTAAAAAAAAAAAAAAAAAAAAAAAAAAAGAGCTGGAACAATCCACACATAATCAGGTGTACACTAGGGCTAAGTCGCATTTACTGAGGTGACCAGAGATACTGGGGGTATTGACCTGCAAAGAGGGGAGGCACAAGGCCAAGTGTAATGACCCAGGCCAGACTGCAGTATAAGCTAAACTCCCCTCCAGAGGGTCCTGTGGTGCCCCCCAGGCTGGCAGCACCCCATGGAGGCTCCAGTGAAATGTGAAATAAATCACACACAAGCCAGGAACCATACTGTGAGCTGCACAGAAAGCCTGTGAAGGCAAGAGCGGGTATTCACACAGGCCCTTAGACTGGGGCAAGCAAAGAGCTCTTTCCCAGAATGCATCTCCCCCTTGACCACTCAGAGAGGGTCCCCTACTCACCTCGGGACAAAGCTTCTGTTCTTGGCCTTCTGACTTGAGGAAGTTTGTCATCACAAAGAACGAGTTCCCCTGCAGAGAGAAATGGAAAAGCAAAGGCGGGGCCTGGGGGAGCAGAACTCCTTAAGCTAAGTGCCTGCATGGGGCGAGTCTTTGTACTCTTCGAAGCCTCTAGAAATCAGCTGTGGGCAGCACGGACTTTGCCAAGGGCTTAACATCAAAGCTGCAGGAGCTGTCTCACCAGACAAGGGGGAGCAGCGGAGCTTTCAAATGTGGGGAGCAGTCATTTTCCGAGCCAACCTCACAAGCAGCTGTACCGTTTCCCCACAGTAAAATCCCATTGAGACTCTGGAGAGCTGGGGAAGTGGAGGTGGGGTGTGGGCTGTACCCTGGGCAAGCTGTTCGCATTTCTCAGGGCTTAATGGAAGGCCACGGGGCTTCCCACTACCTGGGCAATCAGTGGCTTTTATGGTTTCTAGCTAGAAACAAATAGCAGCTTGGGCCTGATGGTTTTGCCAAGTGCTCTGGCTCCCCAGAGTTGCAAATGGGCTCTTTTGTTCCTCCCACCCCCATCTGTTCCTAACTCCTAGGCCCCTCTTTTATTTCTCCTTTTTTGGCTAAGTGCTTCGCAAACTTAGCTAGCCACACAGCTCTCTGCGACCCGCACCTTTTCTCTTTGTCACAAACCCTCTCTTTAGAAAGAGAGGTGGTTTAGAAACCACCTCCTGGGGACCTTTTCAATGCTAAAAGGTCACACCAGCCGTGCTGAAGACAAGCGCTCCGCCCTTCTAAATCCTGGCTGCGCCTGCCGCGCGCACCGCACCAGCGAATCAGACCGCATTTGGAAGGTGCCAGGATGCGCTGCTATTTCGGGCAGCCCGGTAGGACTTGATAAAGCAAAGACGCATCTTCTTTGAGCTGCTGGATGTGACCCAGTTTGGCAATTTTTAGGTTTTCTCAGTTGGGATTTTCGCAGGTTTTAAATAGGGCCAACGTTTTTCATTTCTGTTGAGACAGGGTATTATGTATTCCAGGCTGGCCTCAAACTCACTAAGCAGCTGAGGGTGACCTTGAACTCCCAATTCTCCATCCTTGACCTCCTGGGCTACGGGCTTGTACTGCCACTGGTTTTATGCGGCACTAGAGATTGAACCCAGGGTTTCATGCATGTTAGTCAAGCATTCTACCGTTTGAGCTAGATCCCTAGACCCTAACCAACTTTTTTTTTTTATGAGGCTCTAGACCCCTAAGTATGAGGAGAGGCAGTGGCCAGGGATGAGTCCTGGAGTCAGCTGTCTGGTGCTCACCTGCAAAGGGAAGGTGTAGTCTGCAGTGTCAAAGATGTTGCGCAGTGACTTCATCTCCCCACCCTCTGTGACGTTCTCCATCACCTCTGCGATCCCTTTGACCTTGGTGTGCACGGAGCTGATAACAGGCTCCTTCCGCTGGTACAGCTTGTCACTCACCAAAGCAAAGCTGAGGATAGATGAGGAACATCAGTAGTTTTCTCACAGCCCCAGGCAGTGGTTTGGGCTGCAGCCTCTGGGGTAGGGGTGGTGGGAGCAGCTTTCGTTCTCAGCCTGCTTGCCCAGCGACCTGCTTCCTCCTGCCTCTCCCTCTCTGCAAACTGGGACCACCTCTCTCCACCCCCTTAGTATTACCCACTGTAGGCAGAATTTCGACTCAGTCCCGTTCTTGGGTGGCTGAATGGCTCTGTCCCAGGGTTCAGTAACACCTCAGCTCTGCTTGCTCTTATTTCAGGTCATTGGATTTTTGTTTTGTTTTGTTTTTTTGAGACAGGGTCTCTCTATGTAGTCTTGGTTGTCCTGGTATAGACCAGGATGGCCTTTGAACTCACAGAGATCCTCCTGCCTCTGCCTCTCAAGTGCCAGGATTCAAGGTGTGCACCGCCACACCCAGCAGGTCTTCTCATTTACAACTCTACAGGACATATGGACAGTTGCCGGGAAGAAGAAATCTACAGGACAGATGGACAGTTGCTGGGGAGAAGAAATCTACAGGACAGATGGACAGTTGCCGGGGAAGAAATCTACAAGACAGATGGGCAGTTGCCGGGGAGAAGAAATCTACAGGACAGATGGACAGTTGCCGGGGAGAAGAAATCTACAGGACAGATGGACAGTTGCCGGGGAGAAGACATGGGGAACGGCAGTTAGTGAGTACATTATTTCCTTTAAAGGTGATAAAAATATGTTGGCGGATACAGGTATTTCCTATGTAATACTGAGCACATGTTAGATAGCACCTGTTTGTTCACTTACGAATAAGCCCTTTATTCCTTTCTCTTTAAGAGGTCAGTTTTATGCTATACGAACTTTACCTTGATAGGTAAGATAAAAAATCACACACCCCTCTAATCCCAGCACTCAGGAGGCAGAGGCAGGTGGATCTCTGTGAGTTTGAGGCCAGGCTGGTCTACAGAGTGAGTTCTGGGACAGCCAGGGCTACTCGCAATGATGTCTGCTGGGGGGAGAGAGTGGGATGAAGGATGAGTTTGCAGGGAGTGGAGCTGGATTAGTATGCTTTGCTTCGTCACTTGCACGGTAGCACATAGGTCTTACTTTATGCACCGTACATGTAGCGTTTCTCCAACTGTGATTGAAGAAGAAAGAAATTGGTCCAGCGAGATGGCTCGGTGAGTTAAGACACTTGCAACAAGACAAATAAAGCTTGCCTGGAGATCAGAGAGTAAAACAGTCACATTTGTCAGCCATACAGGCCAGGCAGTGGTGGCACACACCTTTAATCCCAGTAGCCACACTAGGTAGCCATAGAGGCCAGGCGGTAGTGGTGCACGCCTTTAATTCCAACACTAGAAAGGAACATAAGACTGGAGGAGACAGCTCTCACACACAGTCTCATTCTGAGATTCCTGGAGGCAGGATCACCATTTCGGTCTGAAGTAGAGGTAAGAGTCAGTGGCTGCCTGCTTTGCTTTTCTGACCTTTAGGCTAAATCCCAATATCTGTCTCTGGGCTTTTATTATTTGTGCTATAACTGACGGCCTGGGTTTGATGCCCAGAACCCACAGGATGATGAGATGAGAGAACTAACTTCCAAAAGTTGTTCTCTGACCTTCGCCTGCTCAGCATGGCACATGAGCACGCACACCCACCCAAAGTGCAAACAGTTAACTAAAAAAGGTGCTGGTGCTGGAAACTGAGATTCAGGGCCCACTCAGCACGTGTGGTGCAGTGTCGGGTAGAACGCTGCAGGCAAAAACAATTACGAGTGTTCAGCCTCACTCCAGCCTCAAAACACAAGCAAAACACTTGCAACAGCCTCCCAGAAGAACACGTGCTTAGTTGTTCAGTGGGGAGCTCAGCCTGATGCACCATATCCCTTCTAGAATATGCAACTCAGGATCAGCTTACTAGAATCCAGCCCTGTCAGTTATGAAGGCTTTGCAAACATGATGGACCTTTGTATCATAATGAACGTGAAAATTCTTTTTGGTTTCATTTGTTTTGGTTTTCGAGACAGGGTTTCTCTGCATAGCTTTGGCTGTCCCAGAACTCACTCTGTAGACCAGGTTGGCCACAAGCTCACAGAGATCCGCCTGCCTCTGCCTCCCAAGGGCTGGGATGTTCACTGCCGCCCTGTGAACATGACAATTCTATTGACACTTCCTAGAGATGCATCAAAAGAGAAAAGAGGCAGAGACTGCAGTATCTTCCGCTTTAGGAAGAGCAGTGTAATGGTCACTCCAGTCACAAACTCTTGACCTTGTGCGATGACTCAAGAGAAGCCAGGCTTCCCCTCTGGGTCATGGGTTCAGTCACAATTCTCTAATCTCTAACTCCGATGACTATTAGCTCTAAGAAACTGATGGGCAATGCATCCAGGTGCATTCAAAGCCAGCAGCCTCTGGAGCAAGCACAGTATTAAGGAGCCAGGTATCTAGCTGAGCCTGGTAGAGTAGGTAAGATTGAGAAGTGGGGAAGGAAGAGCTGGAGAACATGGCAGGCACAAGAGACCTGCCAACAGGAGAAGCCAGGGCCATCCAGAGACCCTGGCAGACCAGTCTGGCTAAAGAGGAGGAAATGGAGGAGCCCGAATAGAACCAAAGTGGAGAGGGAGCTTTGAGGCCATGGAGCCCTGAGACTCGCTCTCACCTAACTCACCAAATGTAGATGCAGGTGATCACCAGAAAAGTGTTCTTCAGAGTCCCAATCCATACACTGTGGATTTGAAGGACTTTCACAGATTTGTAACTGCATAACTGGACCACTGACACCATGGTAAGAAGGTTCCCTGAGCTCCCCAGGAAGGAAGTGCTTCTCAGCAAAGTCTACCTATCTTTTATGAGGAATGCCTAAGTTCCGAGCAAAGGTAACTCTGAGGTGAAAGACAAGCTCCGAGGAGACCTGCCTTAAGGGGGCCTCGCTCCTGCCTTTGCTGCCTGTACATCCTCACTCATGTTGCCAGGAGCATTCATAGGAGCCTCTTCTCCCAGCAAAGGCACTTGCTCTGCCTGAGGAGAAACACCAGGTCAAAGGGCAGGCACATTTATGGCTCAGTTCTTTGGGTCAAACTACAGAAGTCTGCATTGTTTCATGCAAAGCAAACGTGTACACCCTGCCTTTCACAAAAGTCTTGACGGACAAAGGGCATGGTCGCATGGCGTGGCTGAGACAGTGAGGGGTCTAGGCGGCACCTCGGGCATCGGCACAGAGATGAGGATAGGCGCAGTAGTGAGAAGCCCTCTGAAGGAGAAGGGCACCGAGTGGAACTGTGACATGATTACACAAAGAAGGGGGCCAGGCAGGCTTTCCCTGTGGTTGCCAGCTGGTGCCAGTGCAGGTGACTTGATGGTGACGGTGGTGGTTTTTCATTTATGCCACCACTTTCCCCCTTCCCCCATTTTTTCCATCTGCATTTAAATACAATTTCTCATCTTAAAAATAAACCCTCCCCCCACCCCGCATTCTCCCAGCACTGTGCAGGGTCTGACTCCTCCTAGCACCACGCAGGGCCTGGCTCCTCCCGTGGAGCCCCGTCTTTTGAAAGAGTGAGTCACCACTTCCATTTCCGCACCTCCATTCACTCCTCCACCCACTCCAGTCTGGCTCCCCCCCCCCCACTTCTCCAGTGCCACCCCTGCCAACTCACTCTCTTCCAAGTCCAGCAGACATGCTGCAGATACCATGGCCGACTCTGCTGACCACGGTCCACTTCCTTCTCGTTCTTCCCTCAGCCTCGAGAAGCCTGTGTTCTCCTGGCCTTTCCATCTCAGAATCGCTTGGAAACTTTTGCATCTCCCTGCCCCTTGGATGTTAGTACCACTTAGGGCTTTGTTCCAAGCTTCTTGCTTTCATTTTCCTGCTGATCAGTTGAAGATGTCTGTGGCTCCAACCACCATCTGTCTATAGACTGGTGATAGGTAATCTATCCTAACGCTCTGAAAGCAAATACCTACACAATTAGAATGCACAGTTATGAGCCTCATACCATTCAAACTCAAAGCCTTAAGCTCTGAACTTAGCCTTTGACCCCAATTGTTTTTTTTTAATATTTATTTATTTATTTATTATGTATACAATATTCTGTTTGTGTGCCTGCCTGCAGGCCAGAAGAGGGCACCAGGCCCCACTACAGATGGTTGTGAGCCACCATGTCTGCTGGGAATTGAATTCAGGACCTCTGGAAGAGCAGGCAATGCTCTTAACCTCTGAGCCATCTCCTCAGCCCTGACCCCGATTGTTTTTTTCGCCTGAACTCACTAACTCCAGAAAGGTATCCACCAACTTCTCATCAGTGGCCCAAGTCAGAAGTGAGGCACATTCTTGACTCATTCTCTCTGTAAGGGTCATACATGGTTCATTTATGAAAGCTGCCCAGGCAGCTGGCCCCTCTGCTCCATGGAGCCCCAGAGGAGGCTTCTGGGTGGCCTGGTGCATACCCACAGCTTCCGGTGTCCACAGTGTCCGGCTAGTGCTAGTGTCTCCGAGGGGAGGCCCAGGGGACTCGCTCATCCATCCTCCTCCTCACACATCCATTAAACTACATGTCCTATCACTTGAGCTGTGCAATGGAGTGCAATCCTCCCACTTGAGTGGTAGCAGGTAGCAGTAGGAGGTCAGTAGTTCAAGGTCAGGTGCAGCTACATGTAGAGTTACTAGAAACCCTGTCTCAGAAAAACGAAATTAAAGAAATTCGACTATTTTATCTCTCCGGTATTACTGATATTGCTAGGCTCCACCTATCCTCCGTCACTGTCTACTCCTTAATGCAGATCTCCATCTGCTCACAGCTGGGTGATCCAATACTGTTTGAGCGCCTGTCCTGTCCTGGCCTGGTCCTGTCCCCTCCGCTCTCCAGTCTGAGAATGAACTCTGGATGAGATGCCCAAGTTCAATGTCAGCTCTGCCTCTGCCTGGCTATATGACTTTGGTCACCAAAGAGATTTGTAAAGGTTGTTAGAGAAATCATATGATCTGTCACATGGCCGAAGACCTTCACTTGAATACTACACAGTCAGGAAGCAGACTGCTCTAGGAAAAAGGTGTCTATGGACCATTGTGAACGCACAAACCCACAGTCCTTCTCGGCGGCAACCAGGCACCAGGACCTCAGCTGCAGCTGTCCCCTAAATGAGTTGGATCTCACCAGTTCCCCATCCTGTAGCATGTTCCCAAGGGTGGCCGATCCTGATCTCTGGCAATGGTACCTTATCAGAAAAGAGTCTAGACACACGACCGAGGACTTTGAGATATGAGATTACTAGGTTATTTGGGTGAGTTCCAAACGCCCACATGTCCCTGTCAAAGAGGCAGAGGGCAGCCTGACAACGCATGCAGAGAAAAGGAGGCATTCTGAAAATGCAGCAGGTAGGGAACAGAAGAGGCTGCCTCCTCTTCATGTTTTCCAGCACCCTCAAGATAAAGCTCAATTCTGTCCACAGGCTGGGCGCTGCTGGTTTCTGCAGTCCCCTGGGCCTCCCTTTTGAGACACGGCAACACCAGCCAGATGCTGTTAAACCATAGCCCAGTGCTGTGTTAACAGCCAGGGAGGCTGGGTATGCACCAGTCATCCCAGAAGCCTCTGCTGTGGCACCATGGAGCACAGCGGCCGGCTGCCTGGGCAGCTTTCATAAATCTAAAGAGAAAGGGATGGTGTTCATTTTCTTTCTTTCTTTCTTTCTTTCTTTCTTTCTTTCTTTCTTTCTTTCTTTCTTTCTCTCTCTCTCTTTCTCTCTTTCTTTCTTTCTTTCTTTCTTTCTTTCTTTCTTTCTTTCTCACCTTCCTTTTCTTTTCTTTTTGAGATTATGTGTTTCAGATTTTGTTTTTAACGTTTTGAGGCTAGACACAAATAAAAGGATATCACGACGGAAGTAGACCGAACATTCTAACTGCTTGCTCAGTATCTCTACCAGTCCTGACCTCTCTTTGCTGTTGCATGGGTCAGACAGAGGCATCCTTATCCTCAGGACGCTGAGCCATCTCTCACCATAGCAGGTCCGTCTCAACTTGGTCCACATCTCTCCGACTCCACCGCCCCATTCTAGCTCACCCGGGTGACTCCAGCAGTCTCTTAGTGGCGCTTGTACCCCATTCTTGTCCTACCACAAGACCCATTCCCCTGCACAGTGTCACTGGAGCCTTTAGATACAGCAGTCAGATGGTTCCACTCCCCAGGCTCTTCAGAGAATCACAGTGGAGCTCTTACTGCCCTGGCTCCTGCTCCTCCCTCCTCCCTCCTGTCTGTGTCTTCGCTGCCCCTCTGGTTTGCTATCTCAGTCTTTGCAGCTACCGGCCTTTGGGTCCTATGTGTCGCGTGGCCAGATTCTTCTCCTACAGGGTCTCCACCTGAGTAAGCCTTTCTAACCCTCCAGCTGCCCGAACTCTATCAAATCATCCAGGGCCAAGGTGATGAACAGCACGGTTCGTGTCTTCTGGAGCCATAGAGACGGCACCTGGCTTGGGTTCAGGGTCTGGTATCTTTTCCACCTCCCTCATCACACCTGGCATCACAGGAGAGGCCAGTCTTCCAGGTGGGAGGCTACCCTTTGGGGAACAGCCAGTCAGCCTGGGATTCCAATTTAAATACCATACATAAAGTACAGGCACATCCTCTCCCCAGCAAAGGACAGCCTGGGGCTTCAAAGGCCAACCACGTGTGCTGGTGGTGGAGGTGGGCTGGGCCAGGGGGAGAAGCTGTCATAAGTGAGATCAGCCCTCTCAGTTCTTTGCCGGCCACTGAAATATTTCTGAGATCCATCTCCAGGAAAGAGGAAACAAAATTCACAGTAGAAAGCAAATATCTTCTACCTCTCTGCACCGAAGCATCCTGTGTCTTCTCAGAATATGGAATAAAATTCAAGATGGTGACATTACAGATGGCTTGGTTCAAACAGTAGCTCCCTGGTCATAGCAAACCAGAAAGAATAGCACTAGTAGGAACCAGCGGTTTCTGTGGGCTCCTGCTGGGACTGAGGAAGGGGCTAGCCTTGGCAATAGCCAGAAGCATAGTCACCACAGCTCTTTCAGGGCTGAGGCTATACAGATGAAACAGTATTGCAAACAAGCCCCAAACTCCCTGGAGATTTCTGACTTGTTTATTATTTTTATGTATGCGTGTGTACCTGTGTGAGTTTATGTGTGTGCAGAAGCCTGTCAAGGCCACAAGGTTTCAGACCCCCTGGAACCGGAGTTACAGGTTATTATGAGCCATTATGTAGATGCTGGGAACTGAACCCAGGTCCTCTGTAAGAGCAGTCAGCGTTCTTAATCTCCAAGTCATCTCTCCACCCCCAATCTCTGGCTTTTGAAATGACCTTATAATAAATGTTCTGTTTTTGCCTGCCAACCTTCCTCCATTCTCTCTCTCTCTCTCTCTCTCTCTCTCTCTCTCTCTCTCTCTCTCTCTCTCTCTTCCTACTCTTAACTGCGGGTAACTACACCATTGAAATCGCTCTCTCCTGTGGCATCTGCGCAGATGCATCTGCGGGCATTCAACATGTGTAAGGCTTGAGTCCACATGAAAGGAACGAGTTAATGTTTTTAAAGATTGTTTTGTTTTGTTTTTTTAACTTTTTGAGACAGGATCTCACTATCTAGCCCTGACTGACCTGGAACTTGCTCCGTAGATCAAGCTGTCCTTGAACTCATAGAGATCCACCTGCCTCTGCCACAGCCTCCCCAGTGCTGGGATTAAAGGCGTGTGCCTCCACACTCAGCTGATTGACTTATTTTTATTTCATGTCTAGTGTGCTCTGCCTGCACTTACGTGTGTGCAGCTGGTGTGTGCAGTGCCCTTGGAGGCACTGGGTTTCCCTGGAACTGGAATCACAGGTGGTCGCCAGCCACCAGGTGGGTGCTGGGAACTGAACCAAGGTTCTTAATCATTGAGCCATCTCTCCAGGTCTGGAACTAAGTATTATACAGTCTTTTCAGAGTTGTCTGACTGATCTGCTTTGAAGGAATTGTGTGCTGGACAGGGGTAGTGGTGTACATCTTTCATCCCATCTCTAGGCAGAGGCAGGCTGGTTCCAGGCAGGCCAGGGCTACACAGTGAGACCCTATTGCTAAGTAAATAAAACAAGGAACTGTACACTGGACCTATAATGCCACAAAGTCACATCGCCGGAAGAGCTGTGACACCGCCCATGTGCTGACACACAATGAACATTTACTAACCAGTGCTCTTGGCCGTATTGGTCCTGTGCTAGCTGGCAAAGGAGCACCTAATATTGTAATTTGGGCATATGTTTTGTCAATGACATTTATTGGATAGTAAATACACAGAGCAAATATTAACACCCCTAATAATAATAACCAATTATAAGCCAAATGAGGACTTTCAAAGTGATATATAGTTCCCTAATAGCTTTGTTATTAGCTCACTTAATAGTCTCAATCATGATTGTTCCCATTTTATAGATGAGAAAACTAAGATCCACAGAGCCAAGGAGGTTGGGGAAATGACTCAGTTGGTAAAATGCTTGTCACAAGAGCACGAAGACCCGCAATCTCACACGAAGGCCGGGTTTGGTGGCAAGCGCAGTGCTGGCAAATCAGAGAGAAGGGAGCCCCTGGAGCTAATTGGCCACCAGCCCAGCCAGAGGGGTGAGCTCGGGTTTAGGAAGACATCCTGTCTCAAACCGTAAAATAGAGAGTAGTCCAAGAACAGATCTAAATATCAAACTGTAACATCTACACACATGTGTGTAAGCACACACATACAAATGGACACCTTCAAAAACATGCACACGAGAGGGGGGGGTGTTCTGAATCCACATTTCTACATATCAAACCCAAGCATGGTTATGGTTACTATGAGACTCAAAATAGAGGATGGATATAAAATACTCCTTCTGCTCACGAAGATGGTTTTTTAGGAATAGCTACCAGATATTGGTCGCTTGCATCACAGCCATGATAAGGAATGTACTTCTTCTCCTCTAGTTGTCCAGAGGTTGTATGAACTAACACAGAAACAGAGGCAGGCTGGTTAAGTGATTTGGCCGAGAAGATGTATCCAGGATTATAAAACAGGCCCCCTTGGAGCTGGAAAGACAAACATAAAGACCCAAATTCAACCTGCTGCAACCTTGCAAAAGTTGAGCATAGCAGCAGGTGCCTGTAATCCCAGCACCAGGGAGGCAGAGGAGGATCCAGGCACTCAGTGGCCAGCCAATCTGAGCTTCAGATTCTGGGAGGAGGGCTATGAGGAAGTCGACCTCTGGCCTCCACACACACTTTCGGGGCCACGCTCCCGCTCAGTAAACCACAGCACGCCACGTGCTGTGTCAAAAGCTCCTTCATTAGCATAGTTAGAGAAACACAAATCAGAGCCACATTGAGCAACCACTTCACAGCTGTGAGGTTAGTTTCCATCAGAAAGCCACAGTGTCGAGTGTTGGTGAGGATCCGAGAGCGGAACCCCGACACTCGGTGCTGTGGAAAGGTGGAGCTGCTGGGCCAAACAGTCCGGCAGTGCCTCCCAGGGTGGTGTGCAGTCGCTGCCGGGAGATCCAACAAGGCCCCTTCGAGGTAAACCCAGCAGAAATGAGGGCACAGGTCCAGATGACAAAATTAGGAAGAGCCCAACGTCCATCATCGGATAAGTGGAAGCAGTTTATATGCAGGGGACTGTCATCCAGCCATCGAGCGCATACAGTAATAACACACATGATAACGGAAACGAACACGGACCGAATGCTATATGATTCTGTTTATATGAAATGTCAAAAACAGGTGAATCCATAGGAACTAAGGAACAGAGGTGAGGTTGAAAATGATGGCAGAAAGCGGAGATTCCTTTTGGGTTGATGAAAATTCATCTTTTTTTTTCCCCTTGGTTTTTTAAGACAGAGTTTCTCTGTGTAGCCCTGGCTGTCCTAGAACTGCTTTGTACACCAGGCTGGCCTTGAACTCATAGATCCACCTACCTCTGCCTCCACGCCTGGCTGAAAAAGTTCTAAACTTATTTATTTGTCTATTTATTTATTTACTGCCATTCAGCTCAGTGAACACTGAAAGCCACGGACATGGACACTGTAAGTCAGTGAAAGTCCAAGGTACACACCGTAACTTCATAAACTGTTTTAAAAGGCCCCTTGGTGCTCTAAAGTGACTTTCCAAGCCTGGCTCTATGTTTCCTAAGCACAAGGATGACTCAGACTCACCTGGGGAAATCCCCACCTCCTCTCTGGGAGCCCAGGTCTGTGTCTCCCAGGTTCCTCAGGCATGCCCTGCCCTGCCCATCCTGGCAGGCCTCTGCCACAGTTGAAAAAACGGAAGGGAGGCCGATAGCCTGCTACCCTTCCTTTGTGGCTTCCTCCGGCTGCAGCCAAGGGCAGCTTCTTCCTACTGTTTCCTCCCAGGCGCCCTTGAGAGCGTGTTTCAGATTTAACAACCACGTGGAATCTAGCAAGTGCACCAGCAGCTGCGCCCTGGGGGTGGTGGTGCTGTCCAGTGCTGCGGAGATCTGTCCATCCCATGCCCCACTTACCTAACATAAGAAAAGACGATCACATGCAAGACCCACTTAATGGTGCCATAATTCACACTCTGGATCCGGGTGACTTTGTTTGTCTCATACTGCAAGACGTCATTCCAGCTGCAGCAAGCCGGCATGGTGACAGGCTGGCTCTCTTTTCAGGCTGGACCTTGGCTAGACCCTCCCAGGCTAGACCACAGCAAAGACCCAGGTAGGAACAGTCAAAGAAAACGTTTCTTAGCAGGAACATTTAACTTCCAGTTCCTCCAGTGACTGCCGTGGGGGCGGGTCCTGGCAGCTGCCCCAAATGTGAGTGGAATAAACAAGAAGCAAGTCTTACAGGCCTGGCTGGCAGATGACCCCGCCCTGCCATCCTCCCCCAGACGCCCGCACAAAGATGGTGTTCAGAAGATGGGCATTTTTAAAATTCCCCCTCCCCCTTTTCTTTTGTTCTTTGAACCCATTCCACTTGGGAGAAAGCGGGCTGCCCTTCAGAAGTCATAAGACCCTGTGTGATTCAGAGAGGGGCCTAGATACTTCCATCGCGGCTAGCCCATTGAGACACATCCATTTTGGTTTCTCTTGTTTGTTTGCAACAGGCTCCCAAGCATCCAGGCTGGCCTCAGATTTGCTGTTTTACCGGAGGATGGCCTTGAACTTCCGACCCTCCCGCTTCCACCTCCTGAGTGCCGGGATTGTAGGAAGGCGGTACCGCACCTCACAGAAATTGCCTGTTTGTTTTCTGCAACCCTTTGTTCAGTCCATGCATAGAGGTGCACGTGCGCGGGGTAAATGAATGGCGGCTTTTGTCCTTCCCCACTCCTGGCAAAACGCAGAGGATGGTGGGCGGGATCAGATTCAGTATGGGAAGACTATATAAACACTGCATCTCACTCCATCCTCTGGATCCTGTCCTGCACCGTGCCCTGGGCGTCCAACCCATGACTTGGGCCAGCCAGTGGCAGACCACCCAAAGCTACTGCCCAGCAGAAGTAACTCTCTTGACCATGCCTGATGGAGACTACCTGCTGGAGGACCGAGGATCTTGCCAGACGGGAGAAGAGTAGGGTTCCGAGGAAGGTGGAGTTGATATTTTTGGTTTGGATTTTGTTCGCTTTTGTTTTGTTTTGAAACACGGTCTCATGTAACTAAGTCAGGCTTCTTTTGAACTTCCTAAGCAGTTGAGACTGACCCTGAACTCCTAATCTAAATTCTGGGATACAGTGGTGAGCTACCATGCCCTGCCCGGGCTGAAACCCCACTAGGCAGGCTGAAGGAAAGCAAGGTGGATAAAACGGGCAGCTTCGGACCGGGTTGCACAGCAGAGCCAAGACCCCGTGCAACAGACATGGTTGGCATTGAACAATGCACCTGCGGAGCCCTGTGTCTGAGGCTCTGTGGATATGGCAGCTGTTTCTCTGCCTCAAGACTTAGGATCCTCCAGACACAAGTGGACTGCTTCATTCTGAGAGTCTGACGTCAGAGGACAGTGCTCCTTCTGGAGAAAGAAGCAAGGGTGGCTGGGGTGTTATGGCTCGCTAGCTAGAAAGAGCAGAAAAGAATCTTCTCTCTGCAGCCAGCTCGGCCCACTGCTGTCTTTCCATCGCGATAACTGGGCAGGCAGATCCACACGTTTCCAGTCTGAGCTTGTACTTTCTCTTCCCTACGATCTCCATCAAGGCTGCTGCCCCCACCCCTGCAGGCTTCAGTTCAAGAGACTGGCAGGCAGGGAGGCCGGGCGAGTGTCCCAGCCCTCTCCATTCAGAGGCTTACTTGGGAGCTCTGGCTTTATCCTTTGGGCTTGGGAGTGGTAAGGGCTTCCTTTTGTTGCCAGCCATGGGCAGCACACCGTCTGCTTTCTCCTAATTCTGTCTCCACCTTTGTTCTGCTATTGGTTTCTTTGTTTGAGGATGTCAATCACATTACCAAAACTCTAAGGAATATAGCAGTCTTTATCTGTAAATAGAATAGATGGGGCCAGGGAGATGGTAAAGCTGCTTGCCACCAAGCCTGGTGATCTGAGTTCAATCCCCAGGACCCAAATAATAGGAGAGAACTAAGTCCATTAAATTGTATACATACACAGACACACACATATGCAGGAATGGTCAAGCACACATACATACACACACACACACACACTCCAAGGATGAATGTAACAAAAATTTTAAATAGGAGATATACAAGGTTCCCATTAGGGTAGTAAAGTCTAATGGTTAGAACTAGAGGACTAACTGCCTGATTTCCATTCCTGGCTATATAATATAAATATATATATTTGAAATCAACTCTGTGGCTTTGGACAGTTCTGCTCATGCCATTTATTTATTCATTTATTCATTCCCAGGAGCACAAAGAACTAGTGGATATAGCAATGAATATGTGTTAAGTCCAAAATTGTCCATTCACTAAAGAATGGATCAAGAAAATATGGCATGCTGGGCGGTGGTGGCTCACACCTTTAATCCCAGCACTTGGGAGGCAGAGGCAGATGGATCTCTGTGAGTTTGAAACCAGCCTGGTCTACAAGAGCTAGTTCTAGGACAGGCTCCAAAGTGTAACATGAGGGCCTGCTTGTTGGGGTTTCTGTCCTGCCACCAGGTCCCACAGCTGTTTATTCCCAAAGAAAATCACACAGAGGTCTCCAGAAGATTATAAACTGATTGGCCCATTAGCTCAGGCTTCTTATTAGCTCTTGTAGCTTATATTAACCCATTATTCTAATCTATGTTAGCCACATGGCTTGGTACCTTTTTTAGCAGGGTAGGTCACATCTTGCTTCTTCAATGGTTGGAAGCCCATTCCTCCCAGTCCTAGAATTCTCTTGTTCTCATCACCCCACCTCTACTTCCTGTCTGGTGGACCCGCCTATGCTTCCTGTCTGTCCAGTCAGCGTTTCTTTAAAACATGATTGACAGAATACAGACAATTATCCCGCACCACCAAAGCTACAGAGAAACCCTGTCTCAAAAAACAAAAACAAAACAAAACAAAAAAAATGGCACAACCATATGATGAAAGAGTATTCAGCCATAAAAAAGGGATAAAGAACAGATATGTGCTGTGACTTGGATGAGCCTTTGGAGATGTTAAAAGAAACAGAAAAAATCTACATCTCATAATTCAATTTCCAGATATGCCTGGAACAGGCAAATCATTCTATATTTTCTTTACACCGCCCACTGAATATCGTCCATGGGTATTCCATGGTCTTTCCTTTCTTTGGTGTTCTATATTTTAGCCACCACCCCACCCCATGAACACTGTTGTCCTAGTTAGGGTTTTATTGCTGTGAAGAGACACCATGACCATGGCAAATCTTATAAAGGAAAACATTTAACTGGGGCTGGCTTACAGTTCAGAGGTTCAGTCCGTTATCACCTTGACAGGAAGTATGGTGGTGTACAGGCAGACACCGAAGAAATATCTGAAAGTTCTGCATCTGGATCAGCAGGCAGCAGGAATAGCAAGAGACACTGGGTCTGTCTTGAGCATTTGAGACCTCAAAGCCCACCCCCAGTGACACACTTCCTCCCAGAAGGTTATACCTCCCATGGCGCTACTTCCTGGTGGCTAAGCTTTCAAATCTGTGAGCCCACGGGGCCTTTCCTTTTCATGCCACACAGCTGTTCTCAGTAAGGTTACCACTACTTCTCAGTGGCCAGATTTGCTGAATGTATGTGTATTCTTTATTTTGCTTGGCCCCTTGGGGCTCATTCAGCAGCATGGTTACTTATTTAGTACTTCTGGGAATAATTTCTCCCCTTGATTTCTATGACACCCCTGGTCACATGATATCCCTCTGGGGCTCTTAACATGCCATGACTCTCTTCTCCTCACACATCAGATCCAGCACTTCTATGTTTCTGTCGGCACAGGGCAGACTATGCAGCCATTACAAAGCACCCTCTTGGCTTCAAATAAGGGTTTCTTTCTCATCTGTGCTATGCACCCAACGCTAAGGGAACAGTCTCATCTTGAACTTTTGAGTGAGAACTCTGGAGTTCTTGAAGCAGCAATTAAAGACTGGCCTAGAAACAAAGCACTCACTGCTGCTAGTCAGGCATTGGTCAAAGTGATCACTTGGTCCCGCCCATCCGCTAGGAGCCGTGGAGCTCATTGCTGCCCTGTGTCCCTGGTGGATGCAGAAACAGAAGCCGCAGAACTATTTTGTTGAATAGTTTTGATGACTACGGCACTCCGTCTGTCCTTCCATCCGTCTGTCCCTCTCTCCCTTTCTCCCTCCCCATATGTTGTTTTAAGAATTACAAAAAAACCGACTGACGGTGTTGACGCATACCTTTAATCCCAGCACTTGGGAGGCAGAGGCAGGTGGATCTCTGTGAGTTCGAGGCCAACCTGGTCTACAGAGCGAATTCCAGGACAGGCTCCAAAGCTACAGAGAAACCCTGTCTCGAAAAACAAAAATAAATAGATAAATTACAAAAAGCCAGGGTCTGGAAAGATGATTCTACAGTTAAGAGCACTTGCTGCTTCTCCAGACAACACAATTTCAGTTCCCAAAAACCATGTTGGGTGGATTACCACTGTCTGTAACTCCAGCTGCAAGAGATCTGACCCTCTTCTGACCTCTGTAGGCACTTGCATGCACATTTGTGTACATACAAGCAGACGTATAAAAATAAACCTTTAATTTAAAAAAAAACCACCAAAGTTTGTACCTGGGATGTGGCTTGGTGGTAGAGAGCTTAAAAAGCTTGTGTGAGCCCTTTGTTTGTCTCCAGCAGGGCTTTCTTGTTTCTTTTCTTTCTTTGTAAAAAAATTTATTATTGTTTATTTATTTGTTGGTCTGTCTGTTTTGATTTTTTGAGACAATTTTCTCTGTGTAGCCCTGGCTGTACTGGAACTCATTCTGTATACCAGCCTGACCTCGAACTCTCAGAGATCCGCCTGCCTCTGCCTCTGGAGTGCTGGGATTAAAGGTGTGCGCCACCAGCCAGTTATAGGAGTTGATCTTAATCGGAGATATGCAGGCACAGGAAAGCTGCAGAAGGGGAGAGTTAAGATGTTAGCATTGGAGCCTTTCAGAGAATACGCCAGCTAGAGAGGAACACGGCCATTGAGATCTGTTTGTGAACTAGAAAGACGGGTTGTGATGTAAACAGGGGTTGTTGAAGTTGAAGGGTGACATTCTTAGAAAAGTGTGTGTGTGCTGGGCGGTGGTGGCGCACGCCTTTAATCCCAGCACTCGGAGGCAGAGGCAGGTGAATCTCTGTGAGTTCGAGACCAGCCTGGTCCACAGAGCGAGTTCCAGGACAGGCTCCAAAGCTACAGAGAAACCCTGTCTTGAAAAACCAAAAAAAAAAAAAAAAAAAAGAAGTGTGTGTGTGGTGTGTGTGTGTGTGATGTGCGTTATGTGCGGTGTGTAGGTGTCTGGTTATAAGCTGCTGAAGGCACAGTTTCTTTAGGGGAAGCTACGGGGAGGGGTTTTCTCTGAGAAATAGATTGACTGAGACTCTAGCAGGAGTCAGCATCTCCTGCAGCTATGAGTGTCGGAAATGCGGCCCGATTTCCTGAGAACTGTCAGACCGGAAACGAAAATCTCCCTGTGCTGAGGCTGCTCTTTCAGTTCCATTCCTCTGGGCTGCGTGGTTCTGTCTCTCTGGCACCCACTGGGTGTCTATGACAAGTGATTTCTCTGCTTCTCAGAAACCATCACACACACACACACACACACACACACACACACACTGGGTTCTTATTCAAGTGCAAGTCCAGATCCATTGGATTCCAGGATCCCAGAAGAGTAAATCTGATTGGTTCTGCCACCTCTCCCTGCCATCAGCTATGCCTGTGGGCGGGGCTACAGGACCTTCCAAAAGAGGGAAGTGAAAGATAGTTGTGCTGGGTGGTGGTGGCTGGTGGTGGCGGTGCAAGCCTTTAATCCCTATGAGTTCGAGGCCAGCCTGGTCTACAAGAGCTAGTGCCAGGACAGGAACCAAAGTTACAGAGAAACCCTGTCTCAAAAAACTAAAAGAGAGAAAGAAAGAAAGAAAGAGAGAGAGAGAGAGAGAGAGAGAGAGAGAGAGAGAGAGAGAGAGGAAGGAAGGAAGGAAGGAAGGAAGGAAGGAAGGAAGGAAGGAAGGAAGAAGAAAGAGAGAAAGAAAGAAAGGAAGAAAGAAGAGGGTGGGGGCAAGGTGAGAGTTGTTGTGCTTCTCAGAATAGACCCGAGGCCAGGACACTCCAGGTCCCCTCTAGAGTAGAACAGCTCTGTGGCCTGTCTAAGCCACCTCCCAGGACGGTAAGGCTGCAGGCCCACCAGCAGGGACTGGCCCTCAACTGCTTCTGCTTTCCCTCCCCCCAACCTCTGCCCCACTTCTCCATTATCTTTCCTGTTGTCCCTCCCCAAACAAACTACTGACTCTAAAACCCTTGCTGGTGTGTGTGTCTTATGTGACCTAAGAGTCTGGGAATCTCGGTGCAGCAACTAGTAAGGCCAACAGGGGGGGCCTGCAGCAGCCCGAGGACACCAGACCTTGAGAAGAGGCAAGTGGGAAGGGAGGAGGAGAGGAGGCGCTGCGCTCCCAGAAGCCATAGGAAGAACTCGGCTCCAGTGAGCCAGTGGTTATAGACCGTAAGAGCAGGGACAGAGCTTGGTCTTTAAGCAGCACTAGATAAACTGTGGAACAGGACAGGCCCAAGGCCTGAGCAGGGTGGGAGTGGGAGCTATATGTAGGACCCAAGCACCCAGGATCTGGGGAGAAAGAACTTGCTTCAAGCAGAGTCTGGGGAGGACTGGCCAGCCAAGTGGTGTGGCGGTGGCTGGAGACAGGGACTGTCGTCCTTGAACTCATCAGGTTCGAGGTGTTTAGCTGAAGAAAGTGAGGTGGGATCACCAGAAGCGAACTGGGTCAGCTACACAAGACGGGTTTCTTTCTCTTTAGATGCTTGTGTTTGGCATCGAGGAGAAAACATACCTGGTCATGCTTTGCCGCAGCTCAGCCAATGACGTCATCACCGATGCCTCCATCTCCCTGACTAGAGCTGGATTCTCCTTAGTTCAGGTTCTTTTTTCCTGTCAACACTGACGTGACTTCGCGTCGATGACGAGAGTCTCTCCCTGTCCCTCAGCACAGTTCGCTGTGGCTGCTGAAAATGGTGCCAAGTGGTGCCTTCCCCTTCTCCGTGGCTCCACAGCATCTGGTGATGAATGGGCCCTCTTGGCTTTCGCTCCTTCTCACCCCCGAATTCAGATGAATTAGAGCCTGCTACTCTGATGGCAGAGGCTAGGAGGAAACTCTGGATTTAAACATGCTTTTCCTTAAATAAATAAATACGCTTTTCACTGAGTTCCCAGCCTCTCCCACATGCAGCTGTTTTTAAAAAGAAAAGAAAAGAAAAGAAAAGCTTGAAGCATTCAGTGGCACTAGGCACATGTGCCTAGGGGATCCTCTTTTAGAGAGTGGAGAGGTAGAGGGTTCTATGGGGTCGGTCGGGAGGAAGAGGAGAGTGTCATGATAGGTCAGTGATGAAGGGGAAGGTGGTCCCAGGTCAGGGAGTCTAGGGGTCAGAGAGGCAGAGTATCCTAGGGGGTTGGGAGGGGAGGACACAGGACTGGGTGGCAGGATGGGAGAGCACAAGATTCAGTTGTTGCTATGGTGAAGGAGGGTAGAGAGCCAACAAGGAAAACAAGAATTCCAGGGTGGTGTTGGAAACTGGAGCTCATGAATTTGTATTGCAACAGTCTGGGTCACTACACAAGTGACAGGGGTTGGGCCTTCCCCTCAGTACCACCCAGCCACCCCTCAGTGCTTGCCAACGGGTCAAGCGACCCTTAGGACTTGTAGCCGTTGGTACCATCTGGGTGTTATGGGCATCTACGGTGGTTCCTGAAGCTGTGAGCACAGCCCCAGGAACAGATCTGCTTCTCTTTATACAGCCCTGGCTGTCCTGGAACCCCTGTGTAGACCAGGCTGGTCTTGAACTCACAGAGATCCACCTGCCTTTTCCTCCTGAGTACTGGGATTAAAGGTGTGTGCTACCACGCCTGGTTTTTCATTTTATTTTGTGTTTGAGACAGGATCTCAAGTAGCTCAGCCTACCCTCAAACTCCCTACGAAATTGGGGGAAAAAAAAGAAACTGGGGATAACTGCAAAATTTTGACGCTCTGAGGCCCTACCTCCCAAGCACTAGAATTCTAGGCATGTGCCGCCACATTAAGCTTGACTTTATTTTTATTGGCACATGTCGATGTAGGCCAGTGCACGTGTGTGGAGACCATAGGACAGCCTGTGGGAGTTGAGCCTTTCTTAGAAGGGTCTGGGGAACAAACGCAGGCCATCAAACTTGGTGGCAAACCTCTTTACCCTCCTAGGATCTTGCCCCATCAAGCCATCTTGCCTCGAATGATGTTCTTTTTTTTTTTGTTTGTTTTGTTTTGTTTTGTTTTTCAAGACAGGGTTTCTCTGTGGTTTTGGAGCCTGTCCTGGAACTAGCTCTTGTAGACCAGGCTGGTCTCGAACTTACAGAGATCCGCCTGCCTCTGCCTCCCGAGTGCTGGGATTAAAGTCGTGTGCCACCACCGCCCGGCTCGAATGATGTTCAGGTATACATTAAATAAACACTCTTTGTTATCAACCATCACCAACATCTGTTTTAGTCTATTACTGTTATAATAGCAAAATACCTGGGATTAGCAATTTATAAAGTCCAAGGTCATGGTGCTGACATCTGCTTGGCATCTCCGGAGGGCCTTCAGCTGTGTCAAGTCGTGGTAGAGGGCATCACGTGGTCAAAAAGCAAGTGTACGTCTTAGCTCTCTCCCTGACTCTTGCTATCAGCATCTTTCTATGTCGGCAAACTGACCTCAACTCCCGGCCCTCCTGTCTCAGCCTGGTAAACGTTGAGATTACAAGTAGGAGCCTCCATACCTAACTGTTTTGTTTTGTGAAGACAGGGTCTCACACTGCAGTCCGCCTTGGCCTCCCTGTGTAGCCCAGGCTGGCTTTGAACTTGGGACAGTCCTGTCTCAGTCTCCTGAGTGCTGAGGTGACAGGTGTGAGCCAACACACCCTTTAATTCCTTGCGGTATAAATAGCTCCTAGAGGAATTGCTGGACCATATGGTAATTCTATATTTAAGTTTCTGTGGACTGGTGGTGCTGTTTTTTGTTTAATCTACCAGAATATCCACACATGCCTGACAGCACCTCCTTTTTAACCCCAAAGCTGCACTCTCAGGGAAGGAAACACCCTTGTATTAGTGAGCACCATTAAAACCGAGCTGGAAAGACATTGGTTTGATTCCAGTCAGGCATTCTACCTCATAGAACATAGGGGAAGGCAGCATGAAGTCATACTGCATAGATGACAGTTCAAGGTGGGAGGGGAGGGAGAGAATGGCAGAATGAGGGAAGAAGAGGAAGGAGAGAGGGAGAGGCTGTGATGTGAGCAGCTACCAGCTTCCAGCTTCCATCTTCCTGGAATAACCCCAACAGAGACTTGTGCCCAAGCAAGCCTGACCTAATTGTGACTTACCACCAAGTCCCATCCCTTATCATTCTTCCTTAGCATAATAATAAATCCTTATTGTGAGACATAGCCTTACTGTCAATTACTTACAATCAAACCACACGAACTCATTCTGTGTAGACAGAGGGCACCGTTCTACCAGTGGCTTGACTTTCTTGGGCCTGTGCTGTGGCCTTCATCAGGGAAGTCTCAAGACCAAAGGGACCAGGCTGCAGCTAGGAGTGAGTTCCCAGACCATGGTACTGTAGTAAAAGGCAGGGTCAGCAGACAGGAAGCAAGATGAGAGCCAAGGAACAGGTTAGGGAGCTAAGCTCACGATTTTTTCTGTGAGGGGATGGAGTAAGAAGGGGAGAGAACCCCTTGTTTCTCCCCATGCTGAAGAGGGGAAGGCGTGGCTGCAGAGGCCAGGATTCAGGCTCTCCTGTCCAACTCATTGCTCTCATTAAAACTTTTCTTCTCACTGCCCATCTTATCAAGTCAAGTCATTCTCTTGGTACTTACACTCCCCCGGTAACAGTCCCCCACTTAGCATCTACATGCCCCTGCCCCTTGCCTTCCCTTAAGCTCCACCCACCACGTCTCTGGTTAAGTGCCCCCTGGGGCTGCCATTCAGGAAGAAATAGCTCTGATTGCCTGATTCTCGTTAAGGGAATTGTGAGCTTGTTAAGAATAAGTACCATGCTTGAAGTCCAATGAACCACAACTGTTAACATGATGATGGTGGTGGTGGGGATGATGGGGATGATAGGGAAGATGGGGATGATGGGGAAGATGGGGATGATGATGATGGTGGGGATGATGGGGATGATAGGGAAGATGGGGATGATGGGGAAGATGGGGATGATGATGATGATGGGGATGATGATGGGGAAGATGATAATGGGGAAGATGGGGATGGGGAAGATGGGGATGGGGATGATGGGGATGATGATGATGGTGGGGATGATGGGGAAGATGATGGGGATGATGATGATGGTGACAGACTGTAAGTTCTTAGAAGACAAGGATAGTGGCCACTCCATATTCAGGCTCAGAGCCACAGTATTTAACTGTTTAATTGTTGCAATGATTATTATTTTTTTCACGATGAATGCCTATGGTGGTTTGAATAAGAATGACCCTTTATAGGCTCATATATTTGAATGCTTAGTCACCAAGGAGTAGAACACTTTGATAGTATTAGCAGGATTAGGAGTGGCCTTGTTGGAGGAAGTGTGCCACTGAAGTGGGTTTTGAGGTTTCAAGAGCCCATGCCAGGTCCAGTCTCACTCCCCCATCTCTGCTTCGGGATCAGGATGTAGCTCTCAGCTACTTCTCCAGCACCACACCTGCCTGACACCATGCTCTCTGTCATGATGATAATGATCGAAGCCTCTGAAACTCTAAGTGAGCCTCTAATTAAATGCTTCCTTCCTTCCTTCCTTCCTTCCTTCCTTCCTTCCTTCCTTCCTTCCTTTCTTTCTTTCTTTCTTTCTTTCTTTCTTTCTTTCTTTCTTTCTTTCTTTCTTTTTCAAGACAAGGTTCCAATGTAGCTTTAGAGCCTATCCTGGAACTAGCTATTGTAGACCAGGCTAACCTCGAACTCAGAGATCCACCTGTCTCTGCCTCCCAAGTGCTGGGATTAAAGGTGTGCGCTACCACTGCCTGGTGCTTTCTTTTTTTCAATAAGAGTTGACTTGGGCTAGGTGGTGGTGGTGCACACCTTTAATCCCAGCACTCAGGAGGCAGAGGCAGACAGATCTCTGTGAGTTTGAGTTCAGTCTGATCTACAACAGCTAGTTCCAGGACAGGCTCCAAAGCTACAGAGAAACCCTATCTTGAAAAACGACCCTCCCCCCCAAAAAAAGAGTTGACTTGGAATTCGAGGCCAGCCTGGTCTACACAGTTAGTTCCAGGACAGCTAGGGTGGTTACACAGAGAAACCTTGTCTTGAAAAACAAACAAAAAAAATTGACTTGGTCATGCTGTCTCTTCACCACAAAAGCAGTGACAAAGGCAACGCCCTGCTTCCCTTTCTAGCTTTATTCTGAAGTCAACGGCCCTTTGTGCTCTTAGCTGTGGCTCACTGGATCAAGGAAGAACTCTAGCCAGGAGAGTCAGACTGTTGGCTGGCTAGTGGCTAGTCATGACTTCTTTATCAAGAATATGAATAAGGGCGTCAGAAGGATGACTCAGTGTTTAAGAGTACTGGCTCCATCTCTGGGTCATCGGGCACTGCGCTGCTCTAGGCAAGTTCCCTTTTGCAAGGATTTGAGTGCCTGCTTTCAATTCTTTGGAGGTAAAAAAAAAAATCTAAGAGCAGAATTGTTGCACCATAATGTCACCAGCACACAGTAGGTTTTCTAAAGACCTTCTCTCCGTCAAAGCTTCATCAGTTTGCCCAGCAAATACCATTTTGAGTATGTAGGCATTCAAATCATATTAGTTTAAATCATATTTTTTCTTTATTTGATTTATTTATATTATTTGATTTTTGGAGACAGGGTTTCTTTGTGTAACAATCCTGGCAGTCCTGGAACTCAATTTGTAGACCAGGCTGGCTTCAAACTCACAGAGATCCACCTACCTCTGTCTCCCAAGTGCTAGGATTAAAGGCGTGCGCCACCACCGCCTGGCTTATTTATTCATTTTTGAGACAGGGTCTCCCCGTGTATCTCTGGCTGTCCTGGAACTTGCTGTATAGACCAGACTGATTTTTCTTCATCTAAAAAGAATTACCACATTTATTCATGTGAGTGTATGTGGCATGTGTGCCAGTGAAGGTCAGAGAATAATGTGTGGGGACCTGGGGATTGAACTCAGGTCTTCTGGCTTGCTAGCATATACCTTTCATCACTGAGCTGTATCAACCAGTTCTTGTATAATATTTTCTTTTTCTTTCTTTCTTTCTTTCTTTTTTTTTTTTTTTTTTTTTTTTTTTT
>NW_026067935.1:8158178-8195384 GCF_014885135.2 Alexandromys fortis
CATGGGCACCTACTATATGAGTAAAATGAGAAGAATGTCAGTTGGTTTGAGGGCTTCCCTTTCTCTAAGAAAAGCAGATCCGGGGAGAAAGGGTTTATTCGGGTTCATAATTCGAAGTCCATTGTGGCAGAGAAAGACAAGACATCGCATTCAGAAAGCGGAGTGAGAAGAATGAATGTGCCTAGCTCCCTCTCTTTCTACATGGACTATGAGCCCAGCCCTGGGAATAGGTGACACCCACATCAGGGAGCCCAATCCAAGAAGCAGAAACAGGAGGATCATGATCTCAAGGCTATCCTGAGCTTCCAGGTTATTCTAGATCCTGTTAAATTCACATTTAACACATAAAAACAGCAAAGGAGAGAGAGAGAGAGAGAGAGAGAGAGAGAGAGAGAGAGAGAGAGAGAGAGAGAGATTGAGATTCCAGGTTGTTTGGAAAGCCCTGAGAGCCCGACAGGCCTATAATGTATAGGTTTCCGGTCCTTTACTCTCTCTTTACTCAGATCGGAGGAGTCAGTAGTCTCCAAGCCCACCGTCTGTCCAAGGATAGCTCTGTGACCTCAGACAAGTCCCTTCCCCTTTGATGTGCCTATTGGCCAGCGGACAGAGACGTGGACAGAGACGTGACCAGCAGAGGGCAGCAGTGCACCAACATTCACTATGGAGTCTGCGCTGCTTTTGTCTGACCCTGGCCTGGAAAACTGCTGAGATGCAATACATCACTCTTTTCGAAGACAGTTATTTTGCTCTCAGTGCACAGTTAGAACAAGATCTTCCCACTGTGTACGGATGAAAATGGTGAGTCTCCAATGCGTAAGAAATGTAACAAGGCTACGTATAAACAGTGGACTAACAGTCGGGGTCACAAGTGTCCTACATTTAGACCTTTGGGAGGTGCGACTGCTGGGTCTGGGCCTCTGAGCACTGAAGACCTTTCACCCGCTTTGTTTCATGAAGGTCTTCCTGAGCCTCGATATGAGAGAATTCTCGTCTTAATTCCCCAGTTTACAGCTGAGCAAACTGAGGCCTCTAAAACTCATTTGGCTTGGCACTGGGCTTAATCTTATAGGTTACTGCAGAATCTCAGGAATAGGAGCCCAGTGACAACGCAGTCTAGGCACTCTGCAGCGTTGCTGTTTTTAAATTTAACTTTGCAGGTGTGCATACCTGTGTAAGTTTGTGTGCACTGTGTCTGTGTACCATGTCTGAGCAGGTGCCTGGGAATCCAGAGAGCATAAGATCCCCTGGAACTGAAGTTGTAGACGGCTGTGGATTGCCTGATGTGGGTGCTGGATATTGAACTTAGGTTGTCTGCAAGAACAGAGAGCTTTTAACTACTCTCTAGACTGTTTTTAGTCGTACGTGTGTGAGTGTGTGTGTGTGTGTGAAGAGTGAGTGTGTGTGTGTCCATTTATGCATGTGTGAGTACAGGTATCCTCAGAGGCCAGAAGGTGTGGGATCCCCTAGAGCTGGAGTTACAGGCAGCGGCCACCCAGTGCGGGTACTGGGAACTGCTCTCAGGTCCCCTGTAAGAGCAGGAAGCGTTTTTTACCCACTGAGTGGTCTCAGCCCCCTCTGCAGTTTTGATGCAGCACGACTTCTAGTCCACGTTCTCAGTCCTGACTTCAGACAGTACGGCGAGCTGCTTCTTTGGCTTAGCACCTGCACCAGGGGTTGGCCAGCCTTCTAGAACTGGAATGGCTTTTGATCAACAACGGTCCTTAGAGGACTATCAGAGGAACCCGGCAGCAGGTGCCGCTCCCCACCCTCTGCGGCCCACTCCCTTGCTGATGGCTGTTGAGCCAGTTTGCGTGCGCAATGTCTTCAACAGACGCTTGGGCTGGACAAGATGATGCAATACGAAAGCACGACTCAAATTAGCTTCCACAGAAGGAACGTGTAACTTGGGTTTAACAAGCAAATTGCAAGATGGTGCGGGCAGACGCTCACCAATCTTCGAGGGTCTCTAATTTCTTACTCCCGTCCATTGCCTTCGTCTGAGTGTCCTTCCTTGCCAGGTCCTGGGAACACAGGACGGCAAGACCCTGAGAACAGTGACTCTGAGCCACCATTCGTCTCCTTCGAAAAGAAATCACCCTCCATCCATTTGCTCTCATTTCATTGGCTAGAAGCGGGTCACATGGCCCCACCTAACCCAATCCCAAGGTGGAGCAGTGAGATTGTCATAAAGGCTTAGACCAGGTTACCAGTTTGAGACTTGGCTTTGTGGGAAGGTAATTAGCAGTGTCTGTGGTAATCCCCGGTGTAGTTACTCTGGCTCACAGGGAACAATATCCAGCCCTGACACTGTGGTGCCCGCCTTTAGGAGTGAGGAACTGCGAGGGAACCACGTCTGGGTCCTGGTCTCCCATGGCCCAGCCCGGGGTGTTTATACCTCTTCCTTCTGTCTCCTACTCATGGTGGAAAATATGACATGGGATAAAAAAAAAGCACAATCCCGATAGCCCAGACCCCACCCCTCAGATTGCGTCTACCCCCGGTTTCCCTCCCAACCCCGGACTAAAGTCCTAAAGACCGAAGTTCAAGTGCAGTGTCTCCCCAGACTTCCTTTCAGCCCCAGTGCTGCAGTGCGCGGCGCGGGTTCTCTGCGTCCCGGGACTTCTCAAACAGTTTCGATGAGCCCAGGGAGGTTGAATCCAGGAGGTTCAACTTGGACACCAAAATCTAGTTAAGTGGAGGAAGGATACAGGTTTAAAAAGGGCGGCCTTGCCCCAGAAGACTGCGGGCAAGCTTCAGGAACACTGCAGGTGGGGCAAGCATCTTTTTTGCATGGGAAGAGGGGTCACCCAGCACTCAGTCCCCCTTTCGGCTAACAGCACCCAACTGTCCTTGAGATGAGTCACTGTTAATCCTTCGTCCATTCCTCTTGTTCCACTCTGTTCCCTGAGTCGCAGTGATTGGTTCGCGGAAGGGTGGGCACATGACTAGATCAGGCCAATGAGGCTCAATTCCTGTTGTTAGGACAGCCCGGTTGGATTCCACAGCTGAGTTTAGCTTGCCCTTATGAATACAGAGGTGGGTTAAAATAGAGCCAAGGGCATGGAGGTGTGGCTCAGTTAGTAGAGCACTTGTTTAGCGTTCACAGGGTCTGGATTTGTCCCCTCGCAGGCAATAGACCCGGTGTGGTGGTACATGCCTGTAATTCAGTACAGGAAGTAAAAAAAAGTACAGAAAGGGGTACTGGAAGTTCAAGGTTGTACTCAGCTACATAGCAAATTCAACACCTGCCCATATGAGGTCCTGCCTTAGAATGAAATAAAGCCAATATGGTAAAGAGTAGACGTCAGAGACAGAGAGGAGACCACAATCAAGGGCAACTGCAACTTTGCAACTCCTCCATTTATGTTGCGATCCATGGCCTCTTTGGATTTTAAATTACATAAAGTCAATTGCTGTTTATTCTATATATGTGTGGATTTTTTAAATAGGTGCTTGCCATGTAGCTCATATGTCACTGAACTCATGAGCCTCTTGCCTCAGCCTGCTGAGTGCTGGGATTATATATGTGCCCTGATGACTAACTAGTCAATTGCCTATCTTCTCGTAAGCAAGTTTTAGTGAATTTCTGTCATGTGGGTTGCAAGGTGCTCTGTAAATAAAAGTGCTTGCTGCACAGTCCCCTTGGCTCCATTCCCCCCTAACCCACAGCGGGAGGACAGAGCCGACTCCCAAAAGCTAGGATCTGGCCCCACGCACATGTTGTGGCATGCGTGCTCCTGTACACAAACACCCCCCCACACATGGTAATTACAAGTGAACTAAACATTTCTGCCTCGCGCAACAAAAGCTCGAATCCATTTTGTTGCTAAAAGGAGAAAATGTCAGGCCTGAGGGTCGGGGGGCTTCGCTGTGCCACACTGCCATCCAGCTTGGGATGTGGGTTAATTCTGCCCACCTCTCCCTATGCAAGTAGAGATGATCTGTCCCTTTTGGGGGAGGGGTAGGAGACGTGATTGACTCTGTAGCTGACAGAGCTTCATGGAAGCCATGGGGAGTGAAAATGCAAAGGGCTCTTCTGAAATGTCAGGATAATTTTAGCGATCCCAGAAGGGCTTAGACGGGTGGAGAATTGAGAAGTAAACACATATGCTGCAGGAGCTAAATGGCCTCGGGAAGGGATGAGGTGACGATAGGGATGAGAGCTGGAGCTGGGCACGCTGGTGGCACATGCCTGGCACACACCTGTAACCCCAGCACAGAGGCAGAGGCAGGTGGATCTCTGAGAGTTCAAGGCCAGCCTGGTCTACATAGGGAGTTCCAGGCTAGCGAGAGAAGCCCTGTCTCAAAAACAAAAACAAAGAGGAAGGAAAGATCCTGGGCTTTCTGGTCTACCCTTTCCTTCCCTTTTCGATAGACAGGAGAGACAAAGGGCTATTACCTTAAAAAAATGCCAGCAAACTGGAGATGTGGCTCAGCTGAAAAAGTACTTGTATAGCATACAGGAGACCCTGGGTTCAATCCCTAGCGCCATATAAACCAGATGTGTGGTGCATGCCTCTAAGCTCATCGCTTGAGAAGTAGAGGCAGGGAGATTAGAAGTTCAAGGCTATCCTCAGCTGTATATGGAGATTGGTGACAAGTGGGATGTATGAAGCCCTGTCTAAAAAAGGGTAGGAGGAAGCTGGGCAGACGGCTCAGTCAGGAAATTGCCTGTGATGCAGGGATGAGGACCTGTATTCTTATCTTCAGGACCCACGTGAGAGCCTCCCCTGTAACCTCAGTGCTGGTGCTGGGGTGAGCCGGGCAGAGACAAGTGATCTCTGGAGCTCACTGGCCAGCAACCTAGACAAATCAATGCATTCCAGGCTCAGTGTGAGGCATAGCCCAGATGGTAGAGCGCTTGCCTAGCATGTGAGATGCCCCGGGTTCAAGTCTCAGTACCACAAAAAAACAAACCTTTGAGAGCCAATTAGAATCTGCCATACCCTTCAGAAAGGACTTCACAGAAGTTAGCGTGGGCTTCTCCATCCTCTGCCCTCCTGCCCATTTCACCCACTGCATTGCTGATATCTTGGTGCTGGGAACCAAACCCAGGGCTGCCTGCACACACTCTGCTTGCCCCTGCCCCTACTTCCTTATGGTACCTTTTTGATCTCTCTCCCTTACAGTGACTGTAACCACTGGGCAATGCTAAATGACATGTTGGTTGTGTTTCCTCCTGAAATTCTGTTTCCGAGAGTACCGCTGCCTCTAAGTTCATATTAAGGCCAACCTTCATCCTCCTTGGGGACCAACCATAGTGGCGTTCCTGTGCCAGTTCTTCTGCTGACAGACAGTTGATACCTTTTCCCAGTGCCTTATGCAGGCACCCCTAGCATGGAGGCCGAATGTCTTTGGCCAACGTGACTGAGGCCCCACTCACTCTGCCCTTGCACTGCCCACAGCCCCATCCTTCTTGGTTTCCTGTGTTTGAGCACTTGGTCCCCAAGCTGGAACATCTAAGTGGCGGAACATGCCTTGAGGAAGTGTATCAATGGAGGCAGGCTCCCCTCTAGCCTCGCTCTTCCTGATTGCAGGTGCAATGTGACCAGATGCCTCCCCGAAGTGGCTTCTCGTCAGGTATTTTGGTCACGGTGACAAGAAAAAGAAAGAATACAGCGTCCATCCCGTCACCGCTCACTTTCAAGTTTGCTCCTTCCTTGGGGTTTGCTTCTCAGAGGATCGAAATGTCCAAAGCTTTTTGGGAAGCGAACTCATGGGGGTTTCACCCAAACTCATGACCATCTATTGTCAAGGAGACAGGGTTCCACTCCGTAGTGGTTAGGACCACAGGCTTAGGATCGGGCGAGCCAACTTTCTCATGACTGTTCAAAAAAAAGAGGTAGTTGCTCCTGGCATCTAGCAGAGGTCTGAGATACTGCTGGGTGCCAACAGTATCCCTACAACAGACTGTCCAGCCCCGATGTCTACCACGGCACGGTTAAGCAGAGATACTCGTGGGACCACTCAAAGAGCTGTCTTTAGAACCTGGGGGTCAACAGTATGTCACTTCTGCTGGTTTTCAGCCTCCCGAGTCCACAGTGGCAGAGGCCAGATGACCCCAACCAGTGTTCTGTGTCATCAGGGGCGAAAAGAGCGCAGTGAAGAGAACAGTTATTAATTGTTGAAACCTTAGTCAAGTCTTTCCAGCCCCTGGCGCAATGGCTGCAGCATAAATGAATCCCGGTGTTTGTTGAATGGCTGAATGATCAATGCAAGGCTCTTTAAACCCATTTACCCACTAATTTATGTGCATCGAGGGAGTCACTGGAGACTCTTAAGAGACAGGCCTGGTCTTCCCCTTGTGCTCTGCGACAAGGACTATGGTTCGTCAAAGAAATGACTTCAAAAGATTGGGACCTCTGTCGCCAACCGCGGAGCAGGGAGCCAGAAGCAAAGTCATGGGAAGTTTTGGATGAAAGTCGTGCTCCATTTAGGCAAGAAAAAAAAAAAAAAAAAAAGGAAGAAAGAAAGAAAGAAACCCAGCCAGGCTTTGTGCAGCCTCGCTGTGGAACAAGAGCTGTTTTCTGGGCCCAGAACCTGCTCTGTCCATGTTTAATTTCTTCCATCTGTCTGGTATCTGACCTCTGCTGCCCTCCAAACCATTGCCACATATTGTCTGCCTATGTTCCCATATAAGGCGATCTCTCTCTCTCCCTCCCCCTAGTCCTCTCCCTCTCTCCCTCTCTTTCTCAGGGTTGGTTAACAACACAAGCTCGCTTCCTCCGCCCTGCTCCCCCCCCTCCTTCCCTGGCATCCTGCGCTGCCAGGATGGAGGGCTGAGCGGGAAGGGGCAGGGGGCTGCCAAGGAATGCAGCAGGTTTATTTTTACTCAAGCTGCATTCTTCGCCTGCCCTGCAGGCCTCAGCCACTTGGGGATGTCACATGCCGATAAGCTGGGGGGTGGTGGTGTGTGAGTGAGATTTGTGGCTCAAATCTACAACACCCCAGGTGTGAGCCATCATCATGGAGTTGGGGTGGAGGGGAGGGGGCAGGCAGGGACGCCGAGGTCATGGGATTCGCCTGTTCCAATTGCTCTGGCACCAGTTCCCAGAAGTTTGGTCTTTTTGAGAAGCAATGGCAGGGACTGAGATCTGTCACCACCGAGGCCCCCCTCTGGTACAAACTCAACACCTGCTAGGACATGGGGTGGATTTAGGTATCTGAGGGAACTGAATAGCCTTGTGACCCTTTGTGACCTCGCTGTCACTTTCCTTCTCTATCAAAATAGTAACATCTGTTGGATACTATTCCATTGTCCTAGAGAAAACCACACTCTACCCGGCAGGGTTTTCAGTCTCTCTCGTTCCCGATCGCGGCAGTGGCAGTTGTACTAGTGCCTGGCACACAGGAGGCGGCCAAACATGTGTAGAGCAACTCGGTGAAACAATACTTTTCAGTTTGCATCAGCCACAAAATGATAGCATATTTGACCGAAGCCTATTGCGAGCCCACAGGCATGTGAGAGACGCTAGTTAAGAGCCAGGTAAAATATGACAGTGAACAAGACAGAGAGGACTTGGGGGAGGCTCGCTGGTTAGAATGCTTGTTAGAATGCTTGCCTGTTCAGGATGTGTCCTTTGGGATGGATTCTGCTTTGTGCACCCTGTCCTCCAGGCTCATCCACGGTGCAGCGTGTATCAGTGCTCCACTTACATTTCTGTGTGTGTGCATGTGCGTGTGTGTGTGTACAGATTGTGCAGGTTCATCCATGGTACAGCACTGTTTTATTTCTGTGTGTGTGTGTGTGTGTGTACACAGATGTGTGCAGGTTCATATGTGTGCCCATGCTAATGGAAGCCAGAGGTCAATGTCCAGTGTCTTTCTCAATGACTTTCCACCTTATTATTAATTTTAATATGGTCTCTCACTGAACCTGGTGCTCACTAGTCTGACCTGGACTGACTAACCAATGAGCTCCAAGTGTCCTCCTGACTCTGCCTCCTGACGCTCCCCCGCGTGCCTGGCATTTTCACAAGGATTCTGAGGATCTAAATCGGGTCCTCATGCCTGTACAACCAGCACTTTACTGACTGAGCCATCCCTCCAGCCCCTAAGTGCTTTGCTTCTTTTTAAGGCAGACTCACATTTGACTGCACACAGACACCCTGGCTTCCTTGTCCGTTTGTCAGCTAACCCATTGTTTGGTTCCATCATTCCATCTGTGACTCTATCAAGGACCTTGACTTGACATCATCACGTCATGGGGCTAAGAAGGTCTCAGGCACGTGTGCTCTTGGCCTTCTCTCACCCACTCCCGCCCTCCCTCCAACCTTTTCCTGCATGGTTCTGCGCTTTCTGATGGCCCCAAATGCAGCTCTATTGCTGGATACCCTTAAATACTCCCCCTGAATTCTATAAATACACCAAACATTCAGCTCAGGCAAAGAAGATGAGGGAGAAAAAAATCATCCAAAACAAAAATACACTTTTTCTTTCCCATCAATGGCCGAGGGTTTCTGATTCACAGTCTCTGCTTTGACTCTGAGGTTTGTGCTTGGACTATTTTTCAACCGTTAGCTCCATATGGGTAGGAGACTAGGCCGCTCGGCTGGGCCTAGCAACACACACCTGTACTCAATTACCCGAGAAGAAGATCATGAGTTCAAGGTCAGCCTGGATTCTGGGGTTCTGTCTCCGAAAAGGAGGGGAAGCTGGGCAGGTAAAAGTGCTTGTTACACAGGCCTGATGACCTGGGTTCAGTTCCCAGAACCTACAAAAAGTTGGATGTGGTGATTCTTATCTGTAGTCCCAGGACTCCTGCTTTGGGATGGGAGGGGGAGACAAGAGAGTTGCCCCAAAGTCCACAGGTCAAACAGCCTGGAGTGTGGAACAATAAGAGACATTGCCTCACAAGGTGGAAGGGAGGAACGGACTTCTCAGTGTTGGTGTCTGACCTCCACATGATGCCCATGTATGTGTACACATGAAGTAATATCAATAAAAGTTAGAATAAAAGACAGAGTGAGAGATTGCTGCTTAGAGAGCCCCCAGAGCCAAAGAAAGTCCCGTAATGAGTTCATGTCAACCCTTGTAGAGACCTTTGACCACTTACCTTAGTAGTCTGACTGTGGCCCTTTCTTCTGTCTATTCTAGGCCAGTGTGAGGAGTTTAGTGGACCGGTGAAGATGGCTTTGGGATCCGATAGATTGGTGTCTGAATTTTGGCTCCATCAGCCATCAGCGACACGGTTGTGGGCTCTCCGTTAGCTCAGCAGGCCTCAATATCCTTCATCATAGAATGGCATAAGGGTGAACGACTGGCCTCCAAAAGCCTCTTTGCTCATCGTTTGGTTTCAGAATTCAATCTACAGAGAGCCAGTCTGCCTGTCCAGGTCCCCCTCTACAATCCATGGAGGATGAGTTACATGGATATTAGAACCTTTACCCTTTGGCTACCTGTTGGGGTCAGCCTGCTGGGAGATCAGGCAGGAGGTGAGGGGTTGGGAGAAGATGGAGCTGGGACTGTCTGCCTACAGACACTGCTGGATTAGCAGCTCCCACTAGTCGCCCTCGGATCCTTTCTTGAACTTCCTGCTTTTGACTCAGGGACTCTGCAACACCTTTGTTGTTGGTCCTCTGTAGAGCCACTTAAATCCTGCTCAGACCTTTGTGTACAGTCCTGTGTGGTACTCTAGTTGCGCTGAGTGAGCTGTCTCTATTGATGGGATTGCCCACTGACAGAAGTCCTTAGTCCGTGACTCAGATCTGCCAGAATTACTTTATTTTGTATCTGCTGAAGTCTAACCTTGAGCCCCTCTCTGTTAGGTTGGAAGGCAATGCAATCTCATGGTTGAGTGTCCTCCCATCAGCACACAGGGGTACCAGCTCCCGGGGCTTTGGGGTAATGAGGCTTTGGGGCATCACATGACTGCTCACTCACTCATCACCCCACCCTGCAGCTCTGTTCTCATACAATGGAGTTGCTGCCTCTGTGCGACAGACTCTTTGTAAAGCCCAGGACAAGAAAATGTCACTGACCATTGGTGTGTCCTCTGTAGAGTATGATCACCTCCTCTTGGGCTCTACGGCTGGCCTGGGTACCTCAGAGCACCTCTTGTGCCTGCTGATCCCCCTGAAGGAGGTGTCTTCGTTGTCTGTGTCCTCCCCCGACCCCCCCCATCCCTGCAAAGACTTCACAGCTTATGTAGCAAATGCAGGTTTGCTTTGGAAGCGCAGCCTGCTAGTGACAATTGGGATTGCTTCTGGAGGAGGGGAAACAGACCACATCACACGAGTTAATATCAGGGTCAATTCTGACCCATTTGTATTTCTCAAGGCTGCTCAGAAACAGTAAGCTCTCAGCAAGGGATGACTTGATGGCGGCTTGAGCTGCTGGGAGAATGTCGGGCGAGGACTATGTTTCAATCCAAGTGGATTACCACGGAGTCCATATAAATTGTAATAGAACTTTGGCTACTTTATATAGCCCATTAATCTCATTGGTGATTTTCAGAGTTTGAAAACTGTAGTCCATTTGGAAGCAAAATCCATTACCAGGAAAGCCTGAGAAAAATGTAGCGCCAGGCATGCATTTAATTAGGCCTCTGGAATCTCATCCATTTAGCTGAATGTTTCACAGGATATTTATCTTTCTGCCTTTTAAGAAAGCACATCCTGCTACCAAATGTGCCCACAAGATCCAACTGCCAGATCAGAGCGAGCTTGGGGTATCTCCAAACCTCAATTCAGGTTTCCATTTAAACCTAATGGCTTTCGTCTCGACATAGCCTAAATGGCAAGGGGGTTAAATGACAATTAATGGGTAATGAAATGACCCATTTGTGAGCACATTCCGGTGTCTGGGTCATTTTCCCCCTGTTTTCAAAGGCTGAGATAATGTGGGCAGCGTGCAGAGCTACCCCAGATGGGATGGCATCTTGAAAACTGGCGTTCACTGAATGCTCGCTCAGGATCCAGAAATATCTCCTGGTCAGGATGATAGGTCTAAATTTAATACCCCAAACAGAAAATTAGCTTGGATTCCTTGGATTCTGCACAGGAAAGTTTTTGTTTGGAAGTTCTGAACTGAAAGGGGCTGGGGACGTTGTGTTTGTGGCGTCCCTCTGATGGCTGTGAGGATCTCTCCTGGCCCATAGCAGGAGCCTGCACTAGAGACGGATGATTTGTTGGGAGGAAGCAAAGGAGCAAGTTCCCATCGACACAGACACTCCACACAACGAATATCTGTTCGTTTCTTTTTTTTTTTTAATTATTTTACATCTATTTGTAGATTTATGTGTGTATGTGTGCATGTGCACTCATGTGTCCATGTATGAAGGTCAGAGGACAAGTTTCACCCCCCTTCTACTCTGAGGATTCTGGGATCCAAGCTCAGGTCATCGGGTGTGGTAGTGCCTTTACTACCGAGTCATCTTGCCCTACCCCCATTTTTTTTAAAGATAATGTTACACCTAGCACAGGCTGACCTCAAACTTACTATGTAGCTAACAATGACCTAGAACTTCTAGTCCTCTTGTGTCTGCCTCGCCATGCTGAGATAACAGGCATGTACTACCAGGTAAACATGAACCACATGGGTTTTATGCGGTACTGGGGATCAAACCCAGTGCTTTGTGCGTGCTAGGCAAGCCCTCGAGTAACGGAACCACATGTACAGCTTTTAAGACGTAGCAGTCTTTCTGCCCACAACTGCCCTGTATGGCTCCCGTTGGCACAGCATCTCCCCCACTGCCAACGGGCCCAGCCCTTCTGGAGCACCCTCGCCCACTATTACTGCTGCTAGAAGAAAAGAACCAGAAGATTCAAGAATGGTTTGAAGTGGGTGTGGTGCACATACATGAGGTGGAGGCAAGGCAGAGTTTGAGGCCAGCCTGGGCCACACAGTGAGTTCCAGACCGGTCTGGCCTATATACTAAACACCCTGTTTCAAAAAAACCAAGCACACAGGATGGAGTGTGGCATGGTGGTGCACACCTGTAATCCCAGCTACTCAGCATGCCCAAGACAGGAAGACTGAAAATTCAAGGCTAGCACAGGTGATTTAGCAAAATAAAATATGGTCAAAGAATTTTTTTTGTTTTTTCGAGACAGGGTTTCTCTGTAGCTTTGGTGCCCGTCCCAGAACTAGCTCTTGTAGACCAGGCTGGCCTCGAACTCCCAGAGATCCACCTGCCTCTGCCTTCCGAGTGCTGGGATTAAAGGCGTGCGCCACCACTGCCCGGCGGCCAAAGAATTTTTTAAAAATTTAAAAAGGAAATTGTCTAGGAGCTGGAGAGATGGCTCAGCAGGTAAGAGCACTTGCTGCTCTTCCAGAGGACCCAAGTTTGATTCCCATCACACACACACACACACACACACACACACACACCCCACGTTACAACCATCTGTAACTCGATTTCCACGAATCTGATGCCCCTTATGGCCTCCATGGGCACTGCATGCATGCGGCGTACACATGCAGGCGGAAACACCTGTACACGTAAACCAAACATGAAAGTGAGAGTGTGCAGCTGTCTGACGGACTTTGTGCCGACGAGAGTCTGCTCTGGGACCGTTCTGTAACACGAGGCTGTCACTGCTAGCAGCCCATTCAGAGCAAAGTGGAGAGGAGCCAGAGAGGTGGAGGGAGGAAGTCAAGCTGACAGTGAGCGCTTACAATAAGTCACACCCGAAGGTAGTGTTATCCTTGAACTTCACAAGTACACAGTATCTAACCACCTGCTCTAATTTGCTTTTCTGTGACTGTGATGAAATACCACAACCAAAAACAAACTGGAGAGAAAGGGGTTTGCTTGGTTTAGAGATCACAGTCCATTGTCAGGAAGTAAAGGCAGGAGTTTAAGGCCGGAGCTTGAAGCAGGAATCGCACTGGCTTGCTCCTCCTGGCCCACATGCCCAGGGATGGCCTTGCCCGCAGTGGGGTGGGCCCTCCTACACACAATAAATAAATGATATAATAAAAATTAAAAGAAAGGGTGACGATGTACCTTCCTAGCATGCGCAAGGTTAACAAGAAGAGGTAGAGGTAGAAGAGGAGGCGGAGTGGGAGGAGAGGAGGTAGAAGAAGGGAGGGGGTGACGTAGAAGTGACAAGCCTTCAGAACTATTGTCACATAGGGTTAGAATCTATTAAAAATCTCAAATACAGTTCAGTTAAAAGGTGCCACTGGGAGATTACACGCAAGACTTGACCTGGCATCTGGGGAGTGGGGTGGGAGGGGCTAGCTTGCTTCAGACAGAATCAGCAACTGCCTGTTGTGAATCTGTGATCGGGAATGTCTTCCTAGGTGACTTCCACCAAGGTTTTATCTTACGGCGTCCCAGAGAGGAATCCGTTTTCCCTTCGGTCTATCGACAGGTAGTCTGTCTCCTTTTCTGTGGTTCCCGCCAAGCACCTTTTACCAGCTGAGCCGTCTCACCAGATTCTTTTACGGGGCCTTAATATGGCTCTTTCGGGTGGAGGTTTGACAGTATGGCTCCTTCAGCCCTCCCTGTCCCCCAGGAAGCGCGGGGCTCGTCATCTGGGCTTCATCATCACCAGAACATTTTGCTACATGTCTCTCAGTCCTGGCCTATTTGCCGTCTGTCTTACCCCCTCACTCCTACGGGGACAGAACCCCGCTGGGTCTTGTTCTCTATTGAATTCTCTAATTGCAGTGAGCAGTGTGGGGCATATAAGAAAGGTCTAATTTATCATTCGTTAGTTTTAGGTTGTGGTAAGTTTCTCCAAGGATGGCTGATCAACTAACCCAGTTTTCAGAGTAGGGCTCCATTTATCTGTCAGTCTGCCTGTCTGTCTCTCCCTCCATGCGTCTCTTAATCTATACTCTATAATTGTTCTCATGCATGGTTTAATCTGGAGATACTTACATCGAAAACCTAAACTTGAAAACCACGCCCAGTGAGTGCTTCTTGACCCCAAACCCCATCTAGCCCTGCTTCAAAGAAGTAGTGGCCTCAAGTTTGGTAAGTAAATAAATGTATGAAACAGCACACGCAAATAGCACAGGCTAAGTACTTTGTCAAGTGTGAACTGTAGAGGGATCGCGACGGCGATTTATCGCCCAGAGTGGGACCGGCAGCCCGGGACACCCCAGGCTTTCTGCAGTGATTCAGAACTGCAGGCAACAGGTCCAGCTTCCCAGCCCGAGGCCCCGCCCCCGGTGTGCGCCCTAAAACCATGGGAAGTGACGTCACCGCATGGCAACCGTTGCCAAGGAGCGGTCTCTAGGAACCCGCTAGCGCCCCGGTGCCTCCCGAGGGGTGGGGAAGTGGTTTCGTGAGGAGAATTTGAGGTAACCCCGCCAACTCGCGGTCGGAAACTCGGAGAACCCCCAGTCCCCTCGAACTGCGCCCGCTCCCGGCCGGTGGCGGCGCCAGGGCCTGATCAGGGGTCGGCCGCGTGGGGCCTGGCGGGAGCGGGGTCCCTGGCCCCCCTCGGCCCCGGACTCTGTTCCTGGGACTCGCGGGAGCCAGTGGGCCTGCGCACGCCGCCCCGACTTGTGCCAGATAAAACGCGTGTCCTGGTTTTAATTCTTGCCCCGGCCCCCTGGGTGCTGCTGTGGGTGAGTGCTGGTGAATTAGCGCGGCCAGTTGCGCTGGAAGAGGGATAGTAATTGCTTTTGCTAATTTTAGTGCGCAGCGCCCGCCGGGCACCGACAGCCTACCTGTTCAAGAACATCTTTGTCCTCTGAAAGCTGGTGGGCGACCTGGGGTGCGGGAACCCCAACCGATTTCTTTCTTTAAAAAAGTTTTTTTGGTTGCCATATATTAGTTATGCATAATGGGTGCCACTATGCTATCTTCATCTTCAAACATGGTTTTGACACGGTCTCAAGTGGCCTACACTGCTTTGACCTCACTGAGTACAAGGGTCACCTTGTACTTCTTTTTGTTTTATTTTTTGAGACAGGGTTTCCCAGTAGCTATGGAGCCAGCCTGTCCTGGAACTCACTCTGTAGACTGAACTGGCATCGAACTCACAGAGATCCGCCTGCCTCTGCCTCCCGAGTGCTGGGATTAAAGGCGTGCGCCACCACTGCCCGGCCCACCTTGCACTCTGATTGTCCTGTTTCCATGTGCAGCCACATCCAGTTTAGTCAGTGCTAGGAGTTGAATTCAGGGCTTCCTACATTTTAGGCAAGCCCTCGACCAACTATGCCACGTCCCCAGCCCAGTTCATTTTAGTAAACAATTTTCTGTGCTAAAGCCTTTTCAGCAGTTGAATCAGATACATATTTTTTTAGTTTAGAATTTAAAAAATAATTTAAAATATTCATTTTAGGTGTATGTTTTGCCTGTATGTATGTATGTGCACCACATGCATACTGATGCCCGTGATGTTTAGAAGAGGATGTTAGATTCCCTGGAAATGAAGTTAGGGATGGTTGTGAGCCACCACGTGGGTGCTGGGAACCAAACCCCAGGTCCTCTACAAGAGCAACCAGTGCTCTTAACTGCCGAGTGCTCTTTCCAGTCCCAGAAACTCAGTTTTTTTTTTTAAGGTTATAGTCTTTCATAATGGCCTTATTTTCTCTTGACTTAGGCTTCTGTGTTTTATTTTTTTTTATTTTATTTGTTTTGTTTTTTGGCTTGAGGCCTATGAAGGAGTTCATTCAGTCTAGTAGAAGTCATTGTTTCCAGCTCAATGTGTATTCACAATGGAAATGTGATTCCTCATGGAAAGTACAGTTTTGCAAAGCAAGAAACAATGTACACCTTGGAAAGTAGAACAACATAAAAAAGTAGCCTAAGGAAAGCCGAGTAGACCATATGGTGGGGGTGGAGGGCAGACTCTGTTTCTTTGCTGCAGAACTTGAGGGTTTCCTGAGATAACTTGAACCTGAGGTTGGTGAGAGTCACACCCAAACAAGGGAAGCAATCCTGGCAGGCAGAGAAAAGTAGGTGGAGGAAGGGAGCAGTGACTGGGCCGGCTTCAGAGTGAGAGGCTGAGCTAGATCATAGAGGATCAGCCTTCAGTCCATAGGAAAGAGAGCTTACGAGTGATTTGGGGTGAGAGGTGGCGGACAAACGCTGGAGACGGTTTCCTCCTTGGAGGTAAAAGGAAACCAGGCCTGAATTACCCAGAGTTGTCTTCTCCCAGGCTAATCCAGTAATAGCAATGGATGGAGAGCGTTTGCTGGAGACCTGGACAGCACTAGAGAACTCACCTGGGCTGTATGTGGTGTGTGGGCCCTGCTTGCACTCTGAGGGTGAGGCTAAGCACAAATACGGGCTCTGGGTCGCCAGATCTGCTTGCCAAAAGGAACACGATCTAGATTGTTACCATAAAAATCTGATATTTAATGTGAGTTACCAATTTAAAACAAAAACTAAATTTTGCCTGTAATTCTTTCTTTAACTGTGTAGCTGGACTGGAGAGGCTTTGCCTGTAATTCTTTCTTTAACCCAGGGTAAAAACTGTGTAGCTGGACTGGAGAGGCTTTAGTGTAAGTGGACCATGTCCAGGTGACTGCTGCCAGAGCTGATGTGTGTACAAAAGCAGTCAATATTAAATGTTAACAGCACATATAGATTCCATAAGAAATTTCATAGTTTGATTTCTTCCAACAAACTGGCCTTTCCCCCACATTTTGTATGCTGTACAGACCTCTCTGTACCCCTCTGCCTACTTCCTATAAACTTAATTCTGATTCTCTCCCAGCACTTTCTTTAGCTATCAAGATTAAGGAATTCCCTTTCCTCTTTTTTTCCCCCACTTTTTAGTTTTAAGCTATAAAAGACTTAATCATGAGTGACCAAATCAAGTTCATCGTGGATAGCCTCAATAAGGAGCCTTTTAAGAAGAACTATAATTTAATCACATTTGATTCTCTGGGACCAATGCAACTATTACAAGTTCTCAATGATGTTCTGGCTGAGATCGACCCCAAGGTAAGTTTTCTCTTCAGTTTCATTTTTTATTAGTTTTTTGTTGTTGTTGTTTGCTTTGTTGTTGTTGTTTTTTAACACAGCCTTGGTTGTCCTGGAACTCACTTTGTAGACCAGGCTGGCCTCACTGAGATCTGCCTGCCTCTGCCTCCTGAGTTCTGGGATTAAAGAAGTGGCTAAATTTTCTCCTTCTTTGTAATGAAAAGTCTGTTAGGACAGCCTGCCTTTGCCTCTAACTATTGTGGGTCTGCAAAGCCCTCCTCAGGCCTTGTTTACCCTGCTTGTAAAGCAATAGTAAATGATCTCTGCTAACGCACATTTCAGTTGTCTACGAAAAAAAGTGGTTTTTTTTTTTTTTTTTTTTTTTTTTTTTACATTTTATTTATTTAGTGTGCTTGTGTGTGGACATGTACATGCTTATCAAACCCAAGAAAGAGGACAACTTTCAGGCATCAGTTCTCTCCTTCTACCATGTGAGTCCCTGCGATCAAATTGGGGTTGCCAGGCTTGGTGGCAGACCCCTTTACCCATTAAGCCATTTCGCTGGCCCCTCAATTTTCTATTCAAACCTTATTTAGACATTATTTCTCTACTTTTAGACACAAATAGCTTTGGTCCTGGAATAAAGATGCATTTTTCAAAAGGTTTTATTGTATCGCAGGTTAGTTCATGTCTTTTATCCACTTTCTGTGAAGCTTGACTTTCTAAACGTGAATCCTGACCTGACTTATGTGCTCCCTCACTTGGAATCGGAGCCCTGCACTTACTCTGCTTTATGAAGAGACCATTGTGCCTGTTAGCTCTGCCAGAACAAGCTTGTCAATGAGTTTAAATATTTTTCTTTGTTAAATATACAACAATGACATATTTTTCAATTTATTTATTTGTTAGCAAGATGTTGATATCAGAGAGGAGATGCCAGAGCAGACAGCCAAGCGAATGTTGAACCTTCTTGGTATCCTTAAGTACAAACCTCCAGGAAATGCTACAGACATGTAAGAATCTGCTCATATATCATGTTTTCTTAAAGCCGTGCTTTAAAGCTCAAATCTCCAGATGCTATCCTTGGTCTTTTTAGGGAACACCTGGCCCTCCCTCTTCTGATTGCCTTAGGACATTACAGAATTTGAAAACCATTTTAATCCTTCGAATGCTGTGTTAGAAAGTCTTAAGTGGGTCAGTTCTTCCCCTCTGGCCAAAAAAGTCAGGCAAATACCATTTTGTGATTTATGCCATTCTAGATAAAATAACTCTGGGGCTGGAAAATGGTCAGTGGTTAATAATGTTTGCTGCTCCTTCAGAGGACCTGAGTTTAGTGGCTCACAATCATCTGCAGCTCCAGCTCCAGGTATCAAATTCCCTCTCTGGCCTCTCAGGGCAGACACACACACACATGTGTGTGTGCACGCACACACACACACCTGCACACACAGCATGTACTTACACTAATATACACATACATATAAATAAAAATCTTAAGAAACCAAAACAACTTAAATGATGCCCAGCCAGCATTAAGAATTAAGGCTTTACTTTGGAAACTAGCTCTTGTAGACCAGGCTGGCCTCAAACTCACAGAGATCCACCTGCCTTTGCCTCCGAGTGCTGGGGTTAAAGACGTGCGCCACCACTGTCCAGATACTTAATTTTTTTTCAAGACAACTTCTTGGATACTTTAGTAACATATTGAGGATTTAGTTTTCTGACTAATGTAAGACTGACTTTAGCCTCGTGTCCATATTTTAAAAGTAGTTCTGTAAAGCAATAAGGACCCTGTAAGTTACGCTGTGAATCAAGGCTGTCTTTTCCAGTTATGCTGACTGCATCTGCGGTGTGTTTTCTTCTTAGGAGTACCTTTCGTCAAGGTTTGGTGATTGGAAGTAAACCTGTAATTTACCCAGTGCTCCACTGGCTTCTTCAGAGGAGTAATGAACTAAAGAAAAGGGCATATTTAGCTCGTTTTTTAATAAAACTGGAGGTGCCAAGTGAATTTCTACAAGATGAAACTGTGGCCGACACCAATAAACAGGTACATATAGTGGACAAAGCTGCTTGGCTTCAGTAATAATCTCTCTCTAATTGTTACTTTAGGGTTCCAAGTGACACCAAAGAAAATGGTGTCCGCTGATGGTCAGCTGTGGTCATATCTTAAACAGTGACTTTCACACACAAATACTATTGGTGATAGGAAATGGATGGTCAAGAGCTTTCTGTACTAGGTCATTCTGGGTAGGTGGACTCCTGGGCTGGAGACTGCAGAGCACTGTGCTCATCAGCAAGGTAATTATGCAGTTTGCCATCGAAATGAGAGAGAAGCTGCTGTCGTGATAGTACCCAGGACAAATGATAGACTGTGGGCCCTGCAGCTGATGCAGGCTTGCGGCTCTTTCAGGATAGAGAGAGTGGATGTTTGCAGTGCATTTTTCTCACCATCATTGGCTTCTGGCCTTGGATCTTTCTTTAAGCTCTTGATTACTGAGGTCTGATTCCTGGGTCCTCTTGTCAGTACCTGGCTGACCACAGACGGCAGAAACAGAGAAACCAGGCTGGATTTCAAAGAATTTTATTTTTTTTTATACTTAGATTGATTTTGGGGTCAGTTTGTTATGAAGTTTGTAATTCTGTCTTTTCCAGTAGACTATGAGGTCCATGGAGACAGGTGTGTCTGTCTTTGTTTTCTTCCAGGATTTAGTATAGTGACTTCTGTATATTGGTTGCTTAGTATTTGGGCTGAATCAAAACAACCAAATATTTTTCATCTGTGTATTGTTATAGCTGTCATCAAAAGTAAAGTTAATATTGGTCTCTTAAAGCCACAGCTGTATGTACATAGGTCAAATGCCATAGTAAGCACTTATGTGATAAAACAGGGATATGTAAGTGTGGAGTATTTCTACTCCCTTCTCACCCCCTTCATCATGGGTTCATATGTATGGCATAGATCACTAGCAGTGATTTTAAAAGATTGCATTTTGGATATCTGTTTGATATGTTTTGGTAATGTCAATAATTCCTTTAGAGGAAGTTTATTAATAGTATCTCTTAATATACTTAGCTAATTAAGGGGATAAAAGGCAATAAAGATGTTGTTCTTGAAGCGTGTCTGAGAGGTATGTGTATTTAAAAAGAGCACATTTAGCAAAGATACTAATAAAAATGATGCCAGGTGGTGGTGATGCACACCTTTAATCCTAGTACTCAGGAGCAGAGGCAGGAGGATCTCTGTGAGTCTGAGGCCAGCCTGGTCTACAGAGCGAGTTCCAGGACATCCAGGGCTGTTAAACAGAGAAACAGTATCTTGAAAACCCAGTATATGTATGTGTATATATGTATACATATAGAGGGGAGGGAGAGGAAAAATGTTGTCTTTCTGAATGAAAAGTTTTAGAATGAATGATTTGTAGATTTATAGAATATGATCAGTCAAAAATATTAATTTCTTGATGTTATCATTTAAAAAATACTGTGATGTGTATTGTGTGGTGCTAGAGATTTAAACAGGGTCTTTTTTTAAAAAAAGTAATTTTTTATTTTATGTGCATTGGTGTTTTGCTTGCATGTATGTCTGTCTGAGGGTGTCAAATCTAGGAGTTACAGACAGTTGTGAGCTGCCATGTGGGTGCTGGGAATTGAACCCAGGTCCTCTGAAAGAGTAGTTATTAGTGCTCTTAACCACCCAGCCATCTCTCCAGCACCTAAACCTAGGGTCTTATGCATGTTAGGTACATGTTCTACCACTGAGCTATACTTTCAGACCATAGACTACTGCTCATTTAAAAATTAGGGTAACAGCTATGGTATTTTTCATTAATCTGACTACTGTTTATTACACGCCTGTGAGGATTATGTCCTATAGTAAGCCCTGGGGTTCTGAAGGTATTCATACCAAATGCATTCCAGCCCTCCTGGCTATTGCTATTTCCTGGAGGGAGGCAGACAAGTAACTACTCTGTTATGACATGATCTCTACTCTGATAGACAAGGGGCCAAAGCAGGCTTCGCTGAGAACAGTGTAAGCTATGCTCAGACTGAATCTGTTATCCAGGTTAGCAGGGATGGTGTTGCAAGTGTTCTCAGAGGGAATAGGATAGGTAACCTGCAGGTGGGAGCCAGGGCTGTTCCAGGGACAACATAGCAAGAGTTGAGATCGTGAGAAAGAAAAGAGCCAGAAATGGAGCCAGAGAAGTATTTAGTGAGGAGACCATGCAAATCTTGTTTTTTATATGCTGTATGGATTGTAAGAATGTGCAGGATTTTGTTTTTGATTTTTGATATGTAGCCCATTCTGACCTTACACCCCTGATCCTTCTGCCTCAGTCTTCAAAAGCCTAGAATTACATTATGTAATCGAGACTGCTTTTTGTTTTTTAAGGCAGGGTTTCTTTGTGTAGCTTTGGAGCCTGTCCTAAAATTTGCTTTGTAGACCTGTAGACCAGGCTGGCCTCAAACTTACAGATCCACTATCTCCTGAGTGCTAGGATTAAACCTGTGTGCCACCACCACCTGGCAGTAACTGTTTTTTTTTTTTTCAAGACAGGGTTTCTCTGTAGCTTTGGAGCCTGCCCTGGAACTAGCTCTTGTAGACCAGGCTAGCCTCGAACTCACAGAGATCAGCCTGCCTCTGCTTCTTGAGTACTGGGACTAAAGGCATGTGCCACTACCGTCTGGCTCCAGTAACTGCTTTTAAGAACATTTAATGTTATTTTTCTAAGGATTTAAGTGATTGCAGCAAGTTAGTGGGCAGCTTGATGAAGAGAACACTACTGGATGTAGTCATAACTGGTAACCTGCTAACTTCCTCTTTCAGTATGAAGAGCTGATGGAAGCTTTTAAAACTCTGCATAAAGAATGTGAGCAGCTCAAAACATCTGGATTTTCTACAGCAGAAATAAGAAGGGTAAAGAAATATCCATTTGGACTTGAATGATACCTTATTCAGATTGTTTGACTTTAGTTAATCCAGGCTGATTTTAACTGTATGAAAACTAGTGATGGTAAATGAGTGATTTGTGGGCTTTAGTATTGGTGTGCACATCAGTTGGTGGTGTGTACATATGTGTCCGTGTGTGCGCATAGAGGCCAAAGACGTCTGGAATCTTCCTTTGCTTTCTACATTAGTTTTTGCGGCAGAATCTCTCACTGAACCTGAAGCTCAGGTTAGCCTGACTGGCCAGCGATAGCTGTCTGTGTCTAACCCCAGTACTGGAATTCCAGGCGCACTCAGTCATGCCCAGCTTTTCCTTTGTAGTTCTTTACTGAAAAAAGTCAGTGAGGGCAGTGAGTTCATGTTTCATGTTGACACCTAGCTGGGATTTAGAAATACTTCATTTTGACTCTTTATTTGGTATATGTTCTATATATGATGTAGAAAATGCAGAAAAGAACAAAGAAGAAAAAGTTGTGTTGTGTGTATATGAGATCACACAATACATTATTACCCGTCTTGCTTTCTTTATGAAGGCTCGAGGACTACCTCAGGTGTCATCATCAGGATGCCGTTATTCCTTAGAGACAGGGTTTCTCATTGGCCTGAAGCTCATCAATTAGGTGAAACTGTCTGGCCAGCCAGGCTCAGAGAACCCCCCGTTTCCACCTCCCTAGTGCTGGGAATGCAAGTGTGTGTTAGCATGCTCACTTACTGTGCGGGTGCTGGAGAATGGGACGGGACTCAGGTCCTGCCTCTTGTTTGCTAGGCAGGCTTTACCATCTGAGCCACTCCCACGGTCTCACTGCTTTCTTAAGGCTTGTTTTTATGATTTTTAAAATGTGTCCGTGTGTGTATCTGTGTGGGAGTATGTGCATGTAAGTGCATGTGCCTGCAAAGTCCAGAGAAGGATGTTGGATCCCCCAGAGCTGGAGTTACAGGCATTAAAAGTGACCTAACATGGATGCTGGGAGCCAAACTCAGGCATATGTGCTCTTAGCCCACTGGACCATCTCTCCAGCCCCTTGCTGCTTTTTAATTATTACTTTGTGAGTGTATTTTCATTGTTAGCTTTCTATGAAATTATAGCAATGTCCAAATTAGTTTTCTATAGTACATATACATTAATCATATTTAGGTTTTGGCTTAATTTTTTTGCTATTATAAATAATGCCATGATTATCAACATAATTTTTGTATGGCTGTGATAGTTTCTTTGCAATATTTTTTAGATATAGAATTGCTTATTAAAGCACATAAATTATTTTAGGGCTTTTAATACATGTTTTCCAAAAAATATTTTTTACTTTCTGCCCAGGCGTTTAGGTACTTTCCTTAAACACTTGCTATTCTGACTTGCATGAGTCTTGTATTTTTAGAATTCCTGAGTTATGAGTGCTATCTTTATATTCTCATTAAATCAGAGACAACAAAGTTTCTTCCTCAGGGAAGCCGTCCCTGACTCCCAAAATAGATCACTTTCCCTAGTTCTTTTCCTGTTATGGCATTCATTGCCCTTATAATTGCCTTAATTTCTATCTTTCTAAATGCATGAAGCCCTAAGAAGGGAAGGGATATGCCTGTGCATCTCCACCACTGTCCTCCCAGTGCCTGACACGGGGCCTGGCGTTTGGCAGGCCCTCAATAGGAGTTTGTTGATTAGAAATGGAAGGTGAGCTGAGCTCCGGTCAATAAGAAGGCCTGGTGAGAGAGCCTCTGCTGTGCTCTGGGAATGATGACTCAGAATGCAGAGTCTGATTTTAATTTCATTCATTATTACTAAATGTTCTTGAACCTCTTCTCTGTAGTAGATTGAGATAATATGGTTAAAAAAGAAATAGAATTCACTCACAATCATATGCTCTTGAGGTACCTATTGTTGACAATTTCCCTTGGAATTGAGCTATATTTAAGTATTGTAATTTGCTTCTTTCAAGGAATGTCATTTCATGCCTTTTCCATTTCATTAAACACTCTTCTAATGACTTTCATTTTGTTACACTGTAGTTAATCATTGTCAGACATTTAGATCCTTTCAAATTTGAGCTTCATCGGCATCAGTAGAATCCTTATAGAAAAGTCTGGCTTTAAGTGAACAAACAAACAAACAAAAAAAAAGAAACAAAAACAAACAAAAGCCCACCATAACCTTAAAAGTAATTTTGATGAGAAATCAGCAAGATATATGGCTTGTTATTTAACAAAGTAGATGGGATGTCAGCAGCTGTTCATGTATTTAGGCCTATGTACATTTCATTACGGAAGATTTTTGAAGAATCATGTAGCTGTATTTGGAATCAGAACACAAGTGTGCTGGCTGGCAGCTTTACCTTGCTGTGCTATCATCTGCTTTAGTTGCTTTTCTAGATGAATGCCAAGCTGCCAAAAAAAATTCTCTTGCATAAAGCCCGGGGGAAATGGAAATATATTTCAAATCAGTGTAATTTCTAAATTACACTGCCCTTAAATTCTAAATGCCCTTAAATCAAAAGAGGATCTTTGTTTCTTGCTGCTCTGGTTGTGATGGGATAGTAGAGCAGGGCTTGTGCAAAACCCACCTCAAACCTGTAGACTGAGAGTGTTTTTAATGGCCTCTTTACTACTGTTTAGGACATCAGCGCAATGGAAGAAGAAAAAGACCAACTCATGAAGAGAGTTGAACGTTTGAAGAAAAGGGTAAGTCAAGAATTAGCCCCATAGACTTCAGTGAGTCCCAAGGACTGGCAGAGATTTAGGAATGCAAATAAAGATTAAGTCAGGCATGGGCATCCAGGGGAGGATGGACTCAAGTAACACTGGGGAAAGGGAATCTCCCAGGCAGTAGCCCAAAACTTTCAAGGACCTGGAGTTGAAAGCTTGGCTGTCATCTCGGGGAGTACTGTTTACCAAAAGGAAATGATGAGTGGATGTGGGAGTCACATGACTTGCTAATGCCTTCCTCAAATGTGACAGTAACATGTACTACTTATTCCTTTACTGTAGGTGGAGACTGTTCAGAATCATCAGCGGATGCTTAAAATAGCAAGACAGCTTCGGGTTGAGAAAGAGAGAGAAGAATTTCTTGCACAACAGAAACAGGAACAAAAGAATCAGGTATCCACAAAAAGTTTATACTCAGGATCACAGAAGTAGCTCCTCTTAGTAATTAAATATATATATACATACATATATGTATATATATATATATATGAATTTTAGAATTTCGTATTTCCTCTTGGCAGCATGATGGACCTACTCTTTTTCTTTAGAACTCTGTGTGTGTGTGTGTGTGTGTTTTGCTGGGAATCAAACCAGGGCCTTGCTCGTGCTGCACAGGTACTATGTGACTGAGCTTTATTCCTAGTCAGGACAACTGTTTTTTCTTTCTTTCCCTTTGTTTTTCCCTTTTGCAGTATTTGAGGATTGAACCTAAAGCACATGCTAGACAAGCACTCTGCAATTGAGCTATATTCCCAGCTTTCATTTTACTTTTAATTTTGAGGCATGATTTGCTTATTTGCCACTGGAGTAAAATGTGCAGGGTCCTGTGATCTCTGAAACCAAAAGAGCATTTTTAGTGCCTTAGATGTAGGGTGCTCTGTAAAGATTCTGTTCCACTAGCAGCTAATCTTCCTGCTGCACAGTATAATAATTCTCTGCTGTGTAGGAACAGCATGAGTCAACTACAGTCCATACTTAACCACATAGTATGGAGCCCCAAATAAGCTGTTGCTGCCGTTGACAATGTCACAAAATACTCTTAATTAAAAATACTCTGAGTCCTCAGAATCACCCACACTGTCGTGTTTTTAAACTTCACCTTAAAGGAGAAATTATTTGGTCTGAAAATTTTACTTTAATTTATTAAAATCTGCCTTAATCTTTAAAAATATATTTCAAATCAGTGTAATTTCTAAATTGCCAATTTAAACTGGCAGCTGAGTGATTTAGTTCCATGGGAGCTTGACTTGGCACCACAGCAGCTGCCCTGCAGCGGTGAGCTCTGTTTTCTGAGTCTCCAGTGGCTATTTAATGTCATTCTCTGATGCTGTAAAGTACTGAGAATAGTAACATCTCCCAAGGCCAAGGAAACCACGCTATACAGGAAAGGCTCTGCATGTATCTCTCTAGTGATTAGTTAGTTAGTTAGTTAGTTAGTTAGTTAGTTAGTTAGGTTAGTTTTGGAAGCAGGGTCTTTTTATGTAGTCCTGGCTGTCCTGGAGTTTGGTATGTAGACTGGCCTTGAACTCACAGAAATCTTCCTGCCTCCTGAGTGCTGGGATTATAGGCACACCAGCCACAAAGATTTTTCTTTAATCACCAACTGAAACAACAACTAAAGAAAAATGTGGAAGCATGTCTTAAATTTTGTATGAGGGACTAGGTAGATGGTTCAGTAGATAAGAGCACCCGATACTCTTGCAGAAGATCTGTGTTTGGTTCCCATTACCCACATAGGATGGCGTACAACTTCTTATAACTAATCCCATGGGCTCTTCAGACCTCTGTGGGCACCTGCATGCAGTGGCACACACACACACACACACTCAGGTACACACACATTTGAGAAAACTAGTTTTTTGATTTTTCAAGACAGGGTTTCTCTGTGGCTTTGGAGCCTGTCCTGGAACTAGCTCTTGTAAACCAGGCTGGCCTCGAACTCACAGCGATCCACCTGCCTCTGCCTCCTGAGTGCTAGGATTAAAGGCGTGCGCCACCACCACCCGACCAGTTTAATGTACTTATTTTCTTAGTATTTACCTGTTTCTTCTATAATGTGAGAATCCCATGTATCCCCATTGCTTGCCTATGTGAACATTGTTTCACTAAATCAAATTGTTGTTTAAAGCTATTTCACGCGGTGCAGAGATTGCAAAGAGTGCAGAACCAGCTGAAAAGTATGCGGCATGCAGCAGCAGATGCGAAGCCTGAAAGTAAGTGAACTTTATTTAGATGTTTTTATGATTCCCTGTGGCTTTTTTCTTTAACATTTCTTTTCTTTATTTTTATTTTATGTGCATTGGTGCTTTGCCTGCATGTATGTCTGTGTGAGGCTGTTGATCTTGGAGTTATAGACAGTTGTTAGCTGCCATGTGGGTGCTGGGAATTGAACCCAGGTCCTCTGGAAGAGCAGTCAGTGCCCTTAACCACTGAGCCATCTCTCCAGCCCATAAGTGAAGTTATTACATGATGTAGAAGGTTAGAAAATAGTAATTTACACCAGGATATTTCTTAAAGTGATTAGTGGGAATTAATTATCTCACCATTTTGGAGCATTATTTCCTAGCTGATCAGTAGGAATCAATAAAAATATCCATGGGTTTTCTGCCTGCATACAGAAGAGGCACCAGATCTCATTACAGATGGTTGTGAGCCACCCTATGGTGGCTGGGAATTGAACTCAGGACCTCTGAAAGAGCAACCAGTGCTCTTAACCTCTGAGCCATCTCCGCAGCCCCCATCCATGGGTTTTCAAAAACATTTTTTGCCTCCTATTTCAGTCAAGGTGTAAAAGTAACATTAGCTGTGGAAGTAAATCCTCCCCTGTGTGCTTAGGGTGGGCGCTGCGAGAAAGATGCAGGGAAAAGCACAGATCCCTGTCGGGGCTGTAAAGAAAAAAATCAGATCCTGGACCTCAGTCTGAATGTTTTCTATGGTCTGGTTTGTAGAATTACAGGGTTAATGATGCGGGTGTCCCTAGCTGAGTTCTATATAGCTTTGCACAGATGAATTGTTCTCATAACCCACTTAAACCCATCCCAGGCATTTTGAAAATGTTCTTGCACATCAGCAAGGAGATTAGCCAAGCTAAAAACAATATAAAGCTCTCATTTGTGTTAGAGAAATATTACAATGTAATCATCTAGCTAAGGGAGGGATAGTAATCTATGGATAGTACATACACATAGAATGACAGGTGTGTTGGCAAAAATGTACACAAATTTGGACTCTCATATTTGTTTGTGGAAATGTAAAGGATATAACTGCTTTGAAAAATAGTTGAAAACTTATCAAAAATACTAAAATTTGTCACCATGTGAACTTCTATTTCCGTCTTTCAACATTTATCTGTGAGTGGGCACAGGTGTACGGTGTGAGTGTGAAGGTCAGAAGACAACCGTGGGAGTTGCTTTTCTCCTTCCATCACGTGGACTCCAGAGGTGAAACTCAGGTCATCAGACCTGTAGGCAAGCACTTTTGCTAAATGAGCCGGCCCACCAACTCCTGACTACACCCTCTAATCTTAGGCACATACTAAGAGATCTGAAGCACCTATTCATACAGAAACTGGAACAGACATGCCCATAGTAGCATTATTTGTGAGAAGCAAAAGAGTTGCAGGAACCACCTGTTCCTAAACTAATGTATATGGACTAACAAAATATGGCATATCCATACATTGGAAGATTATTCTGCCACCAAAGTGAATGAAGTACTAATATATACTTATGACATACATGAGCCTCAAAAACGTAACTGTAAGTAATCAGCCATAAAAGACCACAATATTGTACAGTACTATTTATAAGAAATATCTAAAATAAGAAAATTCATAGATAGAAATCAACTCAGTAGAAGAAACTGTGGTTGGGAGAAGTCCAAGTAAATACCTGTGAATTTAGAGACTTCTTTGGGAGCTGATAATAGTGACCTAACAACTGTTCTGGTGGTGGAAACCTGCTTATATACTGAAACCACTGAATTATACCTATAAATGGTTGAAAATGCTAGCTCAATAGAGGTATTAAAGGAGATAATACAGGGGCTGGCTCATTAGTTAAAATGGCTGCTCTTGCAGAGGACCCAGGCTTGGTTTCCAGCACCCCATGACAGCCTACAACATCTGTAACTCTAGCTCCAGGGGATCAGATGTCCTTCCCTGATCCATGGGCACTAAACATATGTGGTGCACAGACATAGAATGCAGGTAAAACACCCTAACACATAAAATAAACACTTCAGAAAAAAAGATAGGAGTACAGAACTCCTATTTACAAGATGAGTAACTCATACGTCTAGTTTCCGGCTTTCCAAATCACCTCTTGCTCATCTCAATCTAAATTCCAGTTTAAGCAGTAAGCACACATTTAGGTACTGGTGACCTTTAGTTCTTTGTTTACTAAATTTTACTTTTTCATATGGTAATTTTCAGCAGGAAGATTTTTGTCTTTATGTGGGACGTGTTCTTTATGTGTTTCTATTATAAAAGGAAGATGAATGCTCAAAAGACTCCACTGAATTACAGCTATTAAATGATTAATATCAAAAAGTAATTTGTGTGTACAAAAATTTACTAAATACTCTGCTTTAGTAGTTGGGAGGTGTTGTGACATACACTTGTCCTGGGGAGATGGCACGTCCAGACTAGGGAGCCCACGGTGGACTAAAACAAGGACACCAAACCATGAGTTTTATTGAGGTTGCTTAAGAGGAATATGAGTGAAGGGTTACTTACAGGAGCAGAAATGACTCAAAGACAGCTGCATCACCACAGCCCACTCCAGCTCACAGAACTGGGAACCTGCAGAACCTCCACAGCCTGCAGGCAGCTCAACAGATTGGCGAGTGTCCTTTCCAAGTGACTCTGTTCTAAACTTCCTCCAGGAAGCGAGGGAGAGCTTCTCCTTCCAGGCAGCTGGTCTGTCTCAGTCTCTGCAGCTTGGCCACTGCATTAGTCAGGGTTCTCTAGAGCAGTCGTTCTCAACTTTCCTAGTGCTGCAACCCTTTAATACAGTCCTCATGCTGTGGGGCCCCAACTATAACATTATTTTATGGCTCCTTCATAACTGTAATTTTGCTACTGTTATGAATTATAGTGTAAATATCTGAAATGCAGGATATCTGATGTGTGACCCCCAGAAAGTGTTGCAACCCACAGGTTGAGAACCACTGCTCTAGAGTAATATAACTTATAGAATGAGTACATGAATGTGTGTGTGTGTATATAGAAAGGGGATTTAAATTTTTGGGCAGTGGTGGTGTACACCTTTGATCCCAGCAGTTGGGAGGTAGAGACAGGCAGATCTCTGTAAGTTCGAGGCCACCTTGGTCTATAGAGTGAGTTCTAGTACAGGCTCCAAAAGCTGTAGAGAAACCCTGTCTCGAAAAAAAAAAAAATAGGGACTTTACTAGAATGACTTACAGGCTGTGGTCCAGCTGTGAATGGGAAGTCCAAGAATTCAGTAGTTGTTCACAAGGCTGATATCCCAGCTGGTCATCACTATATGCTGGAATCCCAAAGAAGTAGGTTCTAACGCCAGTGAAAGAAAGGGCTTGCTAGTAAGGTGAGAGCAAGCAGGCAAAGAACAAAAACTTCTTCCTTGTCCTTATTTAGACTTCCAGCAGGATATGTGACCCAGATCAGAGTGGGTTTCTCCAGCTCAAAAGATCTGGAATAACACCTGATCTCTCTCTTCCCACCCAAGCTAGCCGGTCTTGGCCTCTCCTCTCCCATCTCCTCTTCCGCCCCCCTCTGTCTCTTTGTTTTTCTGTCCTTTCTCATTCTCTCTTCCCTCCCTTTTAATAAAACATCATATTCAAAAAAAAAAAAAAGATCTGCAATAAAGGCATATCTTCCTACCTCAGTGTCCAGATCAGAAGTGGATCTTCCTACTTCAAAATAAGATAAAATCCCTCATAGGTATGGCCTATATTTTGGGTTCTAGTTATATCAGATATAGCTAGGTTGACAACCAAGAATAGCCATCACAACTAATCTAAGAGTAACTCTCAGCAGCTTTATTGCTTTTTTTGGGAGGGAGGGGCCTAGTAAATCTGATCAGTTTCAGGAACATCCTGAAGCTATTTTGGGTTGTTTATCTTCCAGTTTAAGGAGCCTCACTGCAGGGTGTGCTTCTAAAGGACAATGTCTAGTAAACTGCTAAGCAACAGGAGGTGGAAGTTGAGTCATAAGCTTGAGTAAAAAGAACGCAATCTTTTCCACAGGCAGGGAGGAAAAATCAAGTCAGGAAAATGGCTGAAAATCTAGATTAAAATAAAATATTATATATAATGCATACACTTTGTAAGTGGGCAGGAAATGGTGCCTGGGCTTCCCTGGGCTTCCCTGGGCTTCCCTGCTCACAGCTCATGCATGCTCGTCAGACAGTCTTAGGTCTGAGCTCTAGTCCCTGACTGCCCTCAGCCTTTGATGAAGATAGCAGACATGCTGCTTACCCTGAACTGTGTCTCAGGACCCTCCCCTTTCTCCAAGCAGTCAGTCATCCAGCTGCTTTTTGTCATTGTAGTGGTAGTGTTTTCAAAACTTTTTAGAATAGAAAAATATTTAAGAATTTTATATTCAAAAATTATTTTAGGCTTTGATTCCATGCACCTGTTATGGGAAGTGTGTAAGTGCCTGGGGATGAAGGTCTTCACATAGCCAAAGAAGAAGGGATGTAGACTTAGTGAGAAAATGCCCGGGAATGAGTGCCTGAGTGGACCGCTCTTCATTAACCTTCTTCTCCGAAGGGGTGGGGCGGGAGCATTAAAAGAATGAATGGGAAATTTGTGGATTTGCATTAATAAAATTTTGCATGTTCTATTTGTACAACAGAACTAAAAATACATAATTTTAAAGCTTTGGGCCATATTTATCATTCAGTCTTCATCCATAGATGACTTAAGCTGGAAACTTAATCGTTTTTAAAAGTCAAGCCAGAATTTGTAAATGTGTAATGCAAAGATCAGAAATAAACTATATAAATCTCTCCAGGCTGGGGATTTACAATAAAACCATTATTCACTGAAAATCTGTGTATAGTTGTACATTTGCTAAAGTGAGAAAACTATTAAATCTTAAAAACATTTACTATAAACTAATACTTGGGGAAAATCAAAAGCAACCAAATGTAAGATATTTATGGAAGTGAGCACTCACTTTCTCTGTTTGGATCTAAATTTGTTGACCCCTAGCATCTTCTTCACTGGTTTGATGCTGACAAATTATTATGTGTTACTGTTTATGAGATATTAGAAGTAGAGATACCATAAAAAAAAAAAAAGAAGCCAGTCAAACCTTTAATCCCAGCACTCAGGAGGCTGAGGCCAATGGGTCTCTGTGAGTTCATGACTAGCCTGGTCTACAGAGTGAGTTCCAGGGCAGCTAGGACTGTATAGAGACACCAACTCAAAAAACAAACAAACAACAAAAGAAAAGAAAGATTAAAATGTCTGTTATATAGGAGAGGACCTAGGATAGATTTCATTTGTGTTTTTATTTGGCTCACTGGCTTCTTAAATACTGAGAAGGCAAAGAACAGTGGTAGTTTTGATTCTGCAGCTGTTACTTGTATGTATGTTGTGATTTAAGGAGTTAGGTTATGAAGTTAAAACGATCATAATATCACTTTTATTATAATTCTCTAAATATTCCTCTATGTAAATTGTGATCTGTGGTCATACTAGTTAACCTGGAAGGACTTCTGTGAACTTTTACTGCACTCTGTAAGTGCTGCATGGAGAGCTTTAACCCCACCCCCGTCTCTGCCTGCTCATGAAGCACCACACACACTGTTGGGCTAACCTGTCTTCTTTTTTAGTTTTTCAAGACAGGGATTCTATGTGTATGCCTGGCTGGAGCTTAACTTACATTTCCTTTTTTTTTTTTTAAGGCTTAATGAAGAGGCTAGAGGAGGAGATAAAATTTAATTCATACATGGTCACTGAAAAATTTCCAAAAGAATTAGAAAGCAAGAAAAAGGAATTACATTTTTTGCAAAAAGTGGTTTCTGAGCCAGCTATGGGCCACTCTGACCTTCTAGAACTTGAGTCTAAAGTAAGTAAAGGTCTTCTAGTTCCCAACTCTGTCTGTTTTGTGAAGAATACCTGCACTGTTCCTACTCGTGGCTCTAGAGCTAGCCTGGGCTAAGAGCTGACACTCTGCTGATGAGCTGTCTCAGTGAAAATTCTAGAATGTTGTGCTCCTACTTCAGAAGTGGTAAAAACTATAAACTCAAGCTGAGTGTGTCCTGGAGACACTACTGAGGTCACTAGTTTGCGTAATCATGGGGAGAGTTGTATGCTTGTCTGTTTGATTGGTCAGTCAGTTGGTTTTTTTCAGAGGATTCCACTATATAGTAGAAACTGACTTTGAAGTACCTATCCTCCTGCCTCAGCCTCCCAAGTGCTGGAGTTTCAGTTACACACCACCACTCCTGGCTCTCATAGGGAGAGTTTTAACATGTCTCATGTTTACGGTCTTTTAGGTCAATGAAATAAACACAGAGATCAATCAGTTGATTGAGAAGAAAATGATGAGAAATGAGCCAATTGAAGGCAAGCTCTCACTGTATAGGCAACAGGTAAGGCCTTTCTCTGGCTCCCACACTGAAGTCTGTAGTTTATGGGGAAGGCTGTGTTATCTGAAAGGTGAAGAGGAAGTAAAGAACAAAGGCGTTTCTGTCAGTGCTAATCCCCATGTTATAACAAAGAAGTAGCAGACACCAGGAAGGCCGAGTTTGAAATGCAGTGTGCCAATGTCTGTGAATGTGAAATTCTGTCTTCTAAATGGCAAGTTTATGTTAGGAGGTGTAAGTCAAAATACAGCCAAAATATGTGTACACTCTCAGATTAAAGTATTGATTTGTTGCCAGATGGTGGTGGTGCACGCTTTTAATCCCAGCAATCAGGGAGACAAAGGCAGGTGAGTCTCTGTTTGCTCAAGGTTAGCCTGGTCTGCAGAGTGAGTTCCAGGGCAGATGCTAAAGCTCCACAGAGAAACCCTGTCTTGAAAAGCCAAAAAAACAAGACAAACCAAAAAGAATTGATTTGTTGACTGTAATTTTGCTACCCATTTCCCAAGAGATATAATTACATAATATACAGGTTCCAACTTTCAAATTCTGCTTCTTGTCTGTTGGAATTAATTAATAGCATCAACACAATGTTGGATATAGGAGATGCTGGGCACTTTGATCTTGAGGGATACTCGCCTTTCTCCACTATATGAGCTCTGCCTCGGCTTGGACCAAAGTTTCTATTTATATTACCTGCCTACACCGCAGTTCCACACAGAGTGCTGCTTCACTCCCTTGTCTGTTAACCTGGAATACTTGCAGATGGGAAGACGCTCCTTCATTGCTTCCCTTTTTACTTATAGGTTATACTAAGAAAATAGACTTTTTTTTTTTTTTTTTTTTTTGATTTTTGAGACAGGGTTTCTCCGTAGCTTTTTGGTTCCTGTTCTGGAACTAGCTCTTGTAGACCAGGCTGGCCTCAAACTCACAGAGATCCGCCTGCCTCTGCCTTCTGAATGCTGGGATTAAAGGCAAAATACTCTGTCTTGAACTCCCCCCCCCAAAAAAAAAAGAACAGCAAATTTGATACTGAAATTTTATATTGCTAAAAATTCCAAAAAGTAGATAATTTCACAAGATAACAGAAAACTGAATGCATTTCTTATTTTATTCTCTTTAAATATTCAATTAGGCATCCATCATTTCTCGTAAAAAAGAGGCCAAGGCTGAGGAACTTCAGGAGACCAAGGAGAAGTTAGCCAGCCTAGAGAGAGAAGTGTCAGTAAAAACAAACCAGACCCGGGAATTTGATGGCACTGAGGTTTTGAAGGGAGACGAGGTAAGATGAGACATCTCATGGATCGATGTTATGATACTGGGGTTTTGTGTGAAGTCACTGACATGTTCAGTTTTCTTAAGTTTATGTTGATGAGAAGTTAGTCTCATTTTGTAAGGCTTACTGAAAGCTAAAATATTAAATATTAATTGTTTTTGAGGTAATGTTGAAACATTCTGGATGTAAAATACAAAAGACTGGTGTTCTATGAGATAGTATTCTAGAATTTCACTTGCCTTTTTAAAATTGTGTGTGTGGTGTGTGCATGTGATTGTAGGTACCTGCAGAGGCCAGAGGTGTTGGAGCTGAAATTACAGGTGGTTCTGAACCACCTGGTGTAGATGCTGGAACTTGAACTCAGGCCCTCTGCAAGAGTAATACATGCTCTGAGTCATCTCCCCAATACTTTCACATTTTAGTTAAATGAATTTATATTGGACTTACTTAAGTATTAAATTATAAAAACAAAATGAAACTAGTAGAATCAAATAGATAATAAAATTTCATCTTTGTTGATAAATGTATTTCTATAAAGAACTAAGAAAACGTCACTGAACTACTCTGTCATCATATGTATTTGAGCAGCACTCATCAAAATGACCTCATCTGACATGCTCACAGGTTTTAAAATATTGCATTTCTTTTTTCTTTAAGTTTATTTTATTTTATTGATATTTATTGAGCTCTACATTTTTCTCTGCTCCCCTCCCTCCCTCTACCCTTCCACCTTCAATCCTCCCCAAGGTCCCCATTCTTTAGGCAAGTTCTAGTTCTTAAAAGTTATTATCACATGGCTGGAGGGATGGCTCAGAGGTTAAGAGCACTGATTGCTCTTCCAAAGGTCCTGAGTTCAATTCCCAGCAACCACGTGGGGACTCCAAGCCATTTGTAGTGAGATTTGGGGCCCTCTTCTGGTGCTGCAAGCAGAATACTGAGCACATAATAAATAAACATTTAGAAAAAAAAGTTATTATCACAAGCTAATTAGGATAATAAAGAAATGCAGGTTAGTAGTTATTTATCTATAACAATCAAATTTGTAGCCATGTTAGGGATGTTTTCAAGGTCAAATATATATTTTAGGTAGATGGTCTTCAAATTACCTCAGAGATACACAGAATATGACATTTAAGATGTTTTAATAATATATGGCCTTGCCTCGACTGCTGACAGTATGCTGTCCAAATTGGACAAGCATGAGACAAAAGAAGGCGACTGCTGAACTTTTCCAAGACATGGTAGGATAGTCTTTCAAAATTCCTGCTTCACATGAAAGTCTGCCTGGTATTCTAGGCGTGTAAGCTGAAGATGGATGCCCCAATGTTGCAGAGGAAACTTGGGTAATTGTCCAGGCAGCTAGATGCTTCTCATTTCTATAGTTTGGGAAGTTGTTTGCTCTGCTCTTCCTGTTTACTCAGGTGATATTATATCCTCCTCTGATCCTTGATGACGTTAAAGACTATATAGTTATACAGTTTTCCATGTTACCAAACTCAGAAAAGAAACTCACAAAAGAGGGCTGGAGAGATGGCTCAGTGGTTAAGAGCATTGCCTGCTCTTCCAAAGGTCCTGAGTTCAATTCCCAGCAACTACATGGTGTCTCATATCTGTAATGGAGTCTAGTGCCCTCTTCTGGCCTGCAGGCATACACACAGACGGAATGTTGTATACATAATAAATAAATAAATATTTTTTAAAGAAAGAAAGTGAATTAGAGACAAAACTTTGAACTCACCAAGACAGGATAGATAATGGAGTATTTTCTCCAAATTTGCCAAATAAATTGGACTGAACATTGTGAATGTAATTCATACGTGATAATTTTTATTATATATAATTTTACTCTGTTAAGTTAAAACCTTTCCTTTTTATTTAGACAAAAAGGGAGAAATGTTGTAGGGTATTTGTTCACATTGATACTCAGACTGACAATAAAGTTTACTTTGAATTAGAGGGCAGAATTAGTGACTAGCTGACCATAATTAACCATAGAGGTTTTGGAGGACCCAGGATACATATAGAGAAACACAGGAAGTAGTAGGGAGTTGCTTAGAAAAATTCGTGGGCCCTTTTAGATTAGTGGAGAGAAAGAGAGGGAGGGAGAGAAGGAGGGAGGGAGGGAGGGAGGGACGGAGGGACGGAGGGAGGAGGTCATTTGGTTGCTTCTCTACTGCTTCTCTGATCAATCAGGTTTTTATCCCATATCTGACTCCCCAAGTTTTATTTAATAATAGAACAATGTAAGTAATGCTTTAGCACCTATAGAATGACTATTCTACATTGCTACGTAGTGACTGTGCCTATAAGGGTCAGAAGCTTTGATATCAATTATTTAATGTGAGGAAAAGCTAGAGATAATAATCTTCATTTTACAGATGGAAACTCCTCAGACAAGTCAATGAATCCATTTAAGATTAACAGAAATATAGATTCTACTCTGTACAAGTCTTAGCTATGCAATGCTAACATTAAACTAAAGTAAAAATGATAATCTTGTTCTTATAATGAGAACACACGTTGTGTGCAGACATCTAGCACATAGCTCGCATGAGAAGCTCTCAAAAAGGTCAGCCTTGCTTGTGGTTCAGTCATGGCACCTTTTTTTTTTGTTTGTTTGTTTTTTTTTGTTTTTGTTTTTCGAGACAGGGTTTCTCTGTGGCTTTGGAGCCTGTCCTGGCACTAGCTCTGTAGACCAGGCTGGTCTCGAACTCACAGAGATTCGCCTGCCTCTGCCTCCAGAGTGCTGGGATTAAAGGCGTGCGCCACCATCGCCCGGCTCAGTCATGGCACTTTTCACAAACACTATACCACCCCTCCCTCCCTCCCTCCCTCCCTCCTCCATCTCTCCCTCCCTCCCTCCCTCCCTCCCTCCCTCCCT
>NW_026067935.1:8198611-8199679 GCF_014885135.2 Alexandromys fortis
ATGGAGTACAGACCTAAACAGAGAACTCTCAACAGAGGAATCTAAAATGGCTGAAAGACACTTAAGGAAATGTTCAACATCCTTAGTCATCAGAGAAATGCAAATCAAAACAACTCTGAGATTCCATCTTACATCTGTAAGAATGGCCAAGATCAAAAACACTGATGACAACTTATGCTGGAGAGGTTGTGGAGAAAAGGGAACACTTCTGCATTGCTGGTGGGAATGCAAGCTGGTACAACCCCTTTGGATGTCAGTGTGGCGATTTCTCAGAAAATTAGGAAACAACCTTCCTCAAGACCCAGTAATATCACTTTTGGGTATATATCCAAAGGATGCTCAACCATGCCACAAGGACATGTGCTCAACTATGTTCATAGCAGCTTTGTCTGTCATAGCCATAACCCGGAAACAACCTAAATGCCCCTCGATTGAAGAATGGATAAGAAAAATGTGGTACATTTACACAATGGAGTACTACACAGCAGAAAAAAATAACGACAGCTTGAAATTTGCAGGAAAATGGATGGAGCTAGAAAACATATTTTGAGTGAGGTAACCCAGGCACAAAAAGACAATTTTTACATGTACTCACTCATAGGTGGTTTTTAAACATAAAGCAAAGAAAGCCAGCCTACAAACCAAAACCCCGGAGAACTTAGACAACAATGAGGACACTAAGAGAGACTTACATAGATCTAATCTACATGGGAAGTAGAAAGTATAAAAAGACAAGATCTCCTGAGTAAATTGGGAGCATGGGGACCTTAGGGGAGGATTGAAGCGGGGAGGGTAGAGGCAGGGAGGGGAGCAGAGAAAAATGTAGAGCTCAAAAAAAATCAATGAAAAAAGGACTAGAACTTTACATTCCTTTGTTAAATGAGCTGCATAGGTACAATATCTTAAATAAGAGTAGAAATATATACAGTATAACAAAAATTACCTTAAATTTTATCAATATACAAAAATCCATACTAGTGTAAAATATTTGAGACTAGTAGTTGCTTTTTTTTTTAGTTTAAAAGTAGATTCAATAATATACCCTTTTATCCTATTATTTCTATATCT
>NW_026067935.1:8206774-8294608 GCF_014885135.2 Alexandromys fortis
CTTTTTTTTTTAGTTTAAAAGTAGATTCAATAATATACCCTTTTATCCTATTATTTCTATATCTGTCCTTTTTCTTTTAAGATTGACATTCCTGAATCTAATCTCCTTTGCTTAGTTTCCTTCTTGACCATGACCAATAACAACTTGAGATCAGCCTGGGCTACATAGTTCCAGGCCAACTGAGACTTCATAGTCTCTATCTTAAAGAAAGAAAGGGAGGGAGGAAGGAGGAGGAGGAGGAGGAGGAGGAGGAAGAGAGAGAGAGAGAGAGAGAGAGAGAGAGAGAGAGAGAGAGAGAGAACACCCACCATACCTTTTGGGAATGTGGATGTTGTGTTCTTACATTTACTTTCTGTTGTCTGAAGGACAATAGCATCTTTAGGGAACCCCCGAGGAAACTGAGATAATGATCAATTCCTGGGAGAGCTAACTGTTGTCCAGTCTCAGTGTGATGGGAAAGTGCAGGGCTTATCTGAAGTCCTGACTGGAGTACCCTATGAGTCTGGACCATCTTAACTAACCATTTTGAAGTTGTCCAGAGCAGTTTACAGTCCAAAGCTGATTTTGGGTGATGTTTGTCAGATTAGTGGCATTACCACAATTCAGGTGAATTTATTGTTACAGGGTCCCATCATCATCTTAGAGACCTCAAAGGTTTACCTGGAATGGTTATGGTTCACTGTAGAAATGTAAATATTTAAAATTCATATGCAGCCGATATTCAAGAGGTTAAAGACCACAATTTGTTTAGTATATACTAGGTGCACAAACTTAGTTACTAGTTACCTGCTTCAGGTAGCTTTTCTGACATGAGACAGAGATTTTGGAATATTCTTTAGCAAGCATGCTTGGGTTTAGAGAAGGAGAGAGCCACACTCCAGCTCCAATGCCAGCTTTAATTTTTCATTGAATTGGGACTACAAAAAGACCATTTGCCTTCTATGTCTGTAGAGAACAGCAGAAACAAACAATTGGGGAGATTTATGAAAGTTTATCCTTTTGGAAGTGAGCTATACCATTATTTTAATTTATCCCTTTTCTTGGGACATTTTCTCTTGATATTTCATCCTCTTCCTCCGATTTCTCATTTGCCTGGTGGTCTTCAGATTCCTTGGTTGAATGCTTTTCATCTCCTAGAAAGATAAAAACAAAATCCAGCCTCAATCCTAACTCCGAGGAGTTTCCTTTTTTGGCAGGTTATATCTGATCACATGAAAGACCTTTGTTAGTCTTATAAGTTAGTTTAGATGGAATGGTCATGCTTTTGATGAACTATTGCCTCTCCTAACCAAGAGGTCTTCTTGTTCAAATCTAATCTTTATTAATCTTGGTAGTATCCATAGATTTTCTTCTCCCATGAATACAAAAGCAAAACCTCTTCCCCAGTGTAACACATATCCTGGTTTCCATTCTGAGATCAATGCATCCATAAAGTATAGAGGGTGTTTTCTACTTTCTAGTGTTTCCACAGCTGTCATTCCTTTCTCATTAGCATTTAAAAAATTTAGTTAATAAAGCATTGTGTAATCTATCTCTGGGGGTCTTTATAATCCCTTTCTGTTTATTAATCATATCTTTTAAAATGCAATTGGATCTTTCTATAACTGCTTGTTCTTGATTGTGTGGTATGCCTGTAATATGCTTTATGTTGTAATATGCAGAACTGTTTCACTTTACTAGAAACATCTGCTGGAGCAATGTCAGTCTTTACTTAAATGGGTATTCCCATAATGGCCATAACTTCTAATAAATGTGTAATTGCAGAATCAGTCTTTTCAGAGAACTCAAAGCAGTTGCCCACTGAAATCCTGAAGATCTATGGTATGGTACACATTGAATTGAATTGAATTTTCCCAACTCCACAAAATGAAACATATCCGTTGCCAAATTTTATTTCATTGATTACCCTTTGGATTATTTCCCACAGGTAGTGGAGTTTGGTTATACAAAGAACAAGTAGGACATTTCTTTATAATTTTCTTGACTTGTTACCAAATGATAGAAAAATCTTTCTTCAAGCCTTTGCTATTGATATGGTGTTTCTTATGAAATTCTGAAGCTTCTAGCATATTTACTACCAATAGCTGATCAATTTCATCATTGTCTTGTGCTAGAGGGCCTGGTAGACCCATACGAGATCTGATATGTATTATATACAAGGAATGATTCCTATTTCTGATTATTTCTTGTAATTTAAAAATAACAAAGTTAATTCTGAATCATCCGGAATAAGTTCAGCAGTTTCAATATATAAAATAACTCTTTCTGCATATTGGGAGAGAGAAACTGTATTAAGAGGTTCTGAAAAATCTAATAATACCACGAGAATAGCATATAATTCTGACTTTTGAATGAAATCATGAGCCACTTTTTCTTATCTTTCCTGACTTATAACATGCCTTTCCTGGTTTATTTGCATCCGTATAGAATGTAGAAATTAGTGTTCCTCATACAATGTGAGGAAGGGTCCAATTAATTCTTTTTATAAACTGAAGTCTCTTGCTTTTGGACTATTTGATGCTAATCTCTCCCAAATTACTGCAAGCTCTTTGCCAATGTTCATTTTCTGCCCGTAATGAGGCAATTTCAACATTAGTTAAAGGAACCATCGGTTCTGTTGGGTCTATTCCTGTTACTTAGCAAAGTCCATTTTCCTTTCAGAATCAATTCAGAAACTGTTTTTTATATAGGTCTTTAATATTTATTCTTTGTGTTAAAAAAATATCCATTCTAAGATACTATCTTCTCTCTGCATAAGAATTCCTGTAGGAGATATGTAGAAGGCAGTATGATGCAAAATTAAAAAAAATCAGTAAAAGCTTCTTTTGGGGCTTGTATAATTTTGGTAAATGACTCAGTCCTCTTTCCTGATTCTTTTTTTTTTTTTTTTTTTTGGTTTTTCGAGACAGGGTTTCTCTGTGGCTTTGGAGCCTGTCCTGCAACTAGCTCTGTAAACCAGGCTGGTCTTGAACTCACAGAGATCCGCCTGCCTCTGCCTCCCAAGTGCTGGGATTAAAGGCGTGCGCCACCATTGCCCGGCTCTTTCCTGATTCTTCAACCCTGTCCCAAGCAGTCAAGGCTGTTGTATGACATAGGGTCAAGGTGTGATCATCAAATACAAACTGTCTTTGCAAATTAGCAGACTGACCTTCACTGAGAAGCTTTCCACCATGTTTACCATTGTAACTGTGGGTCAGCTTCCAGTATTGCTGTAGCTAAATGTTTTCTATCTTGGGGGATAATTCTGTCCCCGTGTTGCCTGTGAACTTAACGTCTGCTTCATACAAAGTGAATGCATATGAAATGACTTCTTCCTTAAATCCCCTCAAAACTAACACTTCTACAGGATTCCAGTTAACTTCTGCATAGCTTTGGGATTACCTATGATCTGGTGGTCATTTTTGTATGGTAACCAGATAAATTAAGGTTGGTTTTCTGATAACCTTTGGCCTCTCCTCTTCAGTTTCAACATGGCATGGTGTGGTAGGTTCTGCTCTGAATTCCTCTGTCTGTGTGTGAATACTTTTCTTAGTTTCATTGGTAGGTCTTTCTAAGATTTGTATCTTATCAATCAATATTTTTATTTGGCATAGATATCAAACCACTATTTTAAGGATAAAATATGATTACCAAACTGATTATAATTATAATTATAATTCACATTATATCCATCATAGCTATGTTGGTTCTTCCTTCATTTATTTTTTAAAATTTTAAACCATCCATTGTGGAATCATACAGAATCTTAACTCCCTGCATTGTAACATTCCCCATTTTTTTTTATTTTAAGATTTATTTATTTATTAAGTATACAACATTCTGCCTCCGTGTATGCCGAAACGCCAGAGGAGGGCGCCAGATCTCTTTACAGATGGTTGTGAGCCACCATGTGGTTGCTGGGAATTGAACTCAGGACCTCTGGAAGAGCAGCCAGTGCTCTTAACCGCTGAGCCATCTCTCCAGCCCCAACATTCCCCATTCTTAATATGGGAAAGATTTTTCATTTAAATAAAACCTAATTCCCTTTGTAAGAATTCCCAGGTGTCTCACCAGATCTGATGACTTTTCAGTTTGTCCACAGAGGCAACTGTGGTGATGCCAGAGCTCTGTGTGGTAGGTGTGGGCAGCTGTAGTGGGGGTCCTGTGTGCAGGAGTGGTGACTAGGCAGCCAACCAGCTGCTGGGGCTGCAGCAGGCTGCCACTGTGCTTCACGGGGCCGGCCGCACTAAGGGCACCTGCAGCTGCTTGCATGGGGGCCGGGGCTGAAGGTGTGTAGAGGTGACAGTGTAGCAATAGAAGCCTGAGCAGCTGTTGTAGCAGCCGAGCTGTTGCAGCAGCAGCAGCCCAGGGAGTGGGTCCAGGGAAAGCCTGCTACCTGTAGGGAGAGGGACAGGGGGACCTGCAGGAGAAACATGTGTAGCAGAAAGTAAGAGCTTGGGCTGCCTAAATGACAGAGCTGGCTGCGACTACAAAGCTGGTGGCGAGTGGCTACTGCATGATCTCGTCCCCCAAGTTGGATGCCAGATGAAGTGTGTACTTATTTACTCTATATAAATAAAACTCGGGAGTCAGATATTGGGGTAAAAACCTGATTGATCAGAGAAGCATCACAGAAGAAACCAGTGATCTCCTCTCTGTCTCATTCCATGATCCAAAAGGGCCTACAAATCTTTCTAAGCCTCTCCCTACTATTTCCTGTGTCTCTCTATGTATCCTGGGTCCTCCAAAACCTCTATGGCTAATCCTGGTCCGCTAGTTGCTAATCACCCTCTGATTCAAAATAAACTTTATTGGCAGTCTCGGAATATCAGGGCAAACAAATATCCAGCAAGAGGGTGCCATTACATATAGCGTGTGGAGTAATCACTGTGTGCAGGAGCTTCTACATGTGGGAGGAACGTGCAGTGTGCAGGAGAGGTTAAGAACATGGGCTCTGGGATTCGGTCCCTTGAGCATCCCTTGTCAACTGAATGACCTTGGGCAGATGTCTGCTTCTTTTCCCACTCAGCTATAGACTGTGGCTGTGTAGAGTGTGTGGAATGAGAGCAGTAGCCAGCAGTACTTGATATCCAAGGACGAGATGTGTCTCCACAGTGACTCTGAGACTGTTCGCATTAGTCCCTGTGGCGTTCTCAGAACACCAGTGACTGTAGGAGAAGCTCCAGGGTGTTGGTTCCCGATACTTTTATGTTTTTGTTATCACTTAAGTGGAGAATTGGAAAGCTAGAACTATATTTACAGCTTAAATTTGAAACCAGTGTTTCTCAGACTGGAACTATTAGGAATAAATAGGAAATATTTTCTACTTCTAAATAACCTAGATTCAGGATTGAGTAAGGTAGTGCAGGTAAGAATTATCTTAGTAACTGTTCACTGAGCAGTTACCATGGGCTCAGTCTTCAAAAACCTAGTTTCGGCATGGTTGTCCAGCGGTAGGAATATACTTTGTGATGGTAATCTTGTTAGTGTAATAAGGGTTTGAGACATGTATATCAGGGAAGCACCTATGAGCATGTCTGTGACGGCACCGTGCCCATTTAAAACTTTTTTATGTGTATGAGTGTTTGTCTACATGTATGTCGTGCATCATGTGTACACCTGGTGTCTGTGGATTCCAGAGGAAGGAGTTGGAGCCCCTGGAGTTACAAAGGCATGTTAGCCACCATGTAGGTGCTGGAAATCGAATCCAGGTCCTCTGGAAGAATGGCCAGTGCTGTTAACTCCAGAGCTGAGACATCTCTCCAGCCCCCTGATTAGATTCTTGTGGTATGAAAATTGGACTATTTACTATTGGACTGTTTCCCATCCTCAACCCAACCCTCCCAGAGAGAAACAACTGACAATATAGGATTAAGCCATTTTAGGTCTGTCTCTAGAGACAGAAATAATGTTGCTCTGTGAGTCTGAGAAATTTGAGTAGCATTGTACCTTGTTGATTGTGCATTTTGCTTCTGAAAACAAGTCTTAGAGCCGGGCAGTGGTGGAGCACGCCTTTAATCCCAGCACTCGGGAGGCAGAGGCAGGCAGATCTCTGTGAGTTCGAGGCCAGCCTGGTCTACAAGAGCTAGTTCCAGGATAGGAACCAAAAACTACCAGGATAGGAACCAAAAACTACGGAGAAACCCTGTCTCGAAAAATTCAAACAAACAAACAAACAGAAAAAACCAAGTCTTAGATCTTTCCATGTTAGTACAGAAGAGAAGCCAAAGAATATCCCAGATCACCTATGTGTAGATTCTAAAAATAATAATTCCATGTGTTTTTGACACATTTTAATGTAGTTTTGTTTGTTTTAACAATGGAAATAGCTTTATCTATTTAGTTCTTCGAATTTAAAAATTCTTTATGGTGTTAGCTTTTTGGTATTTTTCAAATGCTTATAATTTAGGTTATATTCACAGTTTTCCCTGTTACTTTTAAGGGTTTTGAGAGATTCAGGGTTCTTGTATGTACAGCCTTTCATCAAGCTCAGACTTCTCGGTAGTGTTTTTCACACACCCAGAGTCTGAAGAAGTGTCTCAGCAGACAGTTGGGGCATGTCCCCATCCCTCTTCTGTCTTCAACTACCCTAGTTCTGGTTTTATCTGAATGATATATTGAGACTTCAAGTAATAGTTTGTTTGAGAATAAAATTTCACTGTTAAAAAAGGTTTGAAAATCATTAAATAAATGGGACTTTGAACCTCCCTCCCGTCTTCCCTTTACTATCTAATGGTCTCACTATGCAGCCTGGAACTCAATGTGTAGACCAGAGTGGTCTCAAACTCACAGAGATCTGCCAGGTCAAAGTTGGTTGTCGTTTTGTTTTTGTTTTTTGTTTTTTTTTTTTTTTGGTCATCAGGATATTAATATTTTAGAAATGTCTTGGCACTATTTTGCAGGCTTCAGTTGAGAAAATTAGTCATATGTAACTCTTCACCCTAACCTTTACTGTTTATTTTCTCACAGTTTTATGTACCTGATCAAAAACTGAAATTTGCTATTTAATCTGGTAACCTGTAGTCAATTCTTTTGCCATTTCTTAGTCAACAACCTAAGCTTGTACACTGTGTTCCCAGGGCTCATTCAAATTGATGTGTGTCTTCTGGGTCTGAATTTTTTCATAGCAACAAATGAACCTCTGGTTACTGTTCCCTTGGTCCGTGGGTTGAGAGGTCACCCTGGTTTGCAGCCCATTGCACTTTTTCCCCTCACCATCACAGGAAGCTTAGCAACTTGGAAAATGTGCTTAGTCAAATACTATTATAAGTGGCTTTAAACATAGCCAAGCATTTCATTCTGCAGCTACCACCAGAAATCCTAGCGCTAAATAGGGAAGATTATGAAATCTTCTTTAACGACTTCAAAGAGAAACAGCGTGGAGATAAGGGAATCCTGGCAAGATTTGCTGCAGCTGTCAGTTCCCGGGGAATCAGGAACCAAAATTTGACACTTGGAGTTGACTCATCCACCATTCCAAGTGAGCCTAGGCAAACCTGAGGTATTTTTAGAACCTTTCAAATCACATTGTGCTCTTTATCATAGCAGGGCTGCGGGGCCTCAAATTTCCCAAGAGATAGAACAAAACAGGACCAAATAAATTTGGCTCAGCCTACTGTAATAGCAGTAGTATTTGATGCATGCAATTGTAGATGTAAAACTTTTCATCTTTTTTCCTGGGGCATTAAGACCACTGCGACAGCAGCTGAAACATTCATAGAACAGTGACAGCTGTGAGGTGGTCTGATTCTAGGACTCGCAGGGACTTGGGTGGGTGTTGTCAGCCCTCTTTCAAACAGATGCTGGGCCAGCCTTTCCCTTAAGGCTGATTGCTGCCAGCGCGTACCGCACTGTTCATTATAGTCTGCAGAGCCGGCACAGTTAACTAGCCACTACCATATGCACAGGATTGTGTTGTTCGTGCTCAGCTGCCGAAACTTCCTAATTTAAAGTTAAAAATGTAATAGGAACAGGTTGGGAAAGGTTGGGATAGAATTTGTGTATGTGTTTATGTCACACTAGTTATGCTGGGTATTGTGAACAGACGGCCATTTTAGCAGAAAACAAAGGTTGCTTTGAAACATTTTCTTTTTGCTTAGACCAGGTAGCAGTTCTGAGAGCAAACTTCAGAGCCTGTGAGTCATCTGCAAAAGAAGATAGCCTGAATTCAGACAAAATGGCAGATACTGACCAGTGAGGGAGGGATGCTGCCTCTGGACGCAGCCATGCTGCTTGTCGATGGTGGCATCTTATCTTAACTCCTTAGGTCCCTCAAGTCCATGTCTATAGAGGTTTTAATTGACTATAGAGTATCAATTGACGAGGAAATTGACAAAGATATGATTTAATTGAGACATGGAAGATATCATTGATGTTGGACTAATAGGATTTGAAAACAAAAAGTACTTATTCTGGTCCAGTTGTTCTAAGAAGGAACTTGAGAGTTTTGGTGAAATTATTAATTTCTCTTTTAAAATATGCATAACTCTCCATAGTCTTGAACAGCAGAAATTACTTACTGTGCAGTTGTCTTGTAAAGCCCTTCCAGCTAATTACTTGGAAAATAACTTTCATGCTAGACCTTGAAGCAGAAAGTTTGCAGCAGAGACAGAGTCTGTTTTCCTGTGAGTGTGCACTGTAAGCTTGGGAGTCCAGTAACAGCCCTGTCGTTGCCAATAAGCTTGAAAGGTGTCAGGGAGATAGGCTAGCACAGACTCTGATCATTGCTGTAAAAGGCTAGAAACACAGTGAGTAGAAAAAGGAGAAAGAACATTTGTCAAGTTCCATTTTAATCAGAAAGGAGCTGAGTCTGTAATAGTGTCCCTAAAGACATTAATCCATTACCCACACATTGCATGCAGAGAGATTAAAGCTCCCAATAATAGAGTGTTTACTGAGCACCCTATGGCCCAAACCATACAGCATTATTTCTACCGACCTATGGAGAATGTGGGCTGACCTTTCAGAAATGACAGTGTTGGATTCCATATGTATATTGGTACACAGGATGACTGCTAGCTGCTCTAATGCACTTTTCATCCCAGTGGCAAGCTTTGTATTTTACTTTAATGGTGGCACATGTGTTTGAATGACCTATTATAATGCATAAAAGGAAACTTTTATCTTAACTTGCAAAGATTTATTGATTATATCCTATGATCTTTTTTTTCTCCCTTTAAAATGATTGCGTGTTTGTTTCAAACCCCTGTTGACTGGTGAAAGGCTTATCAGTTAAGAGCATTTCCTACTCTTTCAGAGGACCAGCGTTCAGTTCCCAGAATCCACATCAGGCAACCCACAACCACCCACAACTGCAGCTTCTGGCCTCTAGGTACCAACTTACAATATCAGCTGCAGCAGCAGCAGTGCTAATAAAATGTTTTTAAAGAGCCTGGAGCTGTAGAGCTGGCTCTAAGTTTATGCACACTGCTGCTCCTGCAGAAGACCCAGCTTCAGTTCCCAGCACCCACCCAGTGGTTCACAACCATCCATGACCCAGCTCCTGGGGATCTGCTGCCTTCTTCTGATCTCCTCAGATACCAGGAACACCTTTAAGATTATTTTTGTGGCTGGGAGCGTGGCTGGATCAGTAGTGCTTGCTGTGCAAATTAAGTGTCTGAGTCAGTGTGATGTAATAACACACATGTGCAAGTTCACACACATAAACACACACAACAAAACGCTTTATCTTTTAAAATTGTTTCTTTTAAAGTCATTCTTTTAAATTTAAATGTATGTATATATGTGTGCTACAGTGCACTATTGGAGGTCAGGCATAGCAAGAGGGAGTTGGTTCTCTCCATTCACGCTTGGGGTCCCACATGTTTGAATATAAGAATGCACATGCTCAGCAAACATATGGAAGTCAAAGAATAACTTTTGGGACTTGGTTCTCTCCTCCTGCCTCATTCTTGCATAAGGGTCTCTGGTCTTTGTGCTATGTACACTGGTGTAGCTTAGGGTCTTTCCTCTGATTCTTCTGTCTCTGCCTCCTGTCGCTTTACGAGAACGCTAGGATTACAGATGTGCATGGACACATTGGGCTTTCTACATCTGTTCTAGGGACTGAACTCAGATCCTCAGGGTTGCATAGCAAGGACTTTTACCTGCTAAGCTGTATTCCCACCCGCTTAAAATTATTGTTGTAAATATCTAGTTCGAAATTATTTTCTAAAATTATTTTAAATATCCTTTTAATTTTTTAATTTTTAAAGATTTATTTATTTTATTTAATTGTATAAGTGTCTTGCCCACATATATATATGTGTAGCATATGTATATGCCTTGTGCCTTCAGAAGTCAGAAGAGAGCCACAGATCCCCTAGAACCTGACTGGAGATGGTTGTGAGCACCATGTGACTGCTGGGACCAGGTCTCTGCAAGACCAGCCAGTACTCTTCCCTCTGAGCCAGCTCTCTAGCGCTCCATGAAATGTTTTTTAAAAACTTTTACAAGAAAAGAATGTTTAGGGGCTTTTTTAGAGGGTTTTTTGTTCTTGGGGGTCTCTATGTCGTCCTAGTTGTCCTGGAAATCACTATGTAGACCAGACTGGCTTCGGATTCAGAGATTTGCCTGCCTCTGCCTCTCTAGTGCTGGGGTGAAAGGCATAGGCTACCTCACCTGACCAAGGTTTTATTTTTCAAACATAATCTAAGAATAAAATTTTCAACTAATTTTTAAAATTAAGATGCTTTATTTCCTGAGTGTAGTGGCACACACCTTTGATCCCAGCACTTGGAAGGCAGAGGCAGGCAGATCTGTAAGTTTAAGGTCAGCCTGGTCCTACATAGTGAGTTTTAGGACCACTAGAGCTACATAGTGAGACCCTGTCTCAAAACCCAACAAAACAATATCAACAAAAAGATTCATTTATTTACAATAATCAACATAAAGACATCAGTCCGACAGCCGCAGCTTGTAGGTCCTGAAGGATGAAGATTTGAAAGTGAGGCCATGGCTAAACACCTGAAGTTCATTGCCAGGACTGTGATGGTTCAGGAGGGGAATGTGGAAGGTGCATACAGGACCTTGAACAGAATCCTCACTACCGATGGGCTTACTGAGGTCATAAAGCAGCGGCGTTTCTGTGAGAAGCCCTGCCGCCGCCGCCAGCGGGAGAGCTATGAAACATGCCGGAGGATCTACAACATGGAAATGGCTCGAAAGATTAACTTCTTGATGAGGAAGAACCGGGCAGACCCATGGCTGGGCTGCTAAGCCCACGTTAGTTCTGTGTCTGACTGTTCTTACACAACCCCAATCTCTGTTACCTCTACAATAAACTCGATCACACGTGGGAAAAAAAAATCAGTCCTTTCATTTAGGACCAAGGTGTTTGTGTTTAAACGACAGAATTGCACTATTGATATTTTAACCTATGTTTGATGATAGAGAAATAAATGAGTCATATAACTTTCATTACCACCTCCCTTTCCTCTAAAGTTCATATACTTACTTACCTCTTTGGTTAGTCTGAGACTTGTAGAATTCAGTTACATTTTGAAATGTGTCTACCATTACTTTAATGAGAACATCTTTGAAGCAATCTTTTTTCTCAGTGTTCACAGACACAGAAAGTGGTGATAGCAACAACCTCAGCCCACCCCCCCCCCTTTCCAGCCCAGAAGTGAGGGGATCATTACCCAGCAAGGAGAGGGCCGAGTAGCTCAGAATAATCCACAGACCTGAGGGAGGAAGGCAAATAGGAACACTGTATGCAGGGACTGGAGCTTGGGCCACGGTGCCAGGCAAGAACAGGGTATAGGATCTCAGTTTCATAGAAGAATGCATTAATGACTTCCTTCATGGCCAAGTTGGAGATGAGGTATTCCTGGGTCAGAGTGTCCCAAGACACAGATTCAAAGTGGTCCACAGGCCGGGCGGTGGTGGCGCACGCCTTTAATCCCAGCACTCGGGAGGCAGAGGCAGGCGGATCTCTGTGAGTTCGAGACCAGCCTGGTCTACAGAGCTAGTTCCAGGATAGGCTCCAAAACCACAGAGAAACCCTGTCTCGAAAAACCAAAAAAAAAAAAAAAAAAAAAGAGGGAAGCCTCAAAGTGGTCCACACCTTCAGTTTCTCCTCAGTGTCCTTTGCCATCATAGATGATGCCACGGGGCATGCTGCAGGCTTCCCGCATCCGTTCAGAGCTGGTCTTGCCACACCACCAGTCAGACATACTTCCTTGTTTCCTTCTTGTCCACCCGAGAGAAGAACCCATCTGTGTGCCATCTATCTGCTGTATTTGGCCTCAGTGTAGGTCTGCTAGGCCTGAATGTGGCTGTCGTTCTTGCCTCGCTCATGGTTCCCAGGATACATCAGTTCCCTGTCTGGCTCAGCAGCAGTGAGTCTGGTGAGACAGAAGTGCAGCTCACTCTCTTGGGAGTTGTGCTGTTCCTCAGGACTGTTCCGGTGCTGCTGTTGATGCAAAGGGGTTGGGGATGTCATCTGCATGGGCCACTGCTCCTTGTCTGCTTATGGTGGCTACTGAATCTGCAGGTAATACAGGGCCCAGTTAGCATAGTACATCATCACTGGTGTGTTGCTGGTAATGCTCCAGCCAAAGCAGGCCACTGCCTCCAGGTACTTTCAGGGCCCAGCATCGGCACCTCCATCCTTTTCCTCCTGGCCCAGTTCCCACAGCCTGTAGAAACAGTTCATACAGTGAGCAAACACCTTAAGGTAATGTTGAGGTATATTCAATGGTTAAAGTTCTAAGAAAGATGGCATACAGGAGATCATATAGTTCCTAGTTTAAAGATGGCATCAGGAGATCATATAGTTCCTAGTTTAAAGATGGCATCAGGAGATCATATAGTTCCTAGTTTAAAGATGGCATCAGGAGATCATATAGCTCCTAGTTTAAAGATGGAATACAGGAGATTATATAGTTCCTAGTTTAAAGAAACTCTCCAGATGAAACATTCTTGCTCTCCCCTGTCTGTCACTAGTTCCTCCTAAATTACTTACAGAGATGGATTATGGGAAGCAGAGTGCACCAGGCTTGGGTTCTCACTTGCAGCTGCCAGTTTAAAAGTTTCTGACTATAAATATAAAACAAGATATGTTGGAACTGGAGAATTGGCTGGTTAAAGCCTCTGTTCTTCTAGAGGATGTGGGTTCGATTCCCAGTACCCACTTAGCAGCCATAATTCCAGTTCCAGGGGATCAGGTCCCTCTTCTGGTCCACAGGCAGTACACATACATATGTGTAAACAAACTATCCATGCAAATAAAATTTAAAATTTTCTTTTTGTTTGTTAGAGACAGGGTTTCTCTGTGTAGCATTGGCTGTCCTGGAACTCACTCTGTAGACCAGGCTAGCCTCAAACTCACAGAGATCCTCCTGCCTCTGTCTCCCATGTACTGGGATTAAAGACATGTGCTACAACCACCTGGTACAAATAAAATTTTAAAAGAATTTTTAGCTCCTCAATTCTATCCATAATTATGGAAGTGGTCTCACTCCCATAAATACCCCCAGCCCCTCAGTTATGACCCACTGGTCCAAGTCTGTGTATTTCCCCTCTCCACTCACCTCCCTTTGGTCTCTGGATCCTCCTGCCACGCCAATTTGCTGCTGAGTCATCCTCTTTGGCCGCCCAGGTGCGGCTGCCGCTCCTCTGGGCAGGAAAGGGGGGCTAGTTCTGACTCTGACCCGGCAGAGCGGACAGACAGAGAATGCGCTGGCTTTTCTTGAGTTTTGGAATCTGTGCTGTACCACACTGCTGATTTTCATTTCTAGTATGGCAAGTATCGATAGATAGCATCTACATAAAATCTTCAGATCTTTGATAATCTTAAAAGGTTTGCTGGGCATGGTGTGCACTTCTGTAATCTCAGCTCTTAGGAGAGCAAAACAAGAGGATGATAAATTCAAGACCAGGCTGGGCCAAATAAAAAAGACTACATAATGGGTATTTGAGAGTAGATAGTTTGAGAATCTCTGCTACAGAGGCACAGTAACACAACAGGCAATGACAAAGGGAAGCAAAGGCAAGCCAAGTTCCGTAAGATCCCTGCAAGAGCTCGAGAAAGGATGAAAGGCCAAGCTTCCTAATAAAGAAGTACAGGGTTAAAAGGATGCTTGCGTCACTTTTTAGATCAACTGTGAAAGAATTTAAGAGCAGTTTGGCAGAATATTAGAAACGCGTGTCCCTTTTGATAATTTCTGGAAAAATATCCTGCAGAAATTATGAAGTGTATATTTAAGGCTAGCATGTGATACAGAGTTGTAATCCCAGCACTGAGAAGACAGGAAGATCTGGCATTGGAGGCCAGCCTATGTCACATAGCAAGGTCTTTGTTTCCAAAGAAATATATTTGTATTGTTTTATATGATACTTAAAAGCCTAGAAATAACCTAAAGTCCAAATGGTGATTTCAGTGTACTGAAAACATGAGTGATGTGTTTCTTTCGCCGTAATGAGTCAGGACCAGTAGAGTTGTTAGAGACCTCGAGGACCACCTATTGCATCTTTGTGTGGAACTGTGGCTCATGTGACCCTGACTGTATTCCTTCCCCTAGGTAGAATGTGTAGTGAATCCCAAGTAATAAGCAGCTCTCGTAGAGTCTGGTGAGCAACATGTGGGGTTGTTCTCCCAGCAAACCATTTCTAGCTGTTAGCTTTTAAAAATAGTGGTGGAGCACAGCAAGATAGAGAAGGGAAGCTGGCCTGGATGTTACACAGGAGAGCAGATGAGCAGGGCTGATTTCATGTTGGGCGCTTTGCCCAGGACACTTTTAATAGACTGTATAGTTAGTTACTCTAGGGATTCTGAGTCGGTGGTTATATCAGGCTTACACATTTATGCTTTAAAAGGAAAATTAGCAAGTTATTAGACTCTAGGTTCTTTGCTATGGCTCATATTTTTTGAGCAGCTTTTGTAACCCAGCCATTGAAAATTTGCAGTGTGGGGGGCTAGATTTTTGAGTAGCAAGACTAACTTAATTATAGAGAAATATTTGGAGAGCCAGCCATGGTGGTGCGTGCTTGTAATCCTAGCCAGGGAAGGATCAGTTCAAGGCCAGCCTGGCTATAAGAGACACTGAGACCGTCATCTCCCAGCTTCCCAATATAAAATTAAACCCACTGTGGTGTCACGTGTCTTTGATACAAGAACTCTGGATGCCAAGGCCACGTGTCATGTTCAGGTTCAGTCTAGTCTGGACAACCTAGGGAGACCCTATCTCAAAAACCCTTGACAAAGAGAAGGAACTGAACTTCCTTCATCTACAGCTCATTTTCTGAAACTGTGGGTGGCAAGTTCATGGGGTGATGTAACAGAGTTGGGAGTCACAAAAAAAAATTGACAGCAGCAAAATGTTTTTGAACATGCAATAACCAAAATTAATTCAAAATCAAATATGTACAAACGAAATGAATTTGCAGTATTCTGGCAGTGCTCACCCATCTTGTATGCAGGACCTCGCTGCAGCCTTGTTTGGAACACAAACATACACACCGCACTGCACACACCAGCACACCATGACTCACCTTCGACACCATTGGTCTATTAGAGATTGTAATGGTTTTACTGTCCATACAAAACTTTTTGCTGTTATAGAAACATAGTGATCTGATTATAGAAAACAAAGACTTCATATTTTCCCACCATCATTTCTCAGTGTGTAAGTATCAAATTAGTTTATCTTTGGACTGGATTGTGCTACAGTGTTTGATCTTAAAAATGGCTGTGTAACTTACAGTCTTGAATTTCATTGAAAAATATTGTTAAATTAACTTTAGCCTAGGATTAAGAGAAAATTTTCAGCCATTCTGCGATGGCCATAAACATACTGCTAATATTTTGTCCTATGTGTTTATGTGAAGCAGCATTTTTAACATTAATGAGTATAACATCAAAATATTGTGGATCAATGGGTAAGAGCACTCTGTTCTTACAGAGGACATGAGTTTAACTCCCATGGTGGTCACAACCATCTATAACTCTAGTTCCAGGTGATCCAGTGCCGTCTTCTGGCCTTCACCAGCAGTAAGCACACACAGTATACAGACATACATGAAGGCAACACATCCATACACATAAAATTTTTAAAAATCAAATATTTAAGTGATGCATGGTGTTACATCACACACCTTTAATTACAGCACCAAGGAGGCAGCCTAGTCTGCAAGGCAAGTGCCAGGCCAGCCAGGGCTACACAGAGAAACCCTATCCCAAAATCCAGCAACAAAACAAAACAAAAAGAAGCACCCTGCTTTCTCTCCAGTTGCTAATGAACTGTCTCCTGTTAGGTAATACAGCAGCTTGTTTATATGGAAGCGGTTTACGGCAGACGGAGTCCTTAAGATAAAATATTTCATTATTGTATATTTAATAAAATGCTACTTAGAGTAGAAAAAATATAGTTAGAAAATAAGAAATTAACTGAGCAGTTGTGGTGCACACCTCTAATCTCAGCAGTCAGGAGGCAGGGGGATCCCTGTGAGTCTGAGGCCAGCCTGGTCTCCAGAGCAAGTTCCAGGACAGGCTCCAAAGCCACGGAGAGACCCTGTCTCGAAAAACAAAAACAAACAAAGCAAAAATTAAACAAAAAAAGTTACTTGAAAAGAAAAGTAGAAATGGTATATCATAGGAGTGTTATAAGTGTTCCTTTTCTATAGTTTCTCGACTTCTTAAATTTTAGGATGAGTCCCTATCCCATGTCTGAGGTGTTTCCTAAGGAAATAGCCGCAGTTCACTCCTCAGGAGACAGTAGTCACTGTTGCCGACCCTGGTTTTCTTTCTTTTTTGTTTTGGTTTTTGTTGTTGTTAATTTGTTTTTGTTTTTTTGAGACAGGGTTTCTCGGTAGTTTTGGAGCTGTCCTGGAACTGGCTCTGTAGACCAGGCTGACCTTGAACTCAGAGATTCACCTGCCTCTGCCTCCCAAGTGCTGGGATTAAAAGTGTGCACCACCACCGCCTGGCAACCCTGATTTTTCTGTAGTGAGCCCAGCAAATTGAGTGCACTTCTAGCAGAACACAGTCATTTGTAAAACTCTGTTATAAGACCAGTCCAGAGCTACTCGTGGCCTCTTCCTTCTTCTGTAGGCCTTTGTATGGTTACGGGGTTTAATTTCTTTTTTTTTTTTTTTGTTTGCTTGCTTGGTTTTGTTTTTTCTTATTTGTAAAGGGAAAGACTTTTTTGTTTTATTTTGGTTTGGCTTTTTTCGAGACAGGGTTTCTCTGTAGCTTTGGAGCCTGTTCTGGAACTAGCTCTTGTAGACCAGGCTGGCCAAGAACTCACAGCCGCCTGCCTCTGCCTTCCAAGCGCTGGGATTAAAGGCATGCGCCACCAATATCCAGGAAAGACTTTCATATAGGGATTCAGAATATTTCAGTTAAAATTAATATGTTTATATATGTATATAGTTTAATTAAACAACTGGATGCTGGAGTGATGGCTCAGTGACTAAGACACTTGTTCTTACAAAGGAACCAGGTTCATAGCTGGGCATGGTGGCACATGACTGGCTAGTCTGGTCTATGTAACAAGTTCTAGGACTGCAAGGACTGCATAGAGAGACCTTGTCTGCATAAACAAAGAAGAACCAGGTTCAGTTCAGAGCACCAGGTGGTGGCTCACAACAACCATCAGTAACTCCAGTTCTGAGGAGTCTGTCACACTCTCCTGACTTCTCTGTCTCCTGCGTGCATGGACTACATACATGAGCACATTAAATGCATAAATATTAAGTAATTAGTCTTTAGTGGTTTTCTAAGAAAACTAGGATACTGTGTATTTGTGATGCATAGACTGTCAAGCAGAGAATAAAAGCTTTCTAATCATTTATAATACCTTGGTTCTTTTTTTACAGTTCAAGAGATACGTCAGTAAACTTCGAAGCAAGAGTACAGTTTTCAAAAAGAAGCATCAGATAATAGCTGAATTTAAGGCCGAGTTCGGTCTCTTGCAGAGGACAGAAGAACTTCTTAAGCAACGTCAGGAAACCATTCAACACCAACTGGTAATACAGTTTTATCTTGGCTGTTAAAATACAAATGTCAGGAGGTTTATAGCTTGTAACTTTATGCTGAGGTCATTGTTTTTACTGGAAAATCATACAATTATTAATTTTCTTTGGCTAATTACAGAGATGTCATGTAAGCTGATTTATTTAGTTTTTAATGCAGCAGAAAGCACTGCCTTTTAAAAATACGTGTGCTCACTTGGGGGTTATTAATAGAAGCTGGAAGTCCAAGTTGGTTTTTCTTTTGGTTAGCTAGTTAATATGAGTAAAATTATCATTCCAAGTGAGTGACTGTAAAACATTATTTACCGTGGCCTATGCATGCATTTCCAAGGAGCTTTGGAAAGAAATACCCAGGGAAGGCACTATGTGGAGTTTGCCTGCAGCCTTGTTCCGTATGCTTGTGCTGTAGGTAGGAGTTGAAGCTTTGCTGTGGAGCTTCTCTGAATGCCAGGTCCCTGCAGTTCTCTTGGTGTGGCATTTCCCCTCCTTTTCGCCATGGGGAAGCTATTTCATCAGGACACTGCTCTGAACTGGCAGTGCTGGGAGAGGTCAAGGGCATTTCACATGTTGCTGCTGACAATATAAACTTTTCAGTTCCGTGATGAAGAACCTGGAACTGAAGATTTACCATGACCCAAACGTGGGTCCTAACAACACCAGTTTCAAAATTGGCAGTGATAATTGCATTATTGTTCAGATTATTTCCTAATTCCCACTTGATTCCCTTGGCCTTGACTTAAAATCAAACTTCTGGGGATTTTTCAGGTTCTTCCTCAGCTGTGGACTTCTCATTCTACTGTGGCTATACCAGTTATCAGTGCCTCTCTTCCCTTTTACCTGGACTCCCTTGCAGCTTTGTTAGACTTAGTCACTGTAGCACAAATTCTAATTGGTCTTACTAATAAAAACTTAGAGTCAGATTGTAATGCCCAAATGAACATGGAGTAGCCGCCTTTGGCCAGAGCTGCCAGAGACTCAAGTGGCCCACGAACCAGGCGCCAACTGTAATTGTTTCCTCGATTTGGGAGATAACCAGGCCAGCTTAAAGATAAACAATTATATTTTTAATTGTTATAAGGGGAAACTCACACCACAAGAATGGGAAGTCCGAGTTCCGCTGTGTCTCGCAGGAATCACCCAGAGAAAGGGAGCACCTGGTCCAGTTTTTCTTCCTGGGTTCCAGGTAGCCACGCCTTAACTAGGTTCCACGTCTTAAAGGTGATTGGTTAACAGAGCTTCCCCCATCATCAGATATCAGAATAAATGCTGAAAGATCAGAGAGGTAAAGGAGCCAACCACTAGAGAGACCTTTTACTTCTTTAATCCACCTAGGATTAAAGGTGTGCGCCACTACTGTCTGGCCTCTATGGCTAACTAGTGGCTATCTCCACATACTGATCTCCAGGCAAGCTTTATTTGTTATAGCACAAACAAAATATCACCAAAGTCACCATTCCCCATGGTCCTTTTTTATTGATATTACATTTGTCTGTTTGTTGTGTGTGTTCGTATGTGTTTTCATTTATCACTGCGCATGTGTAGGTCAGAGGACAACTTCTAGGAGTCTGTTCTCTCCTTCCACCACGTGGGTCTCAGGGATCAAACTTGTCGGGCTTTGCAGCAAGTGTCCTGAGCCATCTCATTGGTCCTTTTTTTTTTTTTTATTGATTATGTGTTTCACTTTTTCTTTTTTCATTCCATATTACTGTTTCTCATAGTGATTTACTTTGGATTTTTTTTATTGTTTTATGTTTTGTTACCTTTTATTCTTTTAGATTATTTATTTGTTTGGTTTGGTTTTTTGGTGGGTTTTTGTTTTGTTTTGTTTTGTTTTTTTGTTTTTTTTTTTTGAGACACGGTTTCTCTGTAGCTTTGGTGCCTGTCCCGGAACTAGCTCTTGTAGACCAGGCTGGCCTCGAACTTCCAGAGATCCGCCTGCTTCTGTTTCCCGAGTGCTGGGATTAAAGGCATGCGCCACCACTGCCCGGCCTTTATTTGTATTTTTATGTGTATAAATCTTTAGCCTGCATATATGTATGTGTACGACATGTGTACCTGATGTCCACAGAGGTCAGAAGAGGGCATCAGATCCCCTGGAATTAGAGTTAGAAATGGTTGTGAGTGGCCATGTGGTTGCTGGCAACCAAACCTGGACCCTCTATCAAAGAGCAGCAAGTGCTTTTGACTGCTGAGTCATTTTTCCAGGCCTGTTTTGCTACCTTTCCTTATTTATCTGTAATTTTTATTGTATGTCAGGCTTCACATGTGATATTTTCGTGCTCCTGACTATATTTTTATTTTTCTTTGAAGTGGGGTCTTCTGTGTAGGCTAGGCTGTCCTAAAACTCACCATGTATTCCGAGCTGGCCTTGAACTCCTGATCTCCCTGCATCAGCCTTCTGAGTGTTGACATTACAGTCTTGTGCCACCATCACTGGCTTCCAATAGGTTTTAAAACTTTCCATGCCACAGAACCCTGTCACTAGATCACAATTACCTTTGATTTTGAATCCTTTTCTACTCAACCTTTTAGCAGCATTTAGCATAGCTGGCCATTTCTTCCCTGTAATGTTTTTCTACAGGAACTGGCAGATGGCTCAGCCAATAAAGCGCTTGCCATGTAAGCATGAGGACCTGAGTTAGCACCCGTGTAAAAGTCAAGTGCACCACTGCAAGCCTGTTACCCTGGCTCCAGAGAGACAGAGATAAGACCATTGCTGTGGCTTACTGGCAAGTCAGTCTAGCCAGATCACTGACCTCCAGGTTCAGTGAAGAACACTGGAGAACAATTGAGAAGACACCTGGGGTCAACCTCTGGCCTCCACACAATGCCACCGCACACACATGCGTGCACAACACATTTTTCCACTTGTCTTCCAGGATGTTACACTCTGATGTTTTCTTCCAAACTAACGCTGCTACTCAGTTGTTGGGGTCCCACTTTCATACCTCCTCATAGCTTTGCACGGATGTCATACATTTTCCCGAACAATTTTATGGTTTAAGTTTCCAGATCTAGGGGCTGGAGAGATGGCTCAGAGGTTAAGAGCACTGGCTGCTCTTCCTAGAGGACCTGAGTTCAATTCCCAGCAACCACATGGTGGCTCACAGCCATCTGTAATGAGATCCGGTGCCCTCTTCTGGCATGGAGGCAGAACAGTGTGTACATAGTAAATAATTAATAAATAAATCTTTAAAAAAGTTTCCAGATCTATTCTCACATTGAATATATTCTACTTACTTGTCTTTGTATTGCGTATTTATTTCCACTATTGCTTTTTGAGGGAAGAGTCCCTGTCCTTTTTGGTTCACTATTCTACACTGGTGCCCAGGAGTGTGCTCAGAAAAGCTAGTATATAAGAATACCAGAGGAGTGAATGAATACAACTTGTCACTTACGAGTGCATATGCTCACCAAATGTTTACTGAGTATATCATGCGCTTTAGGTTTTATGCTAAGAATTATTCGAGAGTCTGAAATTAAATATACTTCCTATGCTTCTGAAGATAGCATGGCAACTTTGAACATAGGTGTATAAAGATGTCTTCCTGGATGAAGTAGTAATTGAAGTGAGTGCAGATTGTCTGTTGGGAGTTTAAACAAATTTATTAATTACAACTTTTCAACAGAAATAGAAAGTATTTCCTATGGGAAAAATATGTCAACACTCATGGTCTTTTTGTTTCTTACAGCATACTATTGAAGAGAAGAAGGGTGTGTCTGGGTACAGTTACACCCAGGAAGAGCTAGAAAGGGTGTCGGCCCTCAAGAGTGAGGTTGATGAGATGAAAGGCCGAACCCTGGATGACATGTCTGAAATGGTAATGACACCTCTGTCTTGTTTATTTTATTAACTTACATGGTTAGAAGGCAGGTTTTTATGTTTAATTTTCAGTTAAACATTTAAATATTAATCTCTATTCATTGTTTACTTTATATTCTTTTGCCCCATGCTTGCATGACTCTAGGGGCTGACCTAACCGGGGCAGCAAGGGAATGAAGGAAGGACAGACACACAGACACATGTACGGAAAAGCTGGGTCAGGTGGTCTGAGCGCATGGACAGGGCAGCTGCAGCCCCACATCAAGCGTAGTGTTTATTACATTACCACTGCACAAGCAGGCAGGTCGAGTCTGTCTGCATAGGAGCAGTCTCCGCAGGGCTTCAGGCTATACACAGCTATGGGGAGAAAGCGATGGTGGGCGCGGTCTGCTCTCACTGGCAGCTTTCGCACTCAGACCAGAGGAAGGCTGTGCCGCTCCCTTGGGACTCAGGCGCTGGTCCTCAGCTTGTGTCAACAACACACATTCACTCAAACCTCGCTTTCTTCCTGCGTTTTTTCATCTGTTTTTTTTTAAATCTATCTCTTGAATTTTTCCATTACAATATGATTGTTCAACTTAAAACAGTGTATACTTTGAATCTTAATATGACATTAAAGAAGTGTTTATGGTAAAAGTAAGTACTAGAATAATTTCATCTTTGTGTATGTCCTGAGTTCCTCCAAGTGCACTGGGACACTCTCAGAAGGCATCATTCATAACTTTGAAATCTTTCCTTATTTGTTGGTAAATAGTTGCTGCTACAAACCCAAAGACTACCCTGAGTGTTAGCCTAGAACTTTCTGGATTTTGCCCAAATCTAGTTCCTAAAAAGGGTTAGTATTTAGTATAGAGGAGGCCTTCAGGACCCCTGTTCTGTCAGGCCATTCAGGTTAGGTATATTGAAAATCCCCATGCATTGTGTATTTCCTGTGACCTGCGTTGCACGTGTTCTAACAGACTATATCTCATAGTGGTAGACAAGTAACTGTACTGTCGCGTCATGCATTGTGTATTTCCTGTGACCTGCGTTGCACGTGTTCTAACAGACTATATCTCATAGTGGTCGACAAGTAACTGTACTGTCGCGTCATCCATTCAGTGTTAACAAACATTTCCTCGTCATGGTTCGCAATCATGATAATTGACATTTGAACCAATAAATGGCATTTCACCTTGCTAAGAAGTTGACATCTACTGGCTTAGTGTAGTAATACATAGCTTTAGTCCCAGCACTCGGGAGGCCGAAGCAAATGGATCTCTGTGGGTTTGAGCCCAGCCTGGTCTACATAGTGAGTTTTAGGACAGCCAGAGCTACATCAACTCCTGAAAAACAAAACCAAAAACAAACAAACAAAAAAGTCAAGAAAGTAGAAATTAACATTTGATAAATCCCTTTTCTATTGTTTGGCACTGAAGTAACTTACAGGTTTTTTTTTTTAAATCTTTTTCTAACTGCAGTAGTATTTTTATGTAAGTAGCATTTTTTTTATTTTTGTAGATGTCATTTTTTTTTTCTTAAATGACAGGTAAAAAAACTGAATTCCCTGGTATCAGAAAAGAAGTCAGCTCTGGCCCCAGTCATAAAAGAACTCCGGCAGTTACGTCAGAAATGTCAGGTGAGTTTGACTTTGAGATAGTTTCAGCTCTCTCTTGCCCAGATGAACTAGGTGGGCTCTAAGTGTTCCACTTGGGAGAAAATGGAAAGAAAATGGTTGTGAGCGTGTTGCTATGACGTAAGCCAGTGGTTATGTGGCCACAGAGGCTTTACTGAGTTTGTGCTACCCCCTGTGTCATATTTAATGAGGGCTCGGGTGGAGGAGGAGGAATGTAAATGGGAATACAAAAATGCAGCCAGATGAAAATTTTCTTTTAAATCATCTGCATTTATTAGACCCCGTTCTCTGTGCCTGGGCACCACTGAAGCCAGCTGTTCTGCAGGCATGTGGGGCAGAGTACGGTAGGAGAAGTTCAAGTGCGTTACTTGGACGCTAACTCTAAGCCCTGACTTAAAGATGAACTGTCAGAAGTAAGTGCCCTCCACAGCAGGATCCAGTGGCCTCTACCATTGGCATTAGCAGCTGCTCTTCCTCATTCTCTGTAGTAATTGGAAGTTTGAGTGCGAGCCATCTTGCCTGTGCTTGGGGATGGAACTAGGAAAACCAGTTCCACGTGAACACCATCTGTCAGAATCAGCCCCAGAGCAGAAAATCACATAGACTTTGAAATCAGTTAGACATGATTTCCTTTTTATAGAAAATGCCATGCAGTCTGAGACAGGTTTAGTAACGTAATGGCTCCAGATAGACAAATGGGATACAAAAGTAGGGGTCTGACTCTAACCTGGAAATTCTCTCTCTCTCTCTCTCTCTCTCTCTCTCTCTCTCTCTCTCTCTCTCTCTCTCTCTCTCTCTCTCTCTGACATGGTCTTTCTCTTCTATTACGTGCTAGTATGTATCCCTGTATTACGTATCCCTGGTTATTCTGGAACTCTCTATGTAAACCAGGCTGGCCTCAAATTCACAAAGGTCCTCAAGCCTTTGCCTCCCAAGTGCTGGGCTTAAAGGTGTGTACCACCATGTCTGGCCTAAGTTGTCTTTATTCTAATGTCTTATTACATACTGCTACCATCACAGAGGAGATGAAGTGATATAGTACCAGCCTGTAAAGAAATTGAAGCAAGATAAAAGAAAACACATGGTATCATGGAGCTGGTCGAGGGACTCTAGGAAAGTTTGAACCAGAGAAGTTATAGGAGCATTGGGGACTTATGGGTAATGATGATATTTGATATTAATATTTATTAAGTACTAACTATGTACTCACATTTTTCATTTGGGCCTTACAATTACCCAAAGAGACAGAGACTTCCTTTATGGGAGGGGAGGGAAGGAAAGAGGGAGGGAGTGGGGGAGGGAAGGGAGGGAGGCAGGCACAGAAACTAGGCACTAGTCTAAATCGTGTAGTGGAAACAGAGAGCAAGAGTCTGTATTACAGTATACTAGTGATGTAATGTGACCCCCACATGAATCTCTTTGAGATCTTTCTATATTTCTGCCACCGTTTCTTTTTTCCACCTCTGGCCTCCCTCCTTTTGTGGGAGGCTAGTTATGCCTTGTAGCCTCAGCTTCTACTACTTTATGGTCTGTATCTCACAGTATGGCCTTTCTACTCCTGTTATGCGAAAATGTTCACTATTAACTTCCCCGTTTTCCTTAATTTTATTTGCATGTTTTACATTGCTAGAGGTGGAATCCAGGGCCTTCCACATGCTAGACAGGCATTCTTTGATCTCCTGTTGAGATGCCCTAGCCGTCCAAAAGTTGTTTTGTTTTTTAAAACTTTTATGGTGTTGCCAATAGAATCCAGCATTACATACGTGCTAGGCAAAGCATTGTATCTGTGAGCCACACCCCCTCTCCTATTGTTTAAATTCAAATTTTTGTTGTTTGGGAAAGGGTCTGACTATTGCCCATAACTCTTGAGCTAAGAGAATCCCTCAACTTTTTAAGCCATACCTTTTTATTTTATTTGTTTTAATTTGTTTTAAATCAAGATCTTACTATGTAGTCCTGGCTGGCCTGGAACTCACTCTGTAGAGCAGGCTGGCCTTGAACTCAGATCTGCCTGCCTCAGTCCCCACGTGCTAGAATTAGAAGTGTGTGTCGTCATGCCTGGTGACACTATCATGTGTTTAAAGACCAAGAGTAATTTAAAATATTGTATCATTTCCAGCTGAGGAGTTAGTAAGGTTAAACTTGGCTTTTGTTATGTCAGATCTGGACCACAAATACCAAAGTTATGACTGCTTGACTCCATCTACTGTGAGAGGTTTTAAAGGATCAGTTGATCAGGGTGTTCACTGCAGAGTCACTGGTCTGGTTCGAGGCCTCTGGTTTCTACTACCATATTGATGCTGAACCCGCTCTAGGGCTCCCCTGGGTATCTTGTTGCTGCCCTGTGTTGTGGAGATCTCTGCTGCTGCTGCTGGTCAGGGTTCAGTTCCCTCACTATCTCAGCCCACTCCCTTCCTCTTTCTTCAGATTTACCTCTGTCCATAGGACCTGAACCACTCTGACTCTCTCTCTTTCTCTCTCCCATGAACCACTGTACCATACCTCTGCTCACACCAATGGGGTTCATTTGGCTGGTACTGCAAGGTACCAGGTGGGCCCGTTCTGTCCCCCTGGAGCACAGAGTGGACCGTCCCAGACCTGTGCAAAGTTCTCCTTGTTGAACTCAGGTTGCCCCGGTGGGTCATGCTTCATCACAAAGAGATCACCATAGTGTCCAACCACCCAGCGCCTATGGCTCCTGGTTGATGCGTTTGGTGTTATACCCCATTTTTAAAATGACTTACTTGTTTTCTTGATGCTCAGGTTTTTTTTGGGGGGGGGGTCTTTGTATAGTCTAGATACAAAGCTTCTGTCAGATGTAGAATTGGTTAAAAAAAAAAAAGCTCTTCCCATTCTGGAGGCTCCCTCATTCCTCGAATGATGGTGTGCTTTGCTGTACAGAAGCTTTCAACTTCACGAGATCATTTATTAATCATTGCTCTTAAATGTCTGTACTACAGGGATTCTGCGCAGGAACTCCTCTCCTGTGTCAGTGAATTCAGTGTACTCCCCACTTCCTCTTCTGTCAGATTCAGGATATCAGGTCTTATGATGAGGTCTTTGATCCATCTGGAATTTCATGCAGAGTAGTAAATATGGGTCTATTTTTATTCTTCTATATGTAATTACCATTTTGTGACGATGCTGTTTTTTTCTCCAGTATATATTTCCTTCTTAATAAAAAAAATTAGGTGTCTGTAAAATAAAAATATTGAATACTTTTTAACTTTAATGGGCTACCCTCAAGTATTTAGGGAATTTTACAATTAACTATTGCACTTAGAATACTACAACTATTTAAAATTAAGAGTATCATCCATTCAAGATTTGCATCTTACAATTTATCTAAATTTTTTATAATCATTTGTAGCTAGAACAGCATCTTGAGGTAATTCATAGTTGTGTAATTAAATGGAATAATTACATGTAATTACTAATATATCAATTTAAAGTATACAGTCTGATTGTTTAGTCTTCTTGAAGTACTTTTTACTGATTGTTTGCTTTTTTTCTTATAAAAGTAAAACTAAGCTGAATGTGGTAGAGTTAGAAGGTTCAGAGGTTCAAGGTCACCCTTGCTTACAGCTGCATATTGAGCTTGAAGCCATCATGGGCTCCATGAGATCCTAAAACCCCAAGACCCCAAAACTGTACATAATTCAAGCTGCACAGATTGTCTAAGGAAAAGATAGGGATTGGGGGTGTAGCTCAGCTGGTAGAGTGCTTGCCTAGTGTGCCCATACCCTAGGTTTAGTCCCCAGTACCACATAGAACTGGGCCTGAGGCCAACACTTGTAACCCAACACTTGGAGTAGGATGGGGTAGAAGGGAAGTGAGGTCATCCTAGGCCGCAGATGCTGCTGCTATAGAGGGGGTAGCTACACCTCTCTGCAGCTCTCTCTATCCCAGGCCTAAGGCTTGGCCTGTGGCCCATCTAGTTCCTTCACTAAGGTGCTAAATCCCGCGTATGCAGAAGCCATGCTACCTTAGTAGTAAGGCCTTATCTCGCGGCACAGACTTCTCCCCATTAAAATCTAAAAAGTGGACTGGAGACAGAGGTTTCGAGCACTTGCTGCTTTTCCAGAAATCAGTTTGGCCCACAGTACCCACACAGGGTAGCATACAACCTCCTGTAACTCCAGCCCCAAAGGATCTGATACCTTCTGGCCTCCATGGGCACCTGCACAGATGTGACAGATGCTCACAGAGACATACATGTACATTTAAATACAAATAAATCTTTTTAAGTCTATAAAGATAAGACTTTGTTCTGTGGGTTGCTGTTGGGTCTCTTGCCCCAGCTGTGAGTGAGCTGAGTTCCTGAAGCAGGACTTCTCTTTCCTGAACCCAGAGGAATCTTTGTTATAGAAAAAAGTTCAAGGCCAGCTAAGCTATCGGAGACCTTGTCACAAAAATAATATTTTTCCTATCTGCTCTTCCATCTCTCTCTCTCTCACACACACACTACACACACACACACACACACACACACACAAAATAAGGACAACAACACACATAAATAATAATAACAATTAAGTGTTTTAAATATTTTCCAGAAATTTTGTGATATGAACCCCCTATGTTTGCTGCTGGGGTCTCTCCTGAGCTAGTCCTATTGCTGCCCTGCTTCAAACAAATGGAGGACCCGAGTTAACTCACAATAAAAACTCTTTGCTTTTGCATCAGATACGACTTCGTGGTAATGTTGTAGGGATCTGGACTTTGGGCATAATAGTCCTCTGACATTTTATTTTCTTATTTCTTCATCTCTGAGAGCAGCTGTCATGGTGTTTTTACTATCATAATTCCTACTTTATACAGCCATGTCTGGTTTAGATTCACCTCATAGCTACCAGTGCTTACCATTGCTGCCTGTATTTCATACCTTCCTTCCAAGCAGCCACCCTCCCTGAAAGTCATTCATTCATTCGTTCATTCCTTTGTTTGTTTGTATGGGGCACAGAGAAGCCAGAAGAGAGCCATAGGTGCACTGGAACTGGAGAAAAAAGAGGTTGTGCGCCTCATAACATGGGTGCTGGCAACTAAACTCAAGTCCTCTGCTTGTGAGCCTAGCTTTCAACTGCTGACCCATCTCTCCAGACCTCAAATTCCCTTTTTTTGGGGGGGGTCATTTTATTTTTTTTATGTGTATGTATGTGCACACCAATGTCTGTCTCTGTTGTTGTGTGAAACAGAGTATGGCTGTGTGACTCACTCCTCCTCTTCTGTCAGCCTCCCAAAAGCTGGACCACAGTCATGTGCTCTGTGGATTGTTTGTCTCTTGAATTCTGGCAGCAGGGAGTGGTTATTCAGTTTTCTGGCCTAAGGTTTTAGAACTGTCATAAGCTAGAAGCTAGTTTTGAGCTACTATCTCAGCTTGCAAGTTCTTAGACCATGTAGGTGGAGAAATCTAAACCCATTGTCAGCCTGAGTTTAAGCTGTATCTTGATTGGTTTAGATTTCAGATTCACAGGTCAACAAAAGAAAAAAGAGAAGAAAAGCTGTCACTAGCATCATTGTGACTCAGGCCTTTAATCTCAGCACTCAAAAGGCAGAGGCGGGCAGATCTCTGTGAGTTTGAGACCAGACTAGTCTACATAGTAAGTTTTAAGTTCCAGACCAGCCATGTTTGTTTCATTTCTCTTTGTTTTTGAAGAAGGCTCTGTCATCAACTGTAGCAAGTTCATCTTAGTGAGAAGCTGTCTATGTGCACACAGCTGCTGACCTTTCCTACTGACGGGACATACGATTGTTATAGTCATTTATTTTGGTGTGGGGGGGTATGTATGTGTGCACATATACGTGCATCTATGTCAGAGGACAACTTGTGGGAGTCAGTTTTTTGCCCACTGCGTGAGTCCCAGGGATTGTCAACAAGCGCTGTTACTCACTGAGCCATCTCGTTGGCCTCCCGTTAGCTCATTTTAATACATAAAGCCATAATACTCTCTCAGTCTTTATGCCATTCTAGTTACCCCAAGCCATTTGGGTCTGCACAACAGAGACAGCCCATACAACACTCCTCTTCCATGGTAATGCTCGATTCTGAGAGTGCTACTATGTAGAACCAAGGTCATTTCCAGGCTGATTTTACCCTTACTCTTTAACCACGGTCTACTATGGGGTCCTCAGTTCCAACTCCTCACCCTCATTTCCCCAGGAGAGCCACTGTCCGTCTCTTGTTTCTGGTCCTGATGATTCTGATTCCTTAGCGATTCAGTTCAGCTCTGGATTTTAAGAGACATTTGCTCTTCCTTAACAAGCATTTGCAAATACTTAGCATCCTTGTATATTTGCAGCAGGTTTTTAGATTATCTCCTTCAAAATATGTGACTAAACCTTGAAGCTCTTAGAGGAGCCTGAATTCACTCTGACTCTGCCCTTTATAGATGCAGGCCTTTCTGAGTGTTCTCTAAGCCTCATGTGGAGGTAACAGTAAGTACCTCCTTCAGGATATTGTTGTAAGATTTAATTGTTCATGTGCCCGGGTAGGATTCACAAAGTTCTTATCAGACACCCACATTCATCGTCATCCTTCTCTCTGGATATTCTCAGATACACTGATAATGGACTACTCTTACATTCCTGAATCTTTCATCTCCTGTACTTCCCAATCCTTTACACACGGTGTTCCATTGTTGTTGTTGTTTAAGGGGAAAAAAAAGCATCTTCTTTCCCTTGCCTCCCTTTCCCTAACCATTCTTACTAATCCCCCATTCTCAGTTTAGATATCAGTTTCTCCAGGAAGTCAGCTCCACTGGTCCCCAAGCCTGGATTAGGTCTGAGAGTCCTGCGTGCTGCTGTGCAGGTTGCGTCTGTCCGCTGGAGCTCTTACAGCCTGTGCACTCCGAGCGTTACTTAGGGGAATGCTGTTTTGCTTGCTGTTATAGCCCCAGCTCCTAAGCAAGAGCCTGGCACACAGATGAGTACATGGTAGCTATTATTCTTATCAGCACCCCCATCTGTCATAATTCTCAAATGTCCAATTGTTGTATAAATAACTCATAAGTATGCCAAGAAGCTTAGACTCAAGTTACAAGACTGACAAGGCCATGCATTGTTTCAGAGCCACATTTTTATGCGTTTGTTTTTCACTTAATCATTTGCCCTTTTCAAACTAGGAACTAACCCAGGAGTGTGACGAAAAGAAAGCCCAGTATGATAGCTGTGCAGCAGGCCTTGAAAGCAATCGGTCCAAATTAGAACAGGTAAGAATGGAGTTTTTATTTCAACAGTTTAGCGAAAGCTACCTGTGTGTGCACATTCTCACTCAGTGTCGCGAGTTCTTACATCTTTATCATCGTCTCCTAGACTGCCTCCAGGGCTCAAAGGCCTTTAATCTTTTGAACTTTATATTTATCCACTGAGTTTTTCCATCTGTACCACTACCCCTGAAGCTTAAGGTCCATACTCTCCTGCCCAGACTCCACAGTAGCCATCTATCCAATCTCTTGTCTTCTGACATTTAATCTCCTATAACAGACCAAGAAGCTAGTTTCTGATATAGGCCACCCTCATTGGCTTCCCACTACACTTAAGTGAAACCTAACCTCCAAATTCTTTTGTGTGGGGCTCCTCCTACCTTGTCAAGGTCATACCGTGTCCTGCAGGCCTCCTTGTCCAGCAGTCCAGACTGGCCAAGCTCAGTTCCACCTCCAGGCTTTTGTATGCACTCTTCTCTCTGCCCAGGACACTCAGTGTCTTCTCTCCCCTTTTATTTTTATCACATAGATCTCCACCTGAAGGTCACTGCCTCCTCACAGACTTTCCTGATTGCGCTCCCTAGTATTTCCCATTCTCCTCATCAGGCTGGCCTGCTGACTGAGCCATTTACCCACATAACACCTGTACCCATCACAAATAGTCTTCATTCCTGTTTTCCTCAGTGCTATGTCCCTAGCTCCTACCAGAGTCTAGTCACGTAGAACTTGGTGAGTGAGTAGCTGCACCAGCAGGTTAGAAAGTGCCAGGAGTCACCCGGCGGCCAGCGGTACTACACTGTTACTGTAGACAAGCTTGTGCTGGGGTGGTTCTGGTGACCACTCTTCTGTTGTGCATTTAAAGCCAACTTCTCATTTATTCTTTCAATAATTTGTTACCCACTTAACATTATATTGTAGGAAGTACGAGGACTGCGTGAAGAATGTCTTCAGGAGGAGAGTAAATACCATTATACAAACTGTGTGATTAAGGTGAGACAAAGAGTATGCAGCAAAAGCACTCCTGAAAGTGTTTAAAACGGTTATTTTTTGTTCGTTTGGTTTTGGTTTTTGATTTTCAAGATGGGGGTCTCTTAATGTAGCCTTGGCTGTCCTAAAACTCACTATGTAAACCAGGCTGGCCTCGAACTCAAAGAGATCTGCCTGACTCTGCTTCCTGAGACCTGACTAAAAATTATTTCATTGATGGATGGATGGATGGATGGATGGATGGATGGATGGATGGATGGATGGATAGAGTGTGTGTATGTGTGTGCCCTGGTGTGTCTGTGGAGGTCAGAGAGCAGCTTGCAGGACTCATTTCTCTCCTTCCACTGTGTCAGTTCTGGGGATGGAACTCGGGTTGCTAGACTTTACCTGCTGAGTCATTTTGTAGGCCCTTTCTGAGGCCCCCAACAGTAAAGACTTCCTGAAGCCTGTCTTTGCATTTAGAACCTGGAAGTTCAGCTTCGCCGAGCAACTGATGAGATGAAGGCTTACGTCTCTTCTGATCAACAAGAAAAAAGGAAAGCAATCAGGCAAGTTATTTTATTTTTGAATTGACTTACTCAGTGTTTTCGGCTGTAGGTTTATAAATAAGATAGAAGCTTACAGAGCATTTGAGCTATTACTGAACCTTAGTGATTCTCGCCCTCCTAATGGGGTACAGTTGTACATCTTGCTTTCTTTTTGTCATGTAATAAATATATATATTTATATAAAATATAAAAGTGACACTTTTGCCACCTCTAAGCAGGTAGTTAGTGGCACTGATTACATTTACAATGCTGACTCATCACCATTATCGGGTTCCAAACCCTTGCACCTTCCATTAACCATTAACCCCACTCCCACCTCCAAGAATATGTGACTTGTGTATTAGCTCTGTGTAAGCGTGAACGCTTTAATGTTGTCTCCGTAAGCACACTTGGCTGGGACTCTGGCCATCTGCCTGCTGATTGTACGGTGTGACTTCTGCCTCAGCTAGAAACCCTGTGACTGCAGCATTGCCAGCCTTTGAAATGGGAAGGGTGTGCAAAGACTGCTTAGTCTTAAATGGCGACTCTCTGTAGTCTCAACTTGTGGCATACTGTCTGTACTGAATCAACTCTTGCCTTAAAATACATTTATAGCTAAATTGCAAGTTGTAATAAAATGCAATAATGGAGGTGTTTTCTTTTTTTCTTCGTTTTTTGTTTGTTTGTTTGTTTGTTTGTTTGTTTTTAAGACAGGGTTTCTCTGTAGAGTTTGAGCCTCTCCTGGAACTAGCTCTTGTAAACCAGGCTGGCCTCGAACTCACAGAGATCTGCCTGCCTCTGCCTCTGAGTGCTGGGATTAAAGGGATGCACCACCATAACCCAGCTCAGAAGTTTTCTTTTCACTGTCAAGTAAGAACACAAAAGGGTAGGGGTCACATTTGCGGCTGCAGTTGAGATTTTGAGTGTCTGTGCATTGGTGTTCCCAGGGGGGAGCCTAGGGAGTAGCCTGTAGCACTGTCCATGTGTACACCAGAAGGCACGGCCGACTGGAGCTCCTCTAGGAATAGGGCGGCTTTAATGCATGCTCTCCATACTAAACTATAAACGTTCTTATCAGATTCTTTCAAAGAATGTAAACTCTGCTCTCTTAGTCTGTATTGTCAGTGGTAAGAAATGAGAATAGTTGATTTGTTCTTGAAAAATAGACATTTTAGAAATTTTATTCACTTCTTCAACATTGTCAGTCTAAAAAAGGAAGAAGGAGGTAATTGCTTCTGAACTGTTAAATGTCCAATCATTTTCTGACAGGATGTACTTTATCACTAAAACATCCAATATGGGGCTAGTGGGGTAGATTAATGGGTAAGGGTGCTTACTGCCAGCCCTGACAACTGGGGTTCAATCCCCAGAACCCACATAGCAGAAGGAGAGAACTGAGTTCCACAAGTTGTTCTCCGACCTCCACGCGTGTGCTGTGGCACAGGCGTTTGAATGTGCATTCACATACAAAATAAGTAAATGTAAGATAGTTTTTATTTAGAACAAAGTCCGTATGGCTGAGGAGTAAAGCACTCACTGTACGAGCATGAGGAGCTGAATGTGAGTCCCCAGCACCCACACAGAGCAGATGTGATGCAGGTGCCTAGAACCCCAGTACTGGGGCTCAGACAGGCACTTCCCATGGAGCTCACGGGTCAGCCAGTGAGGCTCAATGAGAGAGACTGCTTTAAACATGAGGAACAGAGGCAAGGGAGGAAGCTAACTGAAATCAACCTTTGGCTTCTGTACGGCCCACATGGGTGAGCGCACCTGCATGCATACGTTAACACAACCATAATAAACTTGCATATTCCTCGAGTTATTTTGTGGAAAAAAATTGTGCCATGACTATAGCATTACATTCGAATATTGTAAAAAGGGGTCAGCAAAATGACTCAGAGGGTATAGGTGCTTGCCACCAAGCCTAATAACCTGAATAATACCCCTGGGATCTACACTGTGGAAGATGAGGACATACTCATGCAAGTTGTTCTCTGATGCAAGTGTGCATATGCAAGTGCACACACATACATAATTGTAATTAAAATAATTCTGAAGATAATATGAAAAAATAGTGTTGGTTACATTCTAAACTCACGGATACGTTCTTACAAATATTATTACAGAGACAAAACTTATTGTCATTCCATTTTCAATATTGGCTTCTTTTTAATTAGCCCAAAGATTTAGGAAATAGCCTGCATTTGTTGTTGTTGTTTTAACCTCGCCCCCGACCGCCATCTCAGCAAAGTACCAGGTACAAACCGAGAGCCTTGTGCATGTCTGGTTGGGGCTAGCATACTACTGTAATAAGCCTGTTGGTTTCCTGAGAAATTGCTATGTAAATGAGAATGCTAAAACATTGTGGACAAGTCTCAGACCTACGATTCTAGTACATTCCTTAAAGTCATCTGAGCTATGACCATACTCTCCCCCCACCCCTGCTGTCCCCACAGACAGGGTTTTTTTTGTATAGTCCTGGCTATCCTGGAACTCACTCTGCAAACCAGGCTGGCCTCAAACTCAGAGATCCGCCTGCCTCTGCCTCCCAAGTGCTGGGATAAAGATGTGCGCCACACCTGACTCCATACATTCTTCTTGGGTTACGATGTCATTTAGCTCATCCTAGCATCATTTGGAGATCATGGACAGCAAGCAGTTGGGCCTTGTGTTTCATGAGTAAGGACAAAATGAAGGCTCATGGGACTGTTGGCCATTTTCACCCTTGTTCCTGTGTACAAATACTTCCTGTGCTTCTCTGCAGGGACCATGGGTGCTTTCTCTGCCGTTCCCCTGTCCTAGCCACTCACTCGTTTCCTTGCACTACTGAGGTGTGATCTTTCTCTGCTGATGCTGTGGTTTATGATATCCTCGATTCTCCATCTTTTCTTGCTTTATTCTTATAATAGTATAATCTAAGTTGGCACAGAGAAACAAAGACAATGTTTGCATTTAAATATATGATCTAGCCAGGTATGGTGGTGCATGCCTTTAATTCCTGAGCTTGGGAGACAGAGGCAGGTGGATCTCTGTAAGTTCAAGACCAGGGCTGTTATACAGAAAATCCCTGTCTTGAAACATCCCTCCCCACAAGTAAGCAAACAAACAAACAATTTTAAGATCTAAGGTCTCCTCCCATTCCTTATTTAATTAGGGTTTCTGTTGCTGTGATAAAAATCCATTGACCAAAATCAGTTTGGGGAGGAAAAGGTTTATATCAGCTTATAAGTATTTGGAACAGGACAGGAACTCAAGTAAGACAGGAACCAGGAGGCAGGAGCTGAAGCAGAAAGCATGGAGGATGCTGCTCACTGGCTTGCTCTTCATGGCTGGCGCAGCCTGCTTTCTTTAGAACCCAAGATCACTGCCCTGGAGTAGCATGACCCACAGTGATCAGGGCTCTTTTACATTGATTATGGATTAAGAAAATGCATTACAGACTTACCTCCAGCCTCATCTTATGGAGCATTTTCTCGATTGGGAATCCCTTTTCCTACGTGACTCTAGCTTGTGCAAAGTTGGCATAAATTAGTCTGGACACTTGCCATCTATTCCTTAATCTTTACCTTTAGTCTTTTGACCTTAACACGTCACCTACTTTAAATCTTGCTTTTAAAAAAAGCAAGCAGCATTAAATATATTTTACATAGCATTAAAATATACTTGTACTTTGATTTTTAAATACTTTTTTTTACTTTAAAATGAGTTTTTTAGCTTATAAAAATATTTGTAAAACCAAAAAGTAATCATTTGGAGTAGCATACACAGATACTGAGTGCTTTCAAGGTGAACTTGATGATACACACCTGTAACCTGGGCACTTGGAAGACTGAGATTAGAGGACTATGGGTTTAGGACTGGCCTGAGATACCTGAGTTTGAGGCCAGCCTGAGAAAAATGGTGGAACCTCATTAAAGGTGTATGTATGTGAGTCATGCCTTTAATCCCAGCACTCGGGAGGCAGAGGCAGGAGGATCTCTGTGAGCTTAAGGCCAACCTGGTCTATCCTAGGTGAATTCAAGACCAGCCAGATATTTAGTCAGACTCTGGTGGTGGGGGAGGGGGGGTAAAGAGGGTGGAGAAGGGAGGAAGGGGGAGAGAGGGAGGGAGGGAGGGAGGGAGGGAGGGAGGAAGGAAGGAAGGAAGGAAGGAAGGAAGGAAGGAAGGAAGGAAGGAAGGGTGGATGGTGGCACCTCTGTAATCACCAGCACTTGAGAGGTAAAGGCAGGCAGTCAGGAATTCAAGACTGGCTTTAGTTATACACTTAAGTTTGAGGCCATGCTCAGCTACATGAGATCGTTAAAAAAAGAAATGCAAATATGTCTGCATGTGTGTATGTTAGCAAATGCATGAGAAATGTATGTACACATAAATGTGTATATAAATTATCTTTATTTATTTAGAATTTTCCCTCTTCATTATGTGTAGACTTGTCACATTCTTTGTCACAGCTCTGCATCATTCCTTTGAATAGAGACTGTAATCTCCCTCAGCATCTCCCTGTCTACATGCCTTCAGCCTGTCAGTCTTCAAGGTTCCGTGCACTGGTGAACCAATAGTATTTGCTTGGTTTCCTAAGTGGTGGGAGTTCCTCTGAAGGGTGACTTCCTGGAAGCACTGTAGAATCACATACTGTTAGCATGTATTTAAAGTGCGCTCTACTCTCTGCAGACTCTAAAAGGCAATGTGTAATTTAAGCACATGGGTTGCCATTGTTTTAAGGATAGATTAACCAAAAATAGTACTTAACATCTTAATTTTCTTAACTTAATTTCCCATGTAATGCTCTGCCCTCCCCCTTTTAAATTACTGTTCACTGGAAGAAATGACTGAACATGAGGAAGAACAAAGTATCCAATGAGTTTCATTCTGATTCTGCTGAAACTGTAAATGTATATAGCTTTGCTAATATATAGTTTAATGGTATGTTTAAATCAATTCAAGTTGAAGTTAAATCATTGTGTTGACTCCCTAGGGAACAGTATACCAAAAATATTACTGAACAAGAAAACCTTGGTAAGGTAAGAATTATTTTTTAATGTTTCTAATTCAGACTATTGCACAGTTCTGACATTGTCATTCTTTTGGAAGGCTACAGTTTTTGGGGTGCTAATTCCTTCTTAAGAATTTAAAGGGGTAGGCCAGGCATGGTAGCTCACACCTGTAATCCCAGCACTCAGGAGGCAGAGGCAGGCGAATCTCTGAGTTCGAGGCCAGCCTGGTCTACAACGTGAGTTCCAGGACAGGCTCCAAAGTTACACAGAGAAACCCTGTCTTGGAAAAAAAAAAGAAAGAAAAAAAAAAAAAGAAAGAAAAGAAAAAAGACAGAAAAAAAAGCGCTGAGTGTGGTTAGCCTGGTGACCTGAGTAAATTCTCCAGAACTCACACTAGAAGGAGGTTCTCTGCTGTCCAAATCCATCTCAAGCACTTGAGTATGCACTTGCACAGGGGTGTGTGTTGTGTGCGTGTTCACTTGCCAGGTGGTGGTGGCACACACCTTAATCCCAGTACTTGGAGGTAGAGGCAGGTGGATCTCTGAGTTCAAGGTCAGCCTGGTCTACAGAGCAAGTTCCGGGACAGCCAGGGCTACACAGAGAAAGCCTGTCTTGCAAAGCCATTAAAAAAGAAAAAGGACGGAAGGAAGGAAGGAAGGAAGGGAGGGAGGGAGGGAGGGAGGGAGGGAGGGAGGGAGGGAGGGAGGGAGGAAGGAAGGAAAGAAAGAAAGAAGGAAAGAAGGAAGGAAAGAAGGAAAGAAGGAAGGAAGATAAATTAATACATTTGAATTAGTTTATATAAACATTCATTTGTAAAATACATTAACAATAGATTGTTTAGATTTTTAGAAATTAGTATGATTGTCAATAGACTTTAAAGATTCCACGTTATATTAATATGAAACTGTTCCCCTGTTTCTCTTGTTTAGGAAAGTCCTAGGGCACTGGAGAGATGGCTCAGTGGTTAAGAGCACTGGCTGCTCTTCCAGAGGACCTGGGTCCAATTCCCAGTACCCACATGGTAGCTCACAGCTGTCTATGACTCCAGTTCCAGGGATTTCAAAGTCCCCTTGTGGACTTTGTGGGCACCAGGCATGCATGTGGTGCAGACATACATGCAGAGAAAAGTGTCTGGATGGATGTTGATGTGTACAGAACTGTTTATGAAACCTTAAGTTCCTTTACAAGCTTAATTTCTAAGTCATTTACGGACTATTCTTCGGCTGAGGGAAGCTCAGTAGTAATACATATGCTGATCATGTACAAAAGCCTGGTTTCAATCTACAACATCAAGAAGAAATTCTTGCTCCTTCCAGTGTAATTTTTTACTTAAGCAAGAGCTCGGGGAAAGCTGTAGGAGCAATGGGATATAAAGTATTTTTAAGCAGAATGAGCCAGACTAACCCATAACCTCACTCCTCATTTCCAGAGAGGATCTAAACAGCCAAGCCAACCCCGAGTAAACTAGTGTTTCCAAGTGTGTGTTGTACACACACAGGCATAGGCCAGAGACCCATAAGTGCCCTCTTCTAGTCCTTTGAGAGGGGTCACACTGAACTGTGAGCTCTGAGGTTTTCCCTCACCAAGGCCCTGGGATCCTCCTGTTCCGTCCCCTTCCCAGTGGTGAGGTTACAGGTGATGGGATCCCAACCCAGATCCTCAGGCTTGAGCAGCAAGCATCTTACCCATGGAGCCATCTCCTCTACCCATAGTCGCTCCTTTAAATAATTTTTATAGGTTGTTAGCATTTCTGGTAAAGAAATTGTTTTAGTAATATAAGAAAAATTATAATTTAAGTTTACTATATCTGAAAAAGTCATGCTCAGAACTCTTAAAATTCCTAACATACTTTAATGGTTTTTCCAGATACTTTTAATTTGTGAACATAAACATGTTTGTGGTGAGATACATCCCTCACAACATAAAATTTTCTCACTCGGGAGGCAGAGGCAGGCAGATCTCTGTGAGTTCGAGACCAGCCCGGTCTACAGAGCTAGTTCCAGGACAGGCTCCAAAGCCACAGAGAAACCCTGTCTCGAAAAACAAAAAACAAAAAACAAAAAAAAAACAAAAACAAAAACAAATTTCTCATGCTAATCCTGTGCTTTCTGTATTGTATAAACATGTTACATTAGAGTTGTATCTGAAAATTCTCCTGTATGTTCTCTCATTGTTTTCTATTATATTTACTTTTAGTATCCATAATTGGGGTGGGCAGTATTTAACCAGTGGTTTAAATCTTGCCTTTATCCTGGTTCATCCTCTTATTTGGGCAAGCATCAGCCACCGGCATTCTCATTTGTCCTGACGGTGGATGAGCTTTGTCCTAAAAGAGGAAAGATGAGTGTGTTCCTGTGCGGTGGCTGCTGTGTCTCGCTTGCCTCTCCCTCCTGGTGTTCTCCTGTAGTAGTCCATCGGTGTTTCTGTCATACTCTTCCGTATATGTACACTGCCAGCCCCACCTTGTTTCTCCTCCTCTCTTCACTCTGGCTGCTCTTTTTAATCAGCCTTCCTTGGTTTACAGAACCCATGTTTATTTTTGCAATTAGTTGAAAACAGTTTTTACTTCTCTCTATAATTATAGTCAGTAAGTAAACCAGCATTAGCAGGTGAAACTTTGTAGACTGTTAGTAACAAAGTAATTGTGGAGGCTGCAGAGATGGCTCAGTGGGGAAGAGCGCTGTCTGCCTTCCCACAGACCCTGACTCAGTCCCCAGCACCGGGCATGGCAGCTCACGTCTCTGTAACTCTAGTTCCAGGGGTCCAGTGCCCTCTTCTGGCCTCCATGGGGACCAGACAAGCACCTGGTGCACAGACACATACAGTCAAAACACCCATACACAGAAGTAAAAATAAAATAAATGGATTTTTGGTTTTTTGTTTGTTTTTCCAGACAGGGTCTCTCTTTGTAGCCCTGGATGTCCTCACTTTGTAGACCAGTCTGGTGTTGAACTCGCAGAGATCCACTGATTCTGGTCTTATTTATAAAAGATATTTCTCATAAAAAATTTTGGCTTATTAAATAGTAAACACCTTTCTTTAAAAAAAAATCACTGATTGACTGGTGGTGGTGGTGCACGCCTTTCATCCCAGCACTTGGGAGGCAGAGGCAGGCGGATCTCTGTGAGTTTGAGGCCAACATAGTCTACAGAGCAAGTTCCAGGATAGGTTTGATAGCTACAGAGAAACCCTGTCTTGAACAAAAAAAAAAAAAATCACTGATGTCTCTGAAGAAGATATGCAAAAGTGGTTTGGTAATTTGAATTTACATAGAATGTACGTTATTTCAGGGTAGAATATAGCATCTACTGATAATAACATGCACAACACAGCTAGGTCATGCAGTGTTCCGGTCTGTTATCAATGAAGGAAGAAGGGGAGGAGGCACACATTTGCATTGCTCCCTGTTATTCCCTGCAGCTGAGAATTGAGAAGGCTAAGGCCTGGGTACCTAAGCGCCTTGCTAATAATGGGACAAAGCCACAGCTCAACCTCCAGTCCCTTGATTTCAAGTCCTCTGCATTCTGTGCTCAGACCAGACTGTTCCTTCCTCCCTTCTCTTCCCCTCTATTCCCCTCTGTTTCCCTCCCCTTTTCCTTCCCCTCTCTTCCTTTTGTTTTTCTCATAATTTTTTGTTTCTTACACTCGATCTTGCCAAAAGGCTGAGAAGCAATATGTTTGTTTGTAAATGTGTGTGTCTATTGCCTGCACATATATAAGTGTTCCACATGTATGCATCAGAGCCCCTGGACTGGAGTTCCAGCACCGTGTAGATCTAAGAATCAAACCTGAGCCTTCTGCAAGAGTAGCAAGTGTTCTTAACCCCTGAGACATCTCTACAGCTCCTTTTTCTGTTTTTTTTAACATCAAGTTATTTTACATATATGTTAATTTTAATTAACTTTTAAAATATTCTTAGTGTAAATGTTTTAGAGAACATAGTTGCCTCTTAATCCTCATAAAATATACAAAACATATCATACGTCTCTGCCTCGTGATGACAGAAGTAAATCTCTTTCTTTTGGCTTTCTTTCTCTCTCTCTCTCTCTCTCTCTCTCTCTCTCTCTCTCTTTCTTTCTTTCTTTCTTTCTTTCTTTCTTGTTTTGGTTTTTCAGGACAGGGTTTCTAGGTAGCTGTGAAGCCTGCTCTGGAACTAGCTCTGTAGACCAGGCTGGCCTCGAACTCACAGAGATCCACCTACCTCTGCCTCCCAAGTGCTGGGATTAAAGGCGTGCGCTGCCACCACCACCAGGCGACAGAAGTAAATCTCTTTAACTAATACTTTATTGTTACTTTTTCTGTTTTTAATGATAGAAACTCCGGGAAAAACAAAAAGCTGTACGAGAAAGTCATGGTCCAAACATGAAGCAAGCGAAGATGTGGCGTGATCTCGAACAACTAATGGAATGTAAAAAGCAGTGCTTCCTAAAGCAACAAAACCAAGCTTCCATCGGTCAGGTAATTCAGGAGGACGGAGAGGACCGGCTAGTGCTCTGAGCCTGTGCGGGCTGTGCTTAGCCGTGCCGCTGGCTGCGAGTGCATCGCCAGCAGCGCATGCTTCCTCCCTGGAAGGGATTCGTTCATCCTTTTGCTTTCAGACTCCTTTCTCCTAGTCTTGGAAAATGAAGAGAAGGCGGATCAGGTTAGAAGTCTTTTTAACATGAAGAAGAGGCTTGCATTGTTTGTTTAGTTTAGACGTCAAGTGGTGTCCTGAGTTTTATGAGAAAGGGACTCCGCTTGCTATCTGTAATGTAAACATATGTCCATTAAGACCCATGCCGTTTTTAAAGCTGTAATAACTGGGGGATTAATGTTTTTCTCGATCTTTTTTCTGACGTTAGAGGACTCTGAGGAACTAGTATCTCTTGTTTTGAAGAAATATTTGTCTGAAGTCAGCAATCCCTGTGGTTTCACTTCAGTTTCTTTCTCCTCTGTTAATGCAAACCAGTTTAATATTTTGAAAAGCGTTTGTTCTCTTCATGTGATTTAAAAGCAAATAAAGCTTGGTCCATATCATGGCTGTTGATCTTAAATAATAGAACTGTGTTGATCTTTTCTTTTCAATGTCTTTTCTAATATTCACTTCTCATCTCACAGAATGTCTCGCCAGACATCGAATGGAGAGCTAATAATACAACCATATGCTTGCCCTGAGGACTGTTATTATAAATATTAAAACTGTCCTAAAACGTAGATGCTACGTGGGCTAAAAAAGTTAATACAGGATTCCTAGTGAAATTCAGGAATCCAGAGTGCATCCAACCTCTGCTTTATTTGAGCTAGGTACATAAGGATTTCTTTGGTTTTCCTTAAAGAAAGATATTAAACTTGTATTCTCTTTCACTTCATTTTGGTTTCAATCTGTTTTCAAAATTCTTGCCTTTAAACTTGAAAACTCAGATTTTAAATTGCTAGTCTGGCCTTTGTAGGCTAGTGCTTTTTTATTTAATTTTTTTTCGAGACAAGGTTTCTCTGTAGCTTTGGACTCTGGCCTAGAACTAGCTCTTGTAAACCAGGCTGGCCTCGAACTCACAGAGATCCACCTGCCTCTGCCTCCCGAGTGCTGGAATTAAAGGCGAACACCACCACCACCGCCTGGTCAGGCTAGTTCTTTTTAACTGCCCTTAAAAAAAAAAGGAATGACCGTCTGTGCTGTGTAAACTGTACAGACATGCATCTCTTTGTCACAAGTCTCATCTGTTCTTAATATTGGAAGCCTATTAGTGGTCAGAATCGCAGAGTCAGCCTCTGTTCCACACACAGATAGCCACTTGAGTGCATTCACACACAGGTGTGCACATGGGCACACTCATACCCACTCACACTCACAAAGAAGAGAAAGGGAGGGAGGAGAAGAGGGGCATTCCAGTTCATGGCTGAGTCGGTCACCGTCTTGGCTGGGCAGCTGTCAACTACCAGCACCTCATGCCTTCCTCTGACAGTTGGGAAGCCAAAAGAGGCAAGACTATGCACTGGTGTGTGGAAAGAAACCCTTCTTAATTCAGTAATAATTCTTGGACACTGAAGTATATTATGTTCATGCCAGATTAGCTGTAAGCTTGGTGTTTTCAGTAGTATATAATGCTTCATTAGCCAGAATATTAATTCTGCAACAAATATTTGAAAGACTAGGTGACTTTTACAGATACCACATTTATTCCCCCAGAGATAATCTCACAAGATTATAAACCTAGAGGCTACTCTGTTCTAGCCCTACACTCCCTCTGGGTCTCCTTTTAAATTCTGGGGTTGTGAATGGCAGCCCGCAGGCCTGCTCCTCTGGGTTCTGATTGATTATCACCCGCCATCTTTGCTCAGCACAGAACAAGTGTGCAGATTACACACAAAGGCAGCTCCGAGATTGTTTTATTCATTGAGGCAGAGCATTGCTATTACTTCAAGAAAAGCAAATTGAAAAAAGAAAAAACTCTAAAAGAACAAGTTATTTATAGCTTTTATGTAACATTGGACACTTAGTAATGCGACTTAATGGGTTTCATGCAGACTTCCTTCCATTCGTCCGTGATTTGATTGGAACATTAACAAGCCTTAACTAACCCTGACAGGTTTTGACAGCTGGCACTTAGTAAAGAAGAGGTTGCTCCAGTTTTTCCTCCAAGGTTAATATTCTAACTGGCTAATTGATGAGAGTACTTAATCATTTTAGAAAATAGTGTGTCTTTCACGTGATGGCCCAAATAAAGGAGAAAAATGTAGCCCGTGAGTCTGCCTCTGCAGTCAGATTTCCTTCTCTGGGGCTGCTGTTGCCAGCTGTTGTAAGGACTGACTGTCAGCCGCAGCTCCCTCCCGCTCACTCTTGGTTAAGGAAATAATCCTGGAAAGGTTACCCTTTACAAGAATCTAGAATTAAGACGTACTTCCTGTTAGAATCGGCTGGATTTTCCAGAACTGGGGAGCAGCTGGAGGGAAACCAGACTGGAACCTGCTGCCCCTCTAGCTTTACCCAGGCTGATGCTTCCTGCCATGCCGCTCTAACTCAGCAGGCAGCAGTTCTGAAGATGTCACTGAATCACATCTGCCTTTATTTGATGCTTGTTGTTCTGCCGGATTCTTAGCGTGCATGACATTTATACATCTTTGAGAAAATTTTAAGCTCTTTGCACTTTCCAAATGTATTTCTCAAGTTTTTTAATGCTAAAATGATACCAAGCATTTTTTAAAATAATTTGAGTAAAATAAGAGGCTCTATATGCACTCCAACTAAAAATGTGTAAATTGGCAGAAATCTCTGGATTTGAATTTGGAAAAAATGCATCATGAGTAATGCAGGCAAAGCTGTCTTTACATAGGCAAAGTTTGCATTGAAAAATAGCTGCGGAGGTGTGTGTCTCAGACAGCCCTCATCTTACACAGGTCTTGCCCAGTGTGCGCCTGAGAGTGTGAACAAGAGGCTGGTTTCTGCAAAGAGTTCTAGGCGCTTACATCATGCCTCCTGCTTGGCAGGAAGGAGTTTGCCTCCGGGAGCAGGTAATGGGCCCTGCAGATTAGCCTGCCCTGAGCTTGCTTGCCCACAGCTTGGCCGTGTTGTGGTGAGGTAGGTCTGGAGTATATGTACTACACCGTCTTCCAGACAGCCTCCAGCAGCCAGAAAAGGGCAAGATCGGCACCTTTGTCACAGGCGGAATTACCTCCCTCCCTTGCCCTAAATGAGGGTGGTCTAATTAGAGCTGTTCGCTGTGGTGGCCAGGCATGAGGTGAGTCTTGTCTGGGGAGGGCAGAGAAGGATCATTAGAAGGTGATCTGTGTGTTTTGATGTCTGACTTTGTAGTCTTTTTAAAAAAACAAAACAAAACAAAAAAAAACAGGTTTGTTGTGTAAGAATATGGTTTATTCTTACCCAGGCCTTGCAAAAGAAATAAAAAAAATAAAACTAAGAGTCCAAATAAGTAGTTTTTGAGAGGCCTGAACAAACACGTGCTTTCTGCTCCCATGCTCCCTCTTTTGGCAAACTGGAAGTACTTTCTTGGTCACTGCTGATTTCACAATTTCCCTCACTGAGCTGGTTACTGTTACAGAAGTTCACTGTTCAGAACACTGGGAGAAATGGCAGGGTTCTGTTTCCCACTCCAGCTGAGGATGGAATGGCTGGTCCCTGTGAGGAGCTACTTAGGCTGCACTTGGGAGCTAGCTTAGACATCAGCAGAGCTCAGGCTCTGGTACCTGAGAGGAGCCCGGGAATGGCTGACGTCATCCTCTGCTAGGACCTCTGAGGGAGCCCTGCCAGCTGGTGCCCAGTCGGTTTGCTCTGCTCCTGCAGCCACAGTGCCACTTACTCCTCACAAGGGAACCTTCTCCCTCCTTAAAGAGCTCAGGCACGTGGACTTTTTTAAAATGCAAATTAAACAAATGAGCAGATTTTATCTCCCAGAGCCTGCAGACATGATGATAAAGAAGAAAGTACTTGAACCATTACTGAGTGCCGGGGATATGCCCTGCAGAGTCTAGAAGCTTCTGTGCAGGAACCAAGGTGATTCTCAGTGAGGTAGGACAGTCTTCCATGTTTATAGATGGGGAAGCTGGAGCACAGGGACTTTCCCAGTATGACTGACCAGGTAATAAGTGGCAGAGCCGGCATCCAAAACCTGCGCTCCAAACTGCTGCCTCAACAAGTAACCCATTCTATACACGGTATTTATTTGTAAAGAAGCTGGTGTCTGTTTCTGAACTATTATCTGTGTTAAATTCTGCTTAGTGCTGCTTATAAAGTTAGAGAACCTTTTTAAAGAATGGATTTAGGGACTGAAGAGATGGCTCAGTGGTTAGCAGCATCGGCTGCTCTTGCAGAGGACCTGGGTTCAGTTCCCAGCACCCATATGATGACTCACAATTGTAACTGCAGTTCCAGGGCATCTGATATCTCTCTGGCCTCCTCAGACATCACACACATGGGGCACAGACATACATGCAGGCAAAACACCCATATGTATAAAATAAATTTAAAACAAAAACTGGGTTCACTCACTTATTTGAAGAACAAATTGTATTTACCTAATGCTTGAATTGAGCTATGTCAGTCAGACAAGGACTTATACTGAAAGCTGATGTCAGTGAACTCACGAAGGCAGTGGCTGATGACTCAGACAGAAGGAAGCTCGGCAGGGTACTGTTTAAGTCTGTCTCTACTGGAGTGGTGAGGTTGTCATAGTTGGGCAAGGCCAGCTTTTTATTTATGAAAATACTGAAGTGAAACAAAAACTTAAATACAAAAAAACATAACAAGCAAGACTATAAAATATGCTTTAATTTATTAAATCCAAAACTATTTTGGCTGTTTTAAAAACATCTCTTGCTTTTTTTCTATAATATTGCTAAGAAATAGCTTCTTTCTAAACTAGAGGAATTTGTAAGATGCTTTACTAACTGGAGAATGAAATTTTATTCTTTGGTTTATATGTAAGTATTATCTCCTGTGTATGACCCTGAACTAAGTTATGAAATGTAAGATCCACAATGAGTTGAATTTTGCCAGACAGGCAAAGTGGCTTAGCAGGCAAAGGTGCTTGCCACCAAGCCTGGCAATGTGAGTTGACCCTTGAAACCCATATGGAAATGAAAATTGTCCTCCAACCACACATATACACAATAAACAGAATTTCTAAAAGTCACAGACTCAAATATTACATAGGAAAGTAATGTTATGTGTGTGCAGCTCTTTTGAGATGGGTTGAGAAATGATTTAGAGAGGTGAGGCCTGTCCAGATTTGCCAGAATGAGTTAAGATTTTATGGACATGAGAAAAAATGGAAGATATAGAAATATTTAAGGGTCTGGAGAGATGTTCAACAGTTAAGAGCATTGGCTGCTCTTGCAGAGGACCTGGGCTAGTTTCCCAGCACCCACATGGTGGCTCACAACTGCCTGGGATCCCAACTCTATGGGAACTGGTTTCTTCTTTCTCATCTGCTGGAATACTGCATGTACACAGCCCACATACCAACAGGCAGGAACGCACGCACGCACACACGTGCACACACACATTAGATGATTAAGTATAAAAGTCACTTAAGGATATGGCGTGTTCAGAAAGTGAGAGGAGGGCTCCATGAGTGGCCCGGCTGCCACTCCCGTGATAGGGAGAGGAGGGGCACTGGTCTGTGCCCAGCTCCTCTGCTCTGAGCACCATCCCCTGCTGACCCACAGGTCTGCTGTCTGGTGCTTCACTTACCTTTACCTTTGGTCAACTCTACTCCAAAATTATAAATGAAAAATGTCATCTAATAGTTCATAAGCTTTAAATAACTTTTATCACAGCATATGACTTTAATTATATTTTGTTACTGTATTAAGTTAAAATTTACCATACGTATGATATATAGAAAGAACACAGTATACAGTATAAAGGATTATTTGGCACTCCTTGGCTTCACGTATCCGCAGGAGACCCTCAGCCTGACTATGAAAAGGCGCGTGAAAAGAAAAGGTGTGGCTGCTGGCTTAAAATACATTAAGCATCCAGACCTAATTACCAGTGTTCAGTATGTTGGTGCTGTGGAAGGCCAGCCAAAGCAGTGATCTGGAGTTATTTCTCGCTTTTCCTAAATCTATGCTCACTCTGAAAAAAAAAAAAATCTGGGATCTGGATCTGGCGCAGTGGCTCATGACTGCTGTCCTGGGTCCTGAGAGCTGGAACAAGTGAGACAAGAGCGTCCACAGCTCAAGTTCAATAACACCCTGGGAGTGAAGAGGAGACTAGTGAAGAGAAGAGAAAAGAAGAAACAAAACCAGGGATGTGGGCTGGAGAGATGGCTCAGAGGTTAAGAGCACTGACTGCTCTTCCAGAGGTCCTGAGTTCAATTCCCAGCACCCACATGGTGGCTCACAGCCATCTGTAATGANCACGCCTTTAATCCCAGCACTCGGGAGGCAGAGGCAGGCAGATCTCTGTGAGTTCGAGACCAGCCCGGTCTACAGAGCTAGTTCCAGGACAGGCTCCAAAGCCACAGAGAAACCCTGTCTCGAAAAACAAAAAACAAAAAACAAAAAAAAAACAAAAACAAAAACAAATTTCTCATGCTAATCCTGTGCTTTCTGTATTGTATAAACATGTTACATTAGAGTTGTATCTGAAAATTCTCCTGTATGTTCTCTCATTGTTTTCTATTATATTTACTTTTAGTATCCATAATTGGGGTGGGCAGTATTTAACCAGTGGTTTAAATCTTGCCTTTATCCTGGTTCATCCTCTTATTTGGGCAAGCATCAGCCACCGGCATTCTCATTTGTCCTGACGGTGGATGAGCTTTGTCCTAAAAGAGGAAAGATGAGTGTGTTCCTGTGCGGTGGCTGCTGTGTCTCGCTTGCCTCTCCCTCCTGGTGTTCTCCTGTAGTAGTCCATCGGTGTTTCTGTCATACTCTTCCGTATATGTACACTGCCAGCCCCACCTTGTTTCTCCTCCTCTCTTCACTCTGGCTGCTCTTTTTAATCAGCCTTCCTTGGTTTACAGAACCCATGTTTATTTTTGCAATTAGTTGAAAACAGTTTTTACTTCTCTCTATAATTATAGTCAGTAAGTAAACCAGCATTAGCAGGTGAAACTTTGTAGACTGTTAGTAACAAAGTAATTGTGGAGGCTGCAGAGATGGCTCAGTGGGGAAGAGCGCTGTCTGCCTTCCCACAGACCCTGACTCAGTCCCCAGCACCGGGCATGGCAGCTCACGTCTCTGTAACTCTAGTTCCAGGGGTCCAGTGCCCTCTTCTGGCCTCCATGGGGACCAGACAAGCACCTGGTGCACAGACACATACAGTCAAAACACCCATACACAGAAGTAAAAATAAAATAAATGGATTTTTGGTTTTTTGTTTGTTTTTCCAGACAGGGTCTCTCTTTGTAGCCCTGGATGTCCTCACTTTGTAGACCAGTCTGGTGTTGAACTCGCAGAGATCCACTGATTCTGGTCTTATTTATAAAAGATATTTCTCATAAAAAATTTTGGCTTATTAAATAGTAAACACCTTTCTTTAAAAAAAAATCACTGATTGACTGGTGGTGGTGGTGCACGCCTTTCATCCCAGCACTTGGGAGGCAGAGGCAGGCGGATCTCTGTGAGTTTGAGGCCAACATAGTCTACAGAGCAAGTTCCAGGATAGGTTTGATAGCTACAGAGAAACCCTGTCTTGAACAAAAAAAAAAAAAATCACTGATGTCTCTGAAGAAGATATGCAAAAGTGGTTTGGTAATTTGAATTTACATAGAATGTACGTTATTTCAGGGTAGAATATAGCATCTACTGATAATAACATGCACAACACAGCTAGGTCATGCAGTGTTCCGGTCTGTTATCAATGAAGGAAGAAGGGGAGGAGGCACACATTTGCATTGCTCCCTGTTATTCCCTGCAGCTGAGAATTGAGAAGGCTAAGGCCTGGGTACCTAAGCGCCTTGCTAATAATGGGACAAAGCCACAGCTCAACCTCCAGTCCCTTGATTTCAAGTCCTCTGCATTCTGTGCTCAGACCAGACTGTTCCTTCCTCCCTTCTCTTCCCCTCTATTCCCCTCTGTTTCCCTCCCCTTTTCCTTCCCCTCTCTTCCTTTTGTTTTTCTCATAATTTTTTGTTTCTTACACTCGATCTTGCCAAAAGGCTGAGAAGCAATATGTTTGTTTGTAAATGTGTGTGTCTATTGCCTGCACATATATAAGTGTTCCACATGTATGCATCAGAGCCCCTGGACTGGAGTTCCAGCACCGTGTAGATCTAAGAATCAAACCTGAGCCTTCTGCAAGAGTAGCAAGTGTTCTTAACCCCTGAGACATCTCTACAGCTCCTTTTTCTGTTTTTTTTAACATCAAGTTATTTTACATATATGTTAATTTTAATTAACTTTTAAAATATTCTTAGTGTAAATGTTTTAGAGAACATAGTTGCCTCTTAATCCTCATAAAATATACAAAACATATCATACGTCTCTGCCTCGTGATGACAGAAGTAAATCTCTTTCTTTTGGCTTTCTTTCTCTCTCTCTCTCTCTCTCTCTCTCTCTCTCTCTCTCTTTCTTTCTTTCTTTCTTTCTTTCTTTCTTGTTTTGGTTTTTCAGGACAGGGTTTCTAGGTAGCTGTGAAGCCTGCTCTGGAACTAGCTCTGTAGACCAGGCTGGCCTCGAACTCACAGAGATCCACCTACCTCTGCCTCCCAAGTGCTGGGATTAAAGGCGTGCGCTGCCACCACCACCAGGCGACAGAAGTAAATCTCTTTAACTAATACTTTATTGTTACTTTTTCTGTTTTTAATGATAGAAACTCCGGGAAAAACAAAAAGCTGTACGAGAAAGTCATGGTCCAAACATGAAGCAAGCGAAGATGTGGCGTGATCTCGAACAACTAATGGAATGTAAAAAGCAGTGCTTCCTAAAGCAACAAAACCAAGCTTCCATCGGTCAGGTAATTCAGGAGGACGGAGAGGACCGGCTAGTGCTCTGAGCCTGTGCGGGCTGTGCTTAGCCGTGCCGCTGGCTGCGAGTGCATCGCCAGCAGCGCATGCTTCCTCCCTGGAAGGGATTCGTTCATCCTTTTGCTTTCAGACTCCTTTCTCCTAGTCTTGGAAAATGAAGAGAAGGCGGATCAGGTTAGAAGTCTTTTTAACATGAAGAAGAGGCTTGCATTGTTTGTTTAGTTTAGACGTCAAGTGGTGTCCTGAGTTTTATGAGAAAGGGACTCCGCTTGCTATCTGTAATGTAAACATATGTCCATTAAGACCCATGCCGTTTTTAAAGCTGTAATAACTGGGGGATTAATGTTTTTCTCGATCTTTTTTCTGACGTTAGAGGACTCTGAGGAACTAGTATCTCTTGTTTTGAAGAAATATTTGTCTGAAGTCAGCAATCCCTGTGGTTTCACTTCAGTTTCTTTCTCCTCTGTTAATGCAAACCAGTTTAATATTTTGAAAAGCGTTTGTTCTCTTCATGTGATTTAAAAGCAAATAAAGCTTGGTCCATATCATGGCTGTTGATCTTAAATAATAGAACTGTGTTGATCTTTTCTTTTCAATGTCTTTTCTAATATTCACTTCTCATCTCACAGAATGTCTCGCCAGACATCGAATGGAGAGCTAATAATACAACCATATGCTTGCCCTGAGGACTGTTATTATAAATATTAAAACTGTCCTAAAACGTAGATGCTACGTGGGCTAAAAAAGTTAATACAGGATTCCTAGTGAAATTCAGGAATCCAGAGTGCATCCAACCTCTGCTTTATTTGAGCTAGGTACATAAGGATTTCTTTGGTTTTCCTTAAAGAAAGATATTAAACTTGTATTCTCTTTCACTTCATTTTGGTTTCAATCTGTTTTCAAAATTCTTGCCTTTAAACTTGAAAACTCAGATTTTAAATTGCTAGTCTGGCCTTTGTAGGCTAGTGCTTTTTTATTTAATTTTTTTTCGAGACAAGGTTTCTCTGTAGCTTTGGACTCTGGCCTAGAACTAGCTCTTGTAAACCAGGCTGGCCTCGAACTCACAGAGATCCACCTGCCTCTGCCTCCCGAGTGCTGGAATTAAAGGCGAACACCACCACCACCGCCTGGTCAGGCTAGTTCTTTTTAACTGCCCTTAAAAAAAAAAGGAATGACCGTCTGTGCTGTGTAAACTGTACAGACATGCATCTCTTTGTCACAAGTCTCATCTGTTCTTAATATTGGAAGCCTATTAGTGGTCAGAATCGCAGAGTCAGCCTCTGTTCCACACACAGATAGCCACTTGAGTGCATTCACACACAGGTGTGCACATGGGCACACTCATACCCACTCACACTCACAAAGAAGAGAAAGGGAGGGAGGAGAAGAGGGGCATTCCAGTTCATGGCTGAGTCGGTCACCGTCTTGGCTGGGCAGCTGTCAACTACCAGCACCTCATGCCTTCCTCTGACAGTTGGGAAGCCAAAAGAGGCAAGACTATGCACTGGTGTGTGGAAAGAAACCCTTCTTAATTCAGTAATAATTCTTGGACACTGAAGTATATTATGTTCATGCCAGATTAGCTGTAAGCTTGGTGTTTTCAGTAGTATATAATGCTTCATTAGCCAGAATATTAATTCTGCAACAAATATTTGAAAGACTAGGTGACTTTTACAGATACCACATTTATTCCCCCAGAGATAATCTCACAAGATTATAAACCTAGAGGCTACTCTGTTCTAGCCCTACACTCCCTCTGGGTCTCCTTTTAAATTCTGGGGTTGTGAATGGCAGCCCGCAGGCCTGCTCCTCTGGGTTCTGATTGATTATCACCCGCCATCTTTGCTCAGCACAGAACAAGTGTGCAGATTACACACAAAGGCAGCTCCGAGATTGTTTTATTCATTGAGGCAGAGCATTGCTATTACTTCAAGAAAAGCAAATTGAAAAAAGAAAAAACTCTAAAAGAACAAGTTATTTATAGCTTTTATGTAACATTGGACACTTAGTAATGCGACTTAATGGGTTTCATGCAGACTTCCTTCCATTCGTCCGTGATTTGATTGGAACATTAACAAGCCTTAACTAACCCTGACAGGTTTTGACAGCTGGCACTTAGTAAAGAAGAGGTTGCTCCAGTTTTTCCTCCAAGGTTAATATTCTAACTGGCTAATTGATGAGAGTACTTAATCATTTTAGAAAATAGTGTGTCTTTCACGTGATGGCCCAAATAAAGGAGAAAAATGTAGCCCGTGAGTCTGCCTCTGCAGTCAGATTTCCTTCTCTGGGGCTGCTGTTGCCAGCTGTTGTAAGGACTGACTGTCAGCCGCAGCTCCCTCCCGCTCACTCTTGGTTAAGGAAATAATCCTGGAAAGGTTACCCTTTACAAGAATCTAGAATTAAGACGTACTTCCTGTTAGAATCGGCTGGATTTTCCAGAACTGGGGAGCAGCTGGAGGGAAACCAGACTGGAACCTGCTGCCCCTCTAGCTTTACCCAGGCTGATGCTTCCTGCCATGCCGCTCTAACTCAGCAGGCAGCAGTTCTGAAGATGTCACTGAATCACATCTGCCTTTATTTGATGCTTGTTGTTCTGCCGGATTCTTAGCGTGCATGACATTTATACATCTTTGAGAAAATTTTAAGCTCTTTGCACTTTCCAAATGTATTTCTCAAGTTTTTTAATGCTAAAATGATACCAAGCATTTTTTAAAATAATTTGAGTAAAATAAGAGGCTCTATATGCACTCCAACTAAAAATGTGTAAATTGGCAGAAATCTCTGGATTTGAATTTGGAAAAAATGCATCATGAGTAATGCAGGCAAAGCTGTCTTTACATAGGCAAAGTTTGCATTGAAAAATAGCTGCGGAGGTGTGTGTCTCAGACAGCCCTCATCTTACACAGGTCTTGCCCAGTGTGCGCCTGAGAGTGTGAACAAGAGGCTGGTTTCTGCAAAGAGTTCTAGGCGCTTACATCATGCCTCCTGCTTGGCAGGAAGGAGTTTGCCTCCGGGAGCAGGTAATGGGCCCTGCAGATTAGCCTGCCCTGAGCTTGCTTGCCCACAGCTTGGCCGTGTTGTGGTGAGGTAGGTCTGGAGTATATGTACTACACCGTCTTCCAGACAGCCTCCAGCAGCCAGAAAAGGGCAAGATCGGCACCTTTGTCACAGGCGGAATTACCTCCCTCCCTTGCCCTAAATGAGGGTGGTCTAATTAGAGCTGTTCGCTGTGGTGGCCAGGCATGAGGTGAGTCTTGTCTGGGGAGGGCAGAGAAGGATCATTAGAAGGTGATCTGTGTGTTTTGATGTCTGACTTTGTAGTCTTTTTAAAAAAACAAAACAAAACAAAAAAAAACAGGTTTGTTGTGTAAGAATATGGTTTATTCTTACCCAGGCCTTGCAAAAGAAATAAAAAAAATAAAACTAAGAGTCCAAATAAGTAGTTTTTGAGAGGCCTGAACAAACACGTGCTTTCTGCTCCCATGCTCCCTCTTTTGGCAAACTGGAAGTACTTTCTTGGTCACTGCTGATTTCACAATTTCCCTCACTGAGCTGGTTACTGTTACAGAAGTTCACTGTTCAGAACACTGGGAGAAATGGCAGGGTTCTGTTTCCCACTCCAGCTGAGGATGGAATGGCTGGTCCCTGTGAGGAGCTACTTAGGCTGCACTTGGGAGCTAGCTTAGACATCAGCAGAGCTCAGGCTCTGGTACCTGAGAGGAGCCCGGGAATGGCTGACGTCATCCTCTGCTAGGACCTCTGAGGGAGCCCTGCCAGCTGGTGCCCAGTCGGTTTGCTCTGCTCCTGCAGCCACAGTGCCACTTACTCCTCACAAGGGAACCTTCTCCCTCCTTAAAGAGCTCAGGCACGTGGACTTTTTTAAAATGCAAATTAAACAAATGAGCAGATTTTATCTCCCAGAGCCTGCAGACATGATGATAAAGAAGAAAGTACTTGAACCATTACTGAGTGCCGGGGATATGCCCTGCAGAGTCTAGAAGCTTCTGTGCAGGAACCAAGGTGATTCTCAGTGAGGTAGGACAGTCTTCCATGTTTATAGATGGGGAAGCTGGAGCACAGGGACTTTCCCAGTATGACTGACCAGGTAATAAGTGGCAGAGCCGGCATCCAAAACCTGCGCTCCAAACTGCTGCCTCAACAAGTAACCCATTCTATACACGGTATTTATTTGTAAAGAAGCTGGTGTCTGTTTCTGAACTATTATCTGTGTTAAATTCTGCTTAGTGCTGCTTATAAAGTTAGAGAACCTTTTTAAAGAATGGATTTAGGGACTGAAGAGATGGCTCAGTGGTTAGCAGCATCGGCTGCTCTTGCAGAGGACCTGGGTTCAGTTCCCAGCACCCATATGATGACTCACAATTGTAACTGCAGTTCCAGGGCATCTGATATCTCTCTGGCCTCCTCAGACATCACACACATGGGGCACAGACATACATGCAGGCAAAACACCCATATGTATAAAATAAATTTAAAACAAAAACTGGGTTCACTCACTTATTTGAAGAACAAATTGTATTTACCTAATGCTTGAATTGAGCTATGTCAGTCAGACAAGGACTTATACTGAAAGCTGATGTCAGTGAACTCACGAAGGCAGTGGCTGATGACTCAGACAGAAGGAAGCTCGGCAGGGTACTGTTTAAGTCTGTCTCTACTGGAGTGGTGAGGTTGTCATAGTTGGGCAAGGCCAGCTTTTTATTTATGAAAATACTGAAGTGAAACAAAAACTTAAATACAAAAAAACATAACAAGCAAGACTATAAAATATGCTTTAATTTATTAAATCCAAAACTATTTTGGCTGTTTTAAAAACATCTCTTGCTTTTTTTCTATAATATTGCTAAGAAATAGCTTCTTTCTAAACTAGAGGAATTTGTAAGATGCTTTACTAACTGGAGAATGAAATTTTATTCTTTGGTTTATATGTAAGTATTATCTCCTGTGTATGACCCTGAACTAAGTTATGAAATGTAAGATCCACAATGAGTTGAATTTTGCCAGACAGGCAAAGTGGCTTAGCAGGCAAAGGTGCTTGCCACCAAGCCTGGCAATGTGAGTTGACCCTTGAAACCCATATGGAAATGAAAATTGTCCTCCAACCACACATATACACAATAAACAGAATTTCTAAAAGTCACAGACTCAAATATTACATAGGAAAGTAATGTTATGTGTGTGCAGCTCTTTTGAGATGGGTTGAGAAATGATTTAGAGAGGTGAGGCCTGTCCAGATTTGCCAGAATGAGTTAAGATTTTATGGACATGAGAAAAAATGGAAGATATAGAAATATTTAAGGGTCTGGAGAGATGTTCAACAGTTAAGAGCATTGGCTGCTCTTGCAGAGGACCTGGGCTAGTTTCCCAGCACCCACATGGTGGCTCACAACTGCCTGGGATCCCAACTCTATGGGAACTGGTTTCTTCTTTCTCATCTGCTGGAATACTGCATGTACACAGCCCACATACCAACAGGCAGGAACGCACGCACGCACACACGTGCACACACACATTAGATGATTAAGTATAAAAGTCACTTAAGGATATGGCGTGTTCAGAAAGTGAGAGGAGGGCTCCATGAGTGGCCCGGCTGCCACTCCCGTGATAGGGAGAGGAGGGGCACTGGTCTGTGCCCAGCTCCTCTGCTCTGAGCACCATCCCCTGCTGACCCACAGGTCTGCTGTCTGGTGCTTCACTTACCTTTACCTTTGGTCAACTCTACTCCAAAATTATAAATGAAAAATGTCATCTAATAGTTCATAAGCTTTAAATAACTTTTATCACAGCATATGACTTTAATTATATTTTGTTACTGTATTAAGTTAAAATTTACCATACGTATGATATATAGAAAGAACACAGTATACAGTATAAAGGATTATTTGGCACTCCTTGGCTTCACGTATCCGCAGGAGACCCTCAGCCTGACTATGAAAAGGCGCGTGAAAAGAAAAGGTGTGGCTGCTGGCTTAAAATACATTAAGCATCCAGACCTAATTACCAGTGTTCAGTATGTTGGTGCTGTGGAAGGCCAGCCAAAGCAGTGATCTGGAGTTATTTCTCGCTTTTCCTAAATCTATGCTCACTCTGAAAAAAAAAAAAATCTGGGATCTGGATCTGGCGCAGTGGCTCATGACTGCTGTCCTGGGTCCTGAGAGCTGGAACAAGTGAGACAAGAGCGTCCACAGCTCAAGTTCAATAACACCCTGGGAGTGAAGAGGAGACTAGTGAAGAGAAGAGAAAAGAAGAAACAAAACCAGGGATGTGGGCTGGAGAGATGGCTCAGAGGTTAAGAGCACTGACTGCTCTTCCAGAGGTCCTGAGTTCAATTCCCAGCACCCACATGGTGGCTCACAGCCATCTGTAATGAGATCTGGTGTCCTCTTCTGGCCAGCAAGCAAACAGACAGACAAAACACTGTATACATAATAAATAAATTTAAATTAAAAAAAAAACCAGGGACCTAGGAGAGACCAGAAGATGAAAGAAAAGTGGAGGAGGCTTCAGCCGAGAGGTGGGATTTGACTCGGGCCTGGAAGATGAGAGAGACGGTGAGGACAGCTGGAGCCAATGTACTGCGGTGCCCATTGCACGTGAGCCAAAGGAGCAGGAGAAGCATGGCATCTAGACACCAGTGTGAGCGACGTAGCCAGCGATAGAAGTGCTTGTGGTGCTGGCCTCGCCTATAAGCAGAAGTACCCCCAGATTTTCTCAAAGTTTATTATGGAGAGCAGAACTCTGTTGGACTTCCAGACGCTTGTTTTATGATTTAGTTTATTTCCTTTATGTCATGTGGAGGGCGCTGCAGTCCTTTGGGGGTTAAAGATCAATTTAGAATTCAAAGGGAAGAAAGCCCTTTTGGGTGAGTGACCTAGGCCAACCCAATGAAGAACAACACTCGTGCTTCGGCCTCTCCTGGAAGCACGCGTAGAATCTACCTTGGAGAGGAGCAGGGACTCCATGGGGAACATGAAGCCTCCAGAAGAGAATGACCCGGGGTACAAGCCAGCACCACTGGGCATGAGGGAGGGGCTGCTAGGGTAAGCAGCAGCTGTCGGCATCTTGGTTCTCACTGCACAGTGTCCTTGTGACTGCTGACAGAATGGGAGGGTCACTGTTAGAGAAGAGCACATGGGGGTGAGGAGGAGCAACAGACAGTCGGCCAATTAATTTATTTGTTTGGTTGGTTTTTGGTTTTGAGACAAGGTTTCTCTGTAGCTTTGGATCCTGTCCTGGAACTAGCTCTTGTAGACCAGGCTGCTCTTGAACTCACAGATATCCGCCTGCCTCTGGCTCCTGAGTGTTGGGATTAAAGGCGTGCGCCACCACCGCCGGCTAATTTGTTTATTATATTGGGAGATAGTTTTACACCCAGACAAAGATCCAGCCTTCAAGGAGGTATCATCTACACTTTTTAAAAAAATCGTATGTAACCGTTTTGGGTTTGTGAAAAAGATTTGATAATGCTAAAGAATTTAGCTGAGGAACAATATCTTAAAGGGATATTTTTGTTGGGAGAGATTTTTATAAGTTTATATGATTTCCTGTGTTTAAAAAAAAAATCAAAGCTGGTGTTTCACAGTGCTTGGTTTCTTTCCCTTGAGAGCCAGGAGAGTTTTCATTGGAACAATTGCCCAGTTGCCAGGGAGAGCCTCAGCCATCAAGAAGACCACTTGCCAGGAACTTGGCCATGTCAAACAAATGTTCGGCTTTTATTCTGACACTTCTTGCAGAATTTGATTGAAACTATATATGTCCAGATAACACTCAGCAAAGTGCCCTTCTTACATTTGTTTCAAGATATATTTGGAAACACGAGAGATGACCTTGGGCCCAGCTGCTTTTCCAATTTAGGACTTCTCCCTGGGTCTACCGAATGATACTCCCCAACACTGCAAAGTCACCGAATGGAAAAACATTTTAGTTACTCTGTGCCATAAGTCCCGGGATGGAGGACATTTTCCCCCCAGCAATATGTTCTGCCTTTAAAGGAGGGTTATATTTAGCCATACATTCTATATTAGCGTCCTAACCATCTACTTCAAAATACAGTCCGGAGCACATTTGCTTTTTATCAGAGCACCTTTGCTGATCTAAATTGAGCTGTCCTTGGTTTTTAAAATATTTTAGCTTCTAAGAAATGAAAAACAGCCAACCTTAACCCTTTGCCTTTGCTTTTTGGCATTCAAATTTTGGTTTGAAGCCAGAGTTCACTGTGGCTTGATGTAAGGTCTAAAAGAAGACTTTGGAGGCACCAATGTCCCCTTCTAAGGTTAGTGCCACCTGTCCCAGATGACAGTAGAAGCCCTGCTGGTCCAGCCTCCAGCCTGAATGCCAGTTGGCATCCAGCTGTACCTGCAGTCCGCCCATGGAGGGGGATGGTTTATACTGTTGCTATGGTGACATCCTTTGAAAGGCTATTTTGTGTATTTTGAAGGCATTTTTAGTTTGTTATCATGGCCTTTACATTCTTTTCAGATTTATTTCTTTTTTATTTTATGTGCTTTAGTGTTTATCTACATGTATGTCTATGTACCACATTTGTGTCTGGTGCCTACAGTGGTCATATGAGATTGCTGGATCCCCTGGTACTGGGGACTGCAAGCCTACATGTGGGTGCTGGAACTGCGCCCATGTCCTCTCCAAGAGCAGTAAGTGCTCTTAGCCACGGAGCCATCTCTCCAGCCCCCATCATATGATGTAGACATATGATGTAGACATGATGTAGACAGCCTTCTTGATAAGGTGTATTTACTTTTAAGCAAATAAGAACCACAGTTTGATTATTGTTTTATCCTACTTAGCATATCACCAGGGATAGTGTTATCTTCTATTTCATACAGTTTCCTAATGTGTTACAGGCAACCAGAGCATTTACAGAGATGGCTATGTTGTGAGCAACAGTCTCCCACACACACAGTACATTAACTTCCACTCAGATGCTGTGCACACCCATACCACACGTGGAAATAAAGACGCCATATTGCAGTACTTTAAGGATAGCTTGTGCTCAAGAATTCCTTGCTGTTTGCTTTGGAATTGAGCTTTACGTCAATTGTTAGCCACAAGGTAAATGATCTCGACCGGATATAAAGTCAACACAGAACTCATACCTACAGTACTGTTACAGATGACGCTTCCCGTCTGATGACGGACTCATCCCAAGAGTTTAATTATTGCAGATGGTTACACCAGTGTTACTTTGTAATTTCCTGACTCAGAAGCTGAAAACATTTCTTTAATCCTTTACTTCTTTATAAAAACAGGCTGTGCATGGTGACCGCTCTGTGTACATTTCCATGATTGTATTGATGTTGAACCAGGGCTGTTGCTAAAGTCACGACGCTGACCCGATTAAGCAAATAAGAGCTCCTGGTGCCCGAGCTGATTGATTTGTACGGGGGGGGGGGGGGGGGGGGGGGGGGGGGGGGGGGGGGGGGGGGGGGGGGGGGGGTAAAGTTTGCCTTTCCTGGTTCGAGAGACTCCTCCGGTTGCATAACTTTGGACCTATAATTTTAGTGATATGGAAAAGAAAATAAAGAGATAATCTACAAAATGTCCCAGGACCTGGAGTGCTTAAAGGAAATTTTTCATAAAGAGAATGCCCCAGAGGAAGAGTAGATTGTATTCGAAGTGAGAAAAATTAATTTGCCAAATGTTTTCAGAAAACAGTGTTTTCAGAAATATCTATTTTCTCACTGAACCCAGGGCCTCACAGCTGCTAGGCAAGTGCTCCACAGTTTGAACCATGTCCTCAGTCCTTATCCTTTCTCTGGGAACACGCACAGGGCTGAGAAAGTGGCACATGGGTGGGGACTTGTTCTGCATGCACAAGGTCCTGGGTTCCATCCCCAGCACTGGAATAAACAACAACAGAACTTTAGGCTTGAGACTTGGGACACCCTGGGTGGTTTGTGCTTATGAAGCTGGGTTCAGAGCCCTTTTCTCTAGCTCTCCTTCTGTTTTCAGATTCTCATGTCCAACAAGTGCTTGTTGCTTGAGACCGAGCACCTCTCTGTCAGCCTTCTTACAGTGGGAGAGCTCCAGAAACCAGGGATGGGACCCACACAATTGCCTGCAGATTGATGGAGAATCTGGTTTACCTAAACATCCAAAGCCCTGCCCAACAATGGTTTCTAAAACTTTCCTTTAGATTTATTTGTTTTGTTTTATGTGTATGAGTGTTTTGCTTGCATGTTTGTGCATCGTGTGTGTCTGGTGCCTTCAGAGGCCAGAAGAAGGTGTTGAATGGTTGTGAGCCATGACTGGGCGCCGGGAATAAGAACCAGGTCCTCTGGAAGGGCAACATGTGCTTTTAACCACTGAGCTATTTCTACAGCCCAAAGGTTTTTATTTTTCTTATTGTGCCTGTATATTTTATCTCAGCCTTTTGATGCAAAGTCCATATTTTTTACTTAAGGAGGAAGACATTGCTTGCTCATTTAGAAATTAATTTTTCAGCACCTTTCTATCTTTTTTCCTTAATTGTATGGGTGGATATAGGCTTGGTCATGTTGGGGGGGTGCACATGAGTGTTGAGTACACCTGCTCTTGTGTGCATCTAAATTGAGGCCAGAGGTCAACCTGTCTCCTCAAGTCTCCTCAGGTACCATCTACCTTATTTTTTGAGATAGGGGTTTCTTGATGGGACCTTCGACTCCCCATTTTCAGGCTTGCCTGGCTGCCAGCAAGCCCCAAGGATCTGTGTCGTGCTCACTGCCCAGGTGCCAACCTTACAAGTGTGCACCACCACACCCTACTACTTACTTTACTATTTACTTGTGTGCTGCAGGCCACACTCTGGTCCCCGGGCTTGCGGGGCGATCTCCCAGCCAGGGCATCTTTTGTTGTTGGTGGTGGTTTGTTGTTGCTGTTGTTTTGCTTGTATTTTTCCTCCCTGTTCATGTGTCTTGACTGGTTCTTACTCAGACTTTCCAGAGCTTCTCTAGTGTACACGGCTCCCTACAGCTACTCCGTGACTTTGGACCTCCTCTCAGAAATGTTTTCTAGTTTTAAAAACAACGAAGCCATATGTGGTGGTGTATACCTGTAAGCCGGTGCTGGGGACACTGAGACAGAAGGACTAGCAGTTTGAAGCCAACATGGGCTACATGGCAAGACCATGTCTCAAAAACAATAAACCGACCCCCAAAAGGAGCAAAATCCCCGAGGATGCCTGTACAGCTCTGAGTGTGTGCAAGACCACGAGACACGTGCGCATTAACAACCGGTTTCAAGGGTGAGTCCTGTGAGGTGAATGAAACTTGGAAATGCATGTTCTGTGTAACCAAGTCCACATAGCAAAGAATATTTTATTAAAAAAAAAATGTTGGGTCATAGGCCAGATGTGGTGGTGATGGTGGTGCATGCCTTTTATCCTTGCACTCCGGAGGCAGAAGCAGAATCTCTGTGAGTGTAAAGTTAACCTGGTCTACAGAGCAGTTCTAGGACATCCAGAGCTACATACCGTGCCTCAAAAAGCAAACAAACGAAAAAACAGGGCCAGCAATATGGTGGAGTGTGTATAAAGTGTTTGCCACGCCAGCCTGGTAGCTTGAGTTGGATCACCAGCTCCAGTGACGAGGTAGGAGAGAATAAGTCTTCAGAGCTGTCTTCTGACTGCCAGACTTGTGTCACAGCACCTGTTCTGCACACACACACACACACACACACACACACACACACACACTCATAAAGTCCAAAATTAGTGCAGTTCTAACAGAAACGGAGCATGGCGATACATGCCTGTATTCGAGAGGTGAGGCCGATGGACTGATCATAGGTTCAAGAGCGTCCTGTTTAGATGGGTATGGAAGGGAGCTGGAACTGGATAGAGCTGGAGGAGGAGTAATATGATCAAAGCAGGTGTGTTATTCCTAGAGAACCAATAAGAATATCTTAGAGCCGGGTGGTGGTGGCACACGCCTTTAATCCCAGCACTCGGGAGGCAGAGGCAGGCGGATCTCTATGAGTTCGAGACCAGCCTGGTCTACAAGAGATAGTTCCAGGACAGGCTCCAAAGCCACAGAGAAACCCTGTCTCGAAAAACCAGAAAAAAAAAAAAGGAAAATTTAAAAGGACCATCTTGTCTCAAAATAATAAATAGATAAATATGGCCAAATTGCCACTCCGAAACTGATACCAATTTGTATTTCCATCAGCTGAGTTCAACAGTGCCCCATTTGTTGTCAGCTTGCCCCGGCAGGTGTGAACGATACAGTATCTTTGTAGATATCAGAGGTTTAAAGAATTTGTAATTAGCCAGGTGTGGTAGTGTATGCCTTTAAGCCCAGCTCTCAAGAGCTAGTGCCAGGCCTGGTCTGCATAGCAAGTTCCAGGCCAGCCAGGGCTAAACAGTGAGACCCTGTCTCAAAAAAAAAAAAAAAAAAAAAAAAAAAAAAAAAAAAAAAAAAAAAAAAAAAAAAAAAAAAAAAAAAAAAAAAAAAAAAAAAAAAAAAAAAAAGCTCTGCTCCCAGTATCCTTTCTAGAAAACTTATATATAATAAACAATGAAAGGTAGAGGTTTTGTTTTTCTAAGTAATATATTTATAACAAAACTAAGAGGCTGAGCGTGCAGCAGCCAGTGGTAGCATGTGCTTAGCATGTGTGAGCGTGCAGCAGCCAGTGGTAGCATGTGCTTAGCATGTGTGAAGCCCTAAACTTGATCCCGAGCACCAAAGGGAGAAAAAGGATTACAACGGAGCTACTTGGTGAGCTCTTTTAATCAGGGTGAGTATAAATATTCAGTGGCCTCTGCTCCCTCTGCCAAGCTTTGAGATCAGCTTCTGGAAAAAGCATTAACATTCTTTCCTGACACCTTCCTTCCCTTCCAGGTCTCAGGCTGAAGGAGATTTCCTAGGAGCCAATCTGACCCTCGAGGGGGTGGAGCTGGGTGGGGCCTGTGGGTCCAGGGACGACAGAGGACTCTGTACCTCGTATTCCTGTCAGGTATCCCTCTGTGACTATCACGCACGGTCGTTACTGTCGTATGCACACACAGATGCTCAGAGCAGTGGATGAGCGAGCTAGGACTGAGTCATACAGTTTGGGTGTCACCTAGGAACAATCGACTAGTGAAAAACAAGGTCAGCCATCCCAAGTCCTGTTCCGTGTGCTGACTGCACGGTTGTCTGACCTCTTGGATTACAAGCACAGGAAAAGCGGAACTGAGTCCCTGGGCTTACTTGGCAGATGAGCCACTTTGGTCAATAAATATTGGTAAAAAGCAAAGGAACAGCTTTCTTGAGCAAATCTTTCTATGACCAGGGAGTCACTGACAGAATTAAATCAGGGAACATGATCCTTACTGGTGGGTGAGGCCGGGAGCCCTGTCAAAGCAAACTGTAGTTATCCTGGCACAGCTGCGTGTGGCCCCAGTCGGTGAGAACTCACCGCGGATTCCCTAACAAGCAGTTTCTTGGCTAGCCTGATGGAAAGTAAATGTAAGGTAGCTTTATAATTAAAATGTTATTATCTTAGGACCAGGCGTTGGTGGCGCACACCTTTAATCCCAGCACTTGGGAGCCAGAGGCAAGCAGATCTCTGTGAGCTTGAGGCCAAACTGGTCTACAGAGTTCCAGGACAGCCAGGACTACACAGAGAAACCCTGTCTCAAAACAAACAAACAAACAAAAACAAAAATAACAACAAAATCATCTCTAGGGTTTGTTTGTTTGTTAGGTAGGTGGGGTACTGTCATGCAGACTTGAACCCACTATGACTTTGAGCCTGTCCTCTTGCCTCTACTTCCCAAGTGCTTAGGTTTCAGACATGCTTCACCATGCCTGGTTTATGTGGTGTTGGGGATGCAACCCCGGGGCTTCATGCATGCTAGGTGAGCACTCTGTCAACTGAGCTACATCCCCAGCCCAGTTAACCCCTGGTATTTATAGGGAGTTTGCATCCTACATGGAAACACCTATCTATATTTACCCACTGCTATAGAGAGAGGCAGCCAGTGATCTTAATACAAATTTTACCAAAAAAAAAAAATTGAAGAGACTGTGACTGTCGTTATGGTAAAAGTTGATAGAGCAGTGGTCCCAGCCTTCCCAACGCTGCAACCCTTCAAAACAGTACATTTTGTGGTGACCCTGACCATAAAATTATCTCGTTGCTACTTGATAACTATAATTTTGCTACTGTTATGAATTATAATGTAAATACCTGTGTTTTCTGATGATCTTAAGTGACCTCTGTGAAAGGGTCGTTTGATCCCGACTCCCCCAAAGGGGTTTCGAATCACAGGATGAAAAGCACTGCAATAATGTGGCCTGTGAACTTTGAACTCTTAGTCACTGACTCTTAGCATCCAAAAATATGTAAATCTGGGACTGGAGAGACGGTTCGGTGGTTAAGAGCCCATATTTCTCTGCAGAGTTTGGCTCCCAGCACCTATATCAGGTAGATCACAACTTTCTGTAACTCCAGCTCTTCTGGCCTCTGGCAGGCACCTGCATACACGTGCACATGCTGATTTAAGAATGTACACATAGCTAAAACTAAAATATCTTAAAAATATGTGTAAATCTAACACTAGAACACCCGTGAGGCTTAGGAGGAAGTTTACAGACCGAGAATGTGACTGTGTCTTTAAGACACTCGGCAGTGCTCGGATGGTTATTGTTCAAAGGCAACTCAGAAGCCACAAGGTGTGTTACGTGACAGTAAGTGGCTGTTCCCAGAGTTCACCTTCTGCCCTGAATCTCATGAATACCTGTCCTTTTACGTTTCTTGTGAATCAAGTACTTTGGGAAAATGGTTACATTTTGGAGTCAATGTGACAAAAAAAAAATTTTAATCTCAGCAAGATTTTGTGTGCTACTCAAGATGGATTCTGTGACCTCTTGGGTTTATTTTTTTGTTTTGTTTTGTTTTTCAGGTGTTTTTCCTTTTTATTGAAAATAGATTCTTTTCATACAGTCTCCATTTTTGAAACTTGGATTCAATTAAGTATCACACAGAAGACACACATCTAGAATTCCGGGGCCAAGAGGCAGGTGGGCCTGGTGTTCAAGGCTACAGAGACAGTATTGATATAGAAGAAACTCAAAAGTAACAAGAGTAATATGATAGAACTTATTAATAGATTTGGTTAGGTATCAGCAAGTCACACAGATGGGATTTAGGTAAAGGGACAAAGCCTCCAAAACACCCCAAGGTAAGTAGTAAGCCAACCAGGCCTGCTAAAGATAAAGGAAATTTAGATGCTAGGGTGTAAATGTCCCTTCACCAAGATTGACCAGCCTTTCGATTCCATTCCCTTGACAAAAATACGTAGCCCTGGTTTGCACACTAAAGACAAACCACCAACTCAAGGGCAGCAGAGCAGGGTCACAACCATCATCAAGTCTCTGTTTGCCATTAAGTCTTCTGTGCTCCTATAAGGAAAACGTAATTCTGCCAGCCAGGTGTGTAAGGTGACCCCAGCTACAACTATTAAAAAAAAAAACAAAAACAAAACAAAAAAAAAAAAAAACAACAAGGGCTGGAGAGATGATTCAGTGGTTAAGAGCACTGGCTGCTCTTCCAGAGGTCCTGAGTTCAATTCCCAGCAACCACGTGGTGGCTCACAACCATCCATAATGGGATCTGGTGCCCTCTTCTGTCCTGCAGGCATGCATGCAGTACAGAACACTGTATACATAATAAATAAATCTTTTTCTTTTATTAAAAATTTCCACCTCCTTCCCCAGCACTACAGAGCCAAAGGTAGGTGTTATCACTGAGTTCGAGGCCAGTCTGGTCTACAAAGCAAGTTCCAGGACGGTAGGGCTACATAGAGAAAAACCCTGTCTCAGAAAAACAAAACAAACAAACAAAAACCCTGGTGTATTTTAAATGATTCTGACAATATATTCTGTTTGCTGTGTAGATCTCCCATCTGCTGAAGGGGCCAGACTCGCAGTGAGTTGGAATAGCCTCAAACTGTTATACATGAAGAGATTTTGTCTACTAAAAAAAAAAAAAATAGTAATATTGAAAAGAAAATGTTTTTGGTATTTTGTTTTGTTTTTCTGAGTTTCTTATGTATTAAAGTTTCCACTTGATATGTAGTTCTGAGTCAGTCTCCTGTAATCCCAGCCCTAGAGAAACTGAGGCAGGAGGACTAAGGATTCAAAACCAGTTTGAGCTAGTGTGTGTGTGTGTGTATTGGTTTGTATGTTTGTTGGTTGGGGGGAAAACTTGGGCGGATCCTCAAAGTTTAAACTTCGCTTGTCTCGCTCCCCCTTTCTCTCCCCCTCCCCCACAAAAGGTAGGAAGACTGCACAACTCGGGTCACATAGAGTAGAACTCACAACTGTGGTACGTGCTGTGTAGGAATGAGACTGAGAATAGCTGATGGTCCCAAGGTGCTGGTCCGGGCAGATAAAGCAGCACTAGGGGCCATGCTCCCCGATGTGTCCAGTGCTCCAACTCTCCTGCCCTTTGCGTCTGCGTGGAAGCTGGAAGAAGGTAAAGAGTTGGGGCTAGCGGGACTGGGAGCTGAGCCTGGGGCCCGAAAACACCAAAGAAGCCAGTTTTCTGTTTCGTATCTCCCATTTATCTTTCAAAGGTGGGGCACACCCAGGCTAGAAGGGTCCATCTTGCTGGAAAAGGGCCCAAAGGAGAGTATTATGCTGTAGCCAGCAGAGACACACTCAACTACCGTGAACTATTGACTCGGATTAGAGACTGGCCACATGGCCCACAGCAAGATGGGGTCTAAGCAGCACCAGGATCCCCACAGGGAGCACTGCTCCCTACAAAGAAAGCCAATGGAGGAGTCTTGGGGTGGGAACATCTGTGTGGCTAGGTCACCAGTTGAGAGTGCCCTGGGCTGGTGTCTCCCGCGCTCCTGGGGTACAGAGGTGGGCTCCCCTAGAAGCCGCCTGCAGCAAGCTTCACTTTCTTAGCTGCGGGAAAAGCAGCTCAGCTTCAGAATTTGCCCCTGGTGTCCTCTGGTCGTTCCTGCCGCTTTTCTTCTGTTTTTCCTCCACCATTGGATCCACCTCCTGCTTCCGCCAGCCTTCCTTCCACCCCTGCTCCCCAGCCCCTCCCCTCCACCAGCACTGTGGCTGCTAAGCAGGCACAACCCTCCTTAGAGCCTGCAAAGATCCGCAGCCCAGTCTGCTGCTGCAGCGCAACTGCCCGTGTGAAAACGCCTTGCCTTTAAAAGATTCTGGTAAAGTAAATCTAGAAAGACAAACTACACAGGAGGAAAGATTTGCAAACCAGCCGTACTAGTATCTAAAATACATAGAGAGCCCTGAATAACTCAATAGAAAAAGAATTCTAAAAACACGAGCAAAGGCCGTTAACGTGAAAAGTAGACAAAGGCAGCGATGCTAAGAGTTTTTGGAATGGTGAGACGTGATCCAAAAGTGTAGAAATGACATTTTGCATCTTTTATTCCTAGGTCAAATGGGCCAACAGATTCTTTGCCAGCTCTCCAGTACTTTGTACACAATCACTTCAGGAAAGCTCTACAACTGAGTAGGAAAGACCAGGAGGGCAGCAAAATACATGGCCGGTGTCTGTTTCCTCCAGCAATCTAGAGTGTCAAAACTCTTCATTTATTTTTAGAGATCATCCAATTGTTACTACTTCTGCCCATAGTTGGAAAACGGCACTTTAGCGTCTGTTGGGGACTATTATGGTGTGTGACTTTTGTTTCTGCTGCTTTTGTTTAACTTTCAGACGCTGTCATTCTTTGCCTGACCACAACACACCTGATGGTCCTAATAAAGAGTTGGCTGGCTAGGAGGAAGGAGCAAGGATAGACAATGGGTTGGCAGGCAGAGAGTATAAATAGAAGGCGAACCAAGGCAAACTGAGGAGAGGAAGAGGAGCAAGAGAAGAGGAAGACTCTAGGGCCAGCCACTCGGCCAGCCGCGGAGTAAAAGTGAAAGTAAGATATGCAGAAGTAAACTGGGCGGTGGTGGTGTGCATGCCTTTAATCCCAGCACTTGGGAGGCAGAGGCATGCAGATCTCTTTGAGTTCAGGGCCAGCCTGGGCTAGAAGAGCTAGTGGAGAAACCCTGTCTCGAACCCCCTCTCCCCCCCCCAAAAAAAAAGACATACAGAAGTAAGAAAAGGAAAAAGTCCAGAGGCAGTAATTTAAGTTAAGAAAAGCTGACAAGAAACAAACCAAGTTAAGGCCGGTTGCCGATACCTGAGCCTATGTCCCAGGGCGCACATGGTAGGAAATACCCGACTCCTGCGAGTTGTTCTCTGTCTCCGTGTGCACAGATCTGTACTGCCCTGGGGAACAGGGAGAGATGTGAGATGCCCACCACAGCCAACTGCACGGTTTCTCTCATCTACAACCATATATGCAATAAGAAATGGATGGAGGTGGGTGGTCCTTGGACTTCCCACAGGACAGGGAACCCTGATTGCTCATCTGGCTGATGAGGGAGGGGGACTTGATCGGGGGAGGGGGAGGAAAAGGGGAAGCGGTGTGGGGAGGAGGCAGAAATCTTTAATAAATAAATAAATTAATTAAAAAAAAGAAATGGATTCAATCTCTTAAATTCTAAACTTTAAAGTTTTATTTTTATTATGAGTACGGGTGTTTTGCATGCCTGCATATCTGTGTCTCAGGTCCCCTGGAACTAAAGATACAGTTGTGAGCTGTCACGTGGGTACTCAGAATCAAGTCTGGTTCCTTTGGAAGAACAGACTATGCTCTTAAACACTGAGTCAGCTCTCCTGCCCTCTAGATAAACTTTCTTAGATTTGATTTAAAATGACCTAGCTCAGCCGGGCATGGTGGTGTATGCTTTTAATCCCAGGACTCAGGAGGCAGAGAAGGTGGATCTCTTTGTGTAAAGAGCAAGTTACAGGAGACCCAGGGCTACTCAGAGAAACCCTTTCTTGAAAATCAAAACCAAAGCCAGAGGTGGCACATGCCTTTAATTCCAAACTGGGGAGGCCGAGGCAGGCAGATCTCTGTGAGTTTGAGGCCAGCTGGTCTACAAGAGCTAGTTCCAGGACAGGCTCCAAAACCACAGAGAAACCCTGTCTCGAAAAACAAAAAAAAAAAAAAAAAAAAAAGGGCTAGTTCCAGGACAGGCTCCAAAGCTACAAAGCAAACTCTGTCTCGAAAAAACAAAACAAAAAAACCCTAAAAAAAACGCAAAAAAAAAAAAAAATCAAAACAAAACCTACCCACGAAAACAAAATAAAACCTATCTCTTGATTCATGGTACTTTATTGTTGCTATTTTTCAACACAGTGTTTCTTTGTGTAGTTCTGGCTGTACTCTGTATGCCAGGCTGACCCCAAACTCACAGAGCTCTGCCTGCCTCTGCCTCCCAAGTGCTAGGATTAAAGGTGTACACTACCACTGCCCTGTTTCCCAACTTTTATTATTTATTTTCTTTTATTGTATGTGTGTGTCTGTGTGTGTGTGTGTGTGGTTCCCAAGTGTGTGGGGTGGGGAGTGAGATGCACCCAACGGTGCCTCAGCCTCTCCTGAAGAGAAGAAATTAGCTGTCTTAGCATTTTCTGTCTATACCTTTTGGTGACTTCTCAGGTGACATCTCAGAAGAATGCTAAAAAGCCCTTCTTGGGCTGGAGAGATGGCTCAGCGGTTAAGAGCATTGCCTGCTCTTCCAAAGGTCCTGAGTTCAATTCCCAGCAACCACATGGTGGCTCACAACCATCTGTAATGTAATCTGGCCTGCAGGCATACATGTAGACAGAATATTGTATACATAATAAATAAATAATTTTAAAAAAGCCCTCCCCTTTCTCTCCCTTCACATAAGAGAGATGAGTGAGCTGACTCTAGAGAATCCGGATGGAATGATCCAGAAGCCACCACGTATGGAAATGGGGAGATTACTGGAAAATTGCAGGTTCCTGACTGGAAGGGGAGAAGACCTCAAGCAGTTGGTAACTTCTGGAATTCTTCCTTCTTTTTCTTCTCCCTCCCTTCCTCTGTGATATCTTTTGCTTGTTTTGCTATTGAGAGCTCTATTCATGTATGTAATTTACCTCGATTAAATGCTCCCAACCACCTTCCGCAAGATAGCCCCCCAACACTTCCATCTCCCACCTTCATGTCTTTTTCTTTCTCAGGCCAATTAGTGCTGCTCAAATGCACACAGGACTGGGGACATCCCATCATGTTGGACAATGTGGTGTTTAAATAGGTATGGCCCCCATAGACTCCTGTGTTTGAATGCATGGCCCATAGAAGTGGTATGGCCTTGCTGGAGTACACGTGGCCATATTAGAAGATGTGTGTCACTATGGCAGTGGGCTTCAAGGTCTCCTATGCTTAAGCTATGCCCATTGTGGCCCACAGTCTCCTTTTGCTGCCTCTGGATCAAGATATAGGACTCTCAGCTTCTTCTCTAGCACCATGTCTGTCAGCATGCCACCTTATCCTGCCATGATGATAATGGACTGAACCTCTGAACTGTAAGTCACCCCAATTAAATGTTTTCCTTTCTAAGAGTTGCCGTGGTTATGGTGTTCTTCACAGCAATAGGAACCCTCATTAAGACAGAAACTTCCCGATTGTGCTGGACAATTTGCTATGATGCTGGTAAGTGTAGACAGAGTTGTTCCTCAGTATCACTAGCTCCTCAGTAAATCACATGGAGACTCATGATTAATTACAAATGCTCAGCTGATAGCTTAGGCTTGTTACTAACTAGCTTTTCAATTTTTTTTTTTTTGGTTAATTTCGAGACATGCTTTCTCTGTGGTTTTGGAGCCTGTCCTTGAACTAGCTCTTGTAGACCAGGGTGGTCTTGAACTCACAGAGATCCGCCTGCCTCTGCCTCCGGAGTGCTGGGATTAAAGGCATGCACCATCACCGCCCGGCTAGCTTTTCAATTTAAATTAACCCATATTTCTTATCTATGCTCTACCATGTGGTGATAGTTCCTTTTTTCAGCATGGCATGTTCATCTCCTGCTTCCTCTATATCTGGCTGGTAAGTGACTCCACCCCCTTTCTTCCCAGAGTTCTCAGTCAGGCTCTTTCACCTAACCTCTTTTTGCCTACTTATTGGCCAGTTGGCTCTTTATTAAACCAATGAGAACAATGCATTTTCACAGTGTACAAAAGGATTATTCCACAGCAGGTAAGTAACTTCAACTAGAAGTGGAAGTGAGGAGCCTCTACCTTGTCTTTCACACTCCCCTCCCCCAATTTTTGTTCTTCTCCATCCTTGTGGCTGGACTTCAATTTAAGGCATATTTTCAAGGGTCTATGAAGCCCTTCACATATACAGCTTCTAGGCAGCTGTGTTCCGTGGGTTGTTATGGAAAAGGAGAAGAATGATAACAAGAAACCATGGAGCTGGAGAGATGGCTCAGAGGTTAAGAGCATTGCCTGCTCTTCCAAAGGTCCTGAGTTCAATTCCCAGCAACCACATGGTGGCGCTCAACCATCTGTAAAGAGGTCTGGCGCCCTCTTCTGGCCTTCAGGCATGCACACAGACAGAGTATTGTATACATAATAAATAAATAAATGTTTTTAATAAAAGAAACCATCACATCCTGTGAGGGTAGACGGATGTGTGGGGGTGGGAGACAGCTCAACAGATAAAAGCACTTGTTAGGCCTGTGTTCCATCCAAGAACTCACATCATGTTCCAAGGAGAGAGCCAAATGCACAAACTTTTTCTCTGATCTCCACACATATTTCATGGCACACGAAGACTCACACTCACATAAAGTGTATTGATTTAAGAAATGCAGACCACAAAACAGTGCCCTTAAATATCTCTGGCAGATCTGGTTGCCAAGAACAAGTTTCTTTTTCATATTCTCATCCACAGGGCTTTGGACAAGGCAGTGTTGTGACAAAATCAGTAGGTGAACTCCCTACAGGAGATGGAAACATGAAATCTCAGCACCCATATTGGGGATGCTGGAAGTTTTCAGGCCAGTTGCTCTAAAGTACAGCATGGCTACAGACTAGAGACGTCAGGCTCACCAAGTCAGAAAGTAGGAACAATGCCTGACCGTTGTCCTCTGATCTCCACACACACGATGTGGTTTTTCTCTGTCTCTGTCTCTCTCCTCTCTCTGTCTCTCTATCTCCCTCTTTCTCTCTCACTCACTCACACACATACACACAAACACACGCATACACACATATGAATATCTCTGAGCACAGTGCTATCCTGACTTTTAGCAGATGATACATCTGCTAGGATCTTTTTTTGTTTGTTTGTTTTTTTAATTTCCACCCAAGATTTAGTAGGTTCTCTCAGGACAGAGCAAGCCCCGGAACAGTAGGATTTGATGTCTATAAACTTCATAAAATAGAAGAGTCTACAAGAAATAACCAAGGACCCTGAAAACCAGGCACTCATGTGATGCACAGTTATACATGCTGGCAGAGAACACATAAAACAATAAAAATTAAAAGTAAAAAAAAAATAACCAAGGAGTAAGTTTCACAATAACTAAAGCATAAAAGAATTGGAACCTTAAGAAAAAAAGATATGCTGGGATACTCTGCCCCAAAGAAGAATGCGGAAGTCAGGTGGGTGGGAGAGTGCCTCCCCACCTGTTTCCCTTTCTGCCCTCCCTCTCCTTTTTTTGTTTGAATTTTTCTTTTTTTTAATTAATTAATTAATTTATTTATTAAAGATTTCTGTCTCTTCCCCGCCACCGCCTCCCATTTCCTTCCCCCTGAATTTTTCTTTTTACATTTCTATGAATGTGTGAGAAGGGCAAAGTCCCTGTCTTAGTTAAGGTTTCTATTGCTGCGACGAAACACCATAACTAAAAGCAAGTTGGAGAGGAAAGGGTTTATTTGGCTTACATTTTCAGATCATAGTCTATCATTGGAGGAAGCCAGGACAGGAACTCAGGCAGGCCAGGAACATGGAGGTAGGAGCTGATGCAGAGGCATGCTGCTTACTGGCTTGCTCAGCCTGCTTTCTTTTTTAAGATTTTTTTTCAAAGATTTATTTATTTATTTTGTATAGAGTATTCTCCATCTGCATGTATTCCTGCAGGCCAGAAGAGGGTCCAGATCTTATTATGGATGGTTATGAGTCACCATGTGGTTGCTGGAAATTGATCTCAAGACTTCTGGAAGAGCAGCCAGTGCTCTTAACCTTTAAACCATCTCTCCAGCCCCCTGACCTGCTTGCTTGCTTGCTTGCTTTCTTTCTTTCTTTCTTTCTTTCTTTCTTTCTTTCTTTCTTCTTCTCTTTTTTCTTTTTCTTTTTTTTTTAAAGATTTATTTATTATGTATACAACATTCTGCCTCCATGTATGCCCGCACGCCAGAAGAGGGCGCCAAGTCTCATTACAGATGGTTGTCAGCCACCATATGGTTGCTGGGAATTGAACTCAGGACCTTTGGAAGAGCAGCCAGTGCTCTTAACCGCTGAGCCATCTCTCCAGCCCTTCTTTTTTTTTTAAAATATTTATTTATTATGTATACAATATTCTGTCTGTATGCCTGCAGGCCAGAAGAGGGCACCAGACTCCATTACAGATGGTTGTAAGCCACCATGTGGTTGCTGGGAATTGAACTTAGGACCTTTGGAAGAACAGGCAATGCTCTTAACCTCTGAGCCATCTTTCCAGCCCTCTTTTTGGTTTTTCAAGACAGGGTTTTCTCTGTAGTTTTGGAGCCTGTCCTGAACTAGTTCTTGTAGAGCAGGCTGGTCTTGAACTCATAGAGATCCTGCCTGCCTCTGCTTCCTGAGTGCTGGTATTAAAGGTGTGCACTACCACTGCCCTATTTGATCTGCTTTCTTATAGAATCCTGGACCACTAGCCCAGAAATGGCACCACCTACCAAAGGCTGGGTGCTCTATTATCAATCAGTGATTTAGGATTTTTTTGGTTTTTCAAGACAGGGTTTTTCTGTAGCTTTGGAGCCTGTCCTGGAACTAGCTCTTGTAGAGCAGGCTGGTTTTGAACTCACAGAGATCCACCTGCCTCTGCTCCACAAATGCTGGGATTAAAGGTGTGTGCCACCACCGCCCAGTGGAAATACCTTATTCTTTTTTTTAAATATCTATTTATTTTTTATGTATACAATAGTCTATCTGTATGTCTGCTGGCCAGAAGAGGGCACCAGACCTCAATACAGATGGTTGTGAGCCACCATGTGGTTGCTGGGAATTGAACTCAGAACCTTTGGAAGAGCAGGCAATGCTCTTAACCACTGAGCCATCTCTCCAGCCCCGGAAATACCTTATTCTTATGGGGGCATTTTCTCAATTAAAGTTCCCACTTCTCAGATAGCTCTAGTTTGTATGCCAAATTGACATAAGACTTGTTAGCACAATCCTTTTGTAGTTTAATAAGAAGAACCAAGCTATGTAGTGTTGGTGTGCGCCTTTAATCCTAGCACTCAGATAGTGACAGGCAGATCTCTGTGAGTCAAGGCCAGCCTCGTCTACAGAGTGAGTTCCAGAAGAGCTACACAGAGAAACCCTGTCTCAAAGAAAGAAAACTACAAATATATGGAAAACCCTGAGTATGTTCAGAGCACACAAGACAATTACCTAAGTCTTCTACTGAACTCCTGAACTCAAGTGATCCTCCTACCTCAACTAAGTCTATAGCTAAAAATTATAGACTATAGTTGCTCACTGCCTGGTCAAAATGGTACCCCATTCCTCACTCCCCAAAAGGCAAGACTCGCTGTCTAAGTACACAATTGAGGACCCATTTCAACTGTAGAAGGATTTGTGGAAGTTAGAAAAAAGTTTCTCAGGAATTGTGAAACCAGTTATTTGACAAAAGAGTCATTTCCTTACCTGGGTGTTGAATTTATCTAGATATGGAAATAACCGGGCTAGCTTAAAGATAGACAAATATATTTTATTTATTTATTTATTTATTTATTTATTTATTTTACATCTCAAACAGATTTATTTTTAAAGGAATGGCTTAGGGGAGGGGAAAAAAGGGGGGTACAGAAGTATGGCCTAGAAAATAAATAAAAATGTAAGCTGTTTTACTAATTATTTTATAACCACAAACTTGTACAGAGGATGATGCTCCGCACAAAACACAACAGATTCAAACGAGGTGTTCCCTTAGCAAAGCTAAAGAGTCAGTCTCTGGTATTTAGAATTTAGGATGCAGTCCTTGTTTTTGGATGGATCACTGGGTGTTTGGCACAGTCCATGCTTTTAACCAGATTTGAACAGAAGAATGGCCACCCGACCCAGGTAGAAGTAGATGAAGTGTTTGGTTTCATGTGTCACATAATTACCGAAGTTCCGCCCCACAATGCAGTGCCAGGTGGGGTTGTACTTCCTGTCAAATTCCTTCTTGATATGGGCCGCAATATCCTTTTCTATGTTGTACTTCTTCAATGCCTGAGTAGCGCACTCCACCGAGTCCTGTTGCATCTCTTCCGACTTGTCTGTATTTTTCCATCACCGCCTTCCGGTCGCACGTGGTTGCCGTGGAGCAGGGGCCAGCCGGCTGCTGCGAGCTCCGGAGGAAGATGCTGGCGCCGCTCAGGCAGCAAAGAAGAGCCGGACGCTACCGAAGCCGTGGCGCATCTCTATTTTATTTATTATAAGGGGAAAACTCCACAGGAACAGAAGATCCAAGCTCCGCTCGACCGCAGGGGAAGCTACACAAGAACGCAACTGGAAGGTGCACAGGTTTTTATCTCCCAGTCCCAGAAAGCCACGCCTAAACTAGGTTCCAACTCTTAAAGATTGTTGGTTAACAAGGCTCTCCCCATCACCTTGGCGAAAGGGATATATAGCTCCATTGACATACCCCTGTGGTCCATGCTGGCCTCCAAGCTCCAGTTCCTATTCACGAGTACTTGTTATACTTTCTAAAGTCCATGCTAGCCTCCCCAGGCTTCCCTCCTCCCAGATATCCATTTGTTCTCTTTTTAAGCACGGGGTTTCCGCTGCCCCTGATCTTCTCACTATGCTCTCTCTAGTCCCTGTCTCCTCCTATTTTCTTTCTCTTAGAGACAGCCCTGACCATGTCCAGTCTGTTTCCTTTTCTCTCTGCTGTGAACCCTTCCAGATGCCACTCAATATTGTCTCTCTCTTATGCACAATAAAAGCATATTTATTGTTTCATGGAAATATTTCATGGAAGCAGTCATGTCAACAGTTTCTGGGTTGTGCCCCCTTGAACACAGCCCCCAGCATGCTGGTTTTCGTTAGTTATTCTTTTTCTGCATTTTTTTTGGGGGGGGGTTCTAGAGACAGGGTTTCTCTGTGGCTTTGGAGCCTGTCCTGGAACTAGCTCTTGTAGACCAGGCTGGTCTCGAACTCACAGAGATCCGCCTGCCTCTGCCTCCCGAGTGCTGGGATTAAATGCATACACCACCACCGCCCGGCTCTTTTTCTGCATTTCTGTGTGCTGGGATTTGAGAGCCCAGAGTCTCCATTATCAAGGCCACATCTCTGCCTCTCAGCTATACCCAGTCTCTCTCCTTCAATCCTTCTCTTTTTTCTCATCAAATTTTCTTTCTTTCTTTCTTTCTTTCTTTCTTTCTTTCTTTCTTTCTTTTTTTCTGTAGAGCAGGCTGGCCTTGAACTCAGAGATCTCATAGCCTCTGCCTCCTGAGTAAGTGCTCGGATTAAAGCCATTTTGCCACCACCGCCAGAGCCCAGCAACCATGCACATTTCCCCTGTATTGGTCCAGTTTTACTATATGTGCTGCCAAAGTGAGCACAGAAATGGACATTCTGTTTTTCTCAGTCTAATGACTACTTTTGAGTGTGTGTGTATTAGAAAATCTAAGAGTTTACTTTTTGTTAATAATTTAGCTCTCTTCAGAATGTAATTTATATTTGTAAATTTTATTATGATGAATTACAGTTTTAACTGCTGTCTTGACTGAGGTTCTTCCATCTAGAAGCAAAGACACCATCTGTTTGCTTTCTGGTAGAGGAGACCTTTCAGGTTTCAGTCTTGGGAATCTTAAACTTCCTGGAGGATTTTTGGGAAGTTTCAGGATGCAATTTCCCCCAAGGACACTAGGTGGCAGAACACTGCTGTTCTCTTCCCTCGAGTTTTTTTTCACTCTGGCGTGGTTTCATTCCTTCTGATAATCTGTTTTTTTTTTTTTTTTTTTTTTTTTTTTTTTTTTTTTTTTTNTTTTTTTTTTTTTTTTTTTTTCCAAACAGGGTTTTCTTTGTGTAGCACTGGCGATCCTGTAACTAGCTCTGTTGGCCAGGCTGGCCTCGAACTCACAGCGATGCTTTCCAAGTGCTGGGATTAAAAATGTGTGTCACCACTGTGCTAATCTTTAAAGCTGTGCCTCTTAGCTGGAAGGAGGTGGAGCACACCTTTAATCCCAGCACAGAGAAACACTGTATTGAAAACTGTATTGAAAAACCGTAAACTAACCATTCCCCCGCCCTCTCATTGTGTCTCTTAACCCACTACAACCGCTTTACTAAGCCAGCATGATTTCTGACTATAGTCTAAAACAGCCTTATACCCACAGGTAAATGTAGTTCTTACCCCTCATCCAAGAAAGTTCTGTTTGCAGCAATCAAGATCATTGCAGAAAACCATGACTGGTCATGATGCAGAGATCAATGGAGTTAAGCTGTGACAGATACATCTGCATCCCAACTCCTGCACCTGAAAGAGCTCAGAGATTGTTGTAGTCCACACATGACTCCATTTCCACCTGGAGTCCGTCCTGACTCAACAGTCATTTGAGTTCAAGCTTGCCTGCTCTGCTCACTCCAGTATCCTTGAGGGCTGCGAGAAAGTTCTGGGAAAGAAAACTCTGCCCATGTGAACGAACACATTCCCTATTAAGAATCAGGCTGCTGAATGCCCGCCAAAGGCACATCCAGTTAAAAACTATAACAAGTGTTGGCTGCTAGCAGGACTCTCGAGATAGGTACTAAGGCTACTTGCTTCTTTCTCTCAAGGACAGTGCAGGGGGGTGGGGGTGGTTACCTGATTCTGCTGCTCTCTGATCAGCTTTTGCCTGTAACTAGTATATATGCTGGCTGAGAAATAAATTCGAGGCTCTGCAGACTAAGCTGGCAGTCCCCCGAATCTATCCTGTGTTTTCTGTCTGGATTTCTCTCAGTCTAACATCGCTTCAGCCTCAGCGCCCCCTTGCAGGCACCCCAGCTGACTCTTGGAGCAGGCTCTGACAAGTGCCAAGCACGGGGCTTTTTACAGGGGCTTTCACAAGGCCATTGTGGGTTAAAAGAGTACACTGGGAGAAAGTAGAATTGCATTCAGGAGCCCAGCAGGTGTCCAGATAAAAGTGAGTGTGTGGTGAAAATGAAAGAGGTTAGCTGGGCAGTAGGAAAAAGAAGTAACTTGGGTTTAAGTGTAAACATAATTCTGGGTCAAGAAAGTTGTAAACAACTGTTTGTACATTTGCTTAAAAATATTTTGAAAGCCAGATGTGCCAAGGTACAACAACTGTGTACATTTTTATTTATTTATTTATTTGTTTGTTTGTTTGTTTTTCGAGACGTGGTTTCTCTGTAGCTTTGGAGACTGTTCTGGAACTAGCTCCTGTAGACCAGGCTGGCCTTGAACTCAATGAGATCCACCTGCCTCTGCCTGCCAAGTGCTGGGATTAAAGGCGTGTGCCACCACTGCCTGGCGAAATACCTTATTCTTAAGGGGACATTTTCTCAATTAAAGTTCCCACTTCTCAGATAGCTCTAGTTTGTACGCCAAATTGACATAAGACTTGTTAGCACAATCCTTTTGTAGATTAATAAGAAGAACCAAGCTATGTAGTGTTGGTGTGCGCCTTTAATCCTAGCACTCAGACAGTGACAGGCAGATCTCTGTGAGTCAAGGCCAGCCTCGTCTACAGAGTGAGTTCCAGAAGAGCCAGGGCTACACAGAGAAACCCTGTCTCAACGAAAGAAAACTACAAGCATATATATATGTCAGGAAAACCCTGAATATGTCCAGAGCAGTTACTTTTTCTCTGTTTCAAGACAATTACCTAAGTCTTTTGCTGAACTCCTGGACTCAAGTGATCTTCCTACCTCGACCTAAGTTTTGACCATCTCCCTAACAAAGGATGAATATAGTTGCAAGCTACAATTGCTTGTTTATTTTCCTTTATATCAGTCATATGTATGGACTCCCATGTATATTCCTTGACATCCTTAGGATACTTGGAGCCAGATACTTTTTCTGTTGTTATTACTGGAAAGGCAGGCAGAACCTTTGGGAAGCTATCCTGGATATTTTTATGAACCAACGAGGTTAAATTTTGCCTTTGTACCTTTTGTTCCTGGTCATCAAATTCGATGAGAAAATGAAAAAGAAACTTGTTCTTGGTAACCAGATCTGCCAGATATACTTAAGGACACTGTTTTGTGGTCTGCTTTTCTTCAAAATAATCAATATACTTCATTGTTATTCTATGTGTGAGTGTGAGTCTTCGTGTGCAATAAAATATGTGTGCAGATCAAAGAATAAGTTTGTGGACTTGTCTCTTTCCTTGGAACATGATGTGGGCTCTTGGATAAAACACAGTCCTGACAAGTGCTTTTATCTGTTGAGCTGTCTCCCACCCCCACACATCCTTCTACCCTCACAGGATTTGATGGTTTCTTGTTATCATTCTTCTCCTTTTCCATAACAACCCACAGAACACAGCTGCCTAGAAGCTGTATATGTGAAGGGCTTCATAGACCCTTGAAGGTGTGCCTCAAAATCCAGTCCAGCCACCAGGATGGATAAGGATAAAAATTGGGGGAGGGGAGCATGAAAGAGAAGGGAGAGGCTCCTCACCTCCACATCTAGTGGAAGCTACTTACCTGCTGTAGAAAAATCCTTTTGTACACTGTGAAGATGCATTGTTCTCATTGGTTTAATAAAGAGCCAACTGGCCAATAAGTAGGCAAAAAGAGGTTAGGTGAAAGAGCCTGACTGAGAACTCTGGGAAGAAAGGGGGTGGAGTCACTCACCAGCCAGATATAGAGGAAGCAGGAGATAAACATGCCATGCTGAAAAAAGGTACCATCACATGGTAGAGCGTAGATAAGAAATATGGGTTAAGTTGAAAAGCTAGTAACAAGCCTAAGCTATCAACTGAGCATTTGTAATTAATCATAAGTCTCCAGGTGATTTACTGAGGAGCTGGTGATTCTGAGGAACAACTCTGTCTATACTTACCAGCATCGTAGCAAATTGTCCAGCACAATCAGGAAGTTTCTGTCCTAGTGAGAGTTCCTATTGCTGTGAAGAACACCATAACCACGGCAACTCTTAGAAAGGAAAACATTTAATTGGGGTGACTTACAGTTCAGAGGTTCAGTCCATTATCATCATGGCAGGATAAGGTGGCATGCTGACAGACATGGTGCTAGAGAAGAAGCTGAGAGTCCTATATCTTGATCCAGAGGCAGCAAAAGGAGACTGTGGACCACAATGGGCATAGCTTAAGCATAGGAGACCTTGAAGCCCACTGCCATAGTGACACACATCTTCTAATATGGCCACGTGTACTCCAGCAAGGCCATACCACTTCTATGGGCCACGCATTCAAACACAGGAGTCTATGGGGGCCATACCTATTTAAACACCACATTGTCCAATGTGATGGGATGTCCCCAGTCCTGTGTGCATTTGAGCAGCACTAATTGGCCTGAGAAAGAAAAAGACATGAAGGTGGGAGATGGAAGTGTTGGGAGGCTAGCTTGGGGAAGGTGATGGGGAGCATTTAATTGAGATAAATTACATACATTGTTGGACTCTGGCGTCCAAACACCGAGAAGGAGTCGCCCCCAGAGACCATCTCACACACTACAGCCGATGCAAAACCATGAGGATTTTATTAATTCTGTCATGACAGGGTCCCCCAGCATTCAGGAAGCCGAGGGACCTCGAATAGCAGGTACAGTCTATTTTTAAAGGGGCCACAGAAGCAAGGGGGGTTGTTCTTTGACTATTCTGATTGGCTTATTTGAAAGGGCTATTACCAATAATTGACTGGAGAGCTGATGCCAGATCAGATGAGGTAAGAGGTCATTTTGACCCCGTTTCCCGGGGACCGAACCAAAGCATACGTATATGGGTAATTGTTCAGGAACTGAGTATGTGCTAGTGTAGCTGTTAGGTCTTTGGTTCCCAGAGGAGGAGGGGAAGCACTATGGCACAGAGGCTGAGAGGATTCAGAATTGTCAAAAATGGCTTCAGAATTGTCTTAAAGTCTTACAACATGAATAGAGCTCTCAAGAGCAAAACAAGAAAAAGATATCACAGAGGAAAGGAAGGAGAGGAAAAAGAAGGAAGAATTTCCCAAAAGTTACCAACTGCTTGAGGTTTTCTCCCCTTCCAGTCAGGAACCTGCAATTTTCCAGGAATCCCCCCATTTCCATATGCAGTGACTTCTAGATCATTCCATCCGGGTTCTCTAGAGTCAGCTCACTCATCTCTCTTATGTGAAGGGAGTGGGGGGGGGGGGGGGGGGACGGCCTTTTAGCAATCTTCTGAGATGTCACCTGAGAAGTCACCAAAGGGTATAGATGGCAAATTCTAAGACAGCTAATTTCTTCTCTTCAGGAGAAGCTGAAGCACCATTGGGGTGCATCTCACTCCCCACCCCACACACTTGGGAACCACAACCACACACACACACACATACATACATACAATAAAAGTAAATAAATAATAAAAGTTGGGAAACAGGACAGTAGTGATACACACCTTTAATCCTAGCACTTGGGAGGCAGAGGCAGGCAGAGCTCTGTGAGTGTAGGGTCAGCCTGGTCTACAGAGTACAGCCAGAACTACACAAAGAAACACTGTGTTGAAAAATAGCAACAATAAAGTATTGTGAATCAAGAGCTAGGTTTTGTTTTGTTTTCGTGAGTGGGTTATTTTTCATTTTTGTTTTGTTTTGTTTTTTTGAGACAGGGTTTGCTCTGTAGCTTTGGAGCCTGTCCTGGAACTAGCTCTTGTAGACCAGGCTGGCCTCAAACTCACAGAGATCTGCCTGCCTCGGCCTCCCCAGTGTTGGAATTAAAGGCATGCGCCACCTCTGGCTTTGGTTTTGATTTTCAAGAAAGGGTTTCCCTGAGTAGCCCTGGATCTCCTGTAACTTGTTCTTTACACAAAGAGATCCACCTTCTCTGCCTCCTGAGTCCTGGGATTAAAAGCATACACCACCAAGCCCGGCTGAGCTAGGTCATTTTAAATCAAATCTAAGAAAGTTTATCTAGAGGGCAGGAGAGCTGAGTGTTTAAGAGCATAGTCTGTTCTTCCAAAGGCCCCAGACTCGATTCTGAGTACCCACGTGACAGCTCACAACTGTATCTCCAGTTCCAGGGGACCTGAGACACAGATATGCAGGCATGCAAAACACCCGTATTCATAATAAAAATAAAACTTTAAAGTTTATCTAGAATTTAAGTGATTGAATCCATTTCTTATTGCATATATGGTTGTAGATGAGAGAAACCGTGCAGTTGGCTGTGGTGGGCACCTCACATTCCTCCCTGTTCCCCAGGGCAGTACGGATCTGTGCATATGGAGACAGAGGACACATTGCAGGAGTCGGTTCTTTCCTACCATGTGCGCCCTGGACATTGGGCTCAGGTATCGGGAACCGGCCATAACTTGCCTTGTTTCTTGTCAGCTTTTCTTAAATTATCCCAATTACCTTCTGCCTCTGGACTTTTTCCTTTTCTTAATTCTATATATCTTACTTTCACATTTACTCCACAGTTGGCCGGATAGCAGAGTGGCTACCATGATGATAATGGACTAAACCTCTGAATTATAAGCCAGCCCCAATTAAATATTTTCCTTTGTAAGAGTTGCCGTGATCATGATGTCTCTTTGGACAATAGAAACTCTAACTAAGAAAGAGGTTTTAAACATAAAATTCAAAAAATGGTTAGTTTTTTTAGGGGTGGGCAGTAAGAGAATAAAAAAACAAATGAGTATTAATTTTTTTTTTACCATTAAAAAGGATGCGATAATTACAGCTTCAACCTCTGAAATGCATCTATCATATGCATGGCTCACATGCAATATCATTGTTTTAGGATGTATAGTTATAATGGTAAAAACCTGCAATCCTGGTACACAGGAGGCTGAATCAGGACGATCACTAGTTCAGGTTCCCCCTGGGCTGCATGGGGAGATCAAATTCAGGTCAGCAGGTTTGGCACAAGCCCCTTTACCCATCGGGCCGTTTAGTTTGGCACCCAATGCTTAGAAGCTATTTGGAAGAACAGGCCAGTGGAGGCTCCCTTCCAAATGATTTTGGGAAACATTGCCTACATGCAATCAATGTAGATCCAGACAAGATTAAGGAGGGAAAGCCAGTTCAGGCATGAGGCAAATGTAGATTAATATAAATGGATTAATTTAAAATATAAGACCAACACCTAGGGCAGAGAGGGTCTGAGAAAACAGGCTCCACTGGGAGCAGAAGCCAGGAGCAAATCCAGTCCTGGGAGCAAACCCAGTCCTGGGACACTAGTAGACCAGGATTGACCCAACGACCTGACTCAGAGTCCGTGATCTTCACCAGAACCTGAATGGGACTGAACCAGCTACCTAGGACACAGGAGCAGAAGCCAGGAGCAAACCTAGTCCTGGGACATAGGTGGATCTGGATTGAGCCAGTGATTAGATCCAGATTCAGTGATCTCCATCAGAACAGGTACAGGGGAGTAACTGCTGAGCAAGTGAGCCAGAGCCAGAGACAGCTGGGGACATGAATCTGGGACCTTCAATGGAGTAGACCTAAGTCAACACCCTGGTGGGTCTGGGCGAGAGTCTAGGACCTCTGCTAGTCTGGGCGTGAGTGAACCTGGGTTTTCTGAGGGAATAGGCAGGAACCAGAGATCTCAGCAGGACCAGGCGTGAGTCTGAGACCTCAGAGAGAGTGGGCCTGAGCCAGGACCTTTGTGGGTCTGGGCATTAGTCTGGGACATCAAAGGGAACCCTGGAACCCCTGCAGGTTCAGGCGCACCTGAGCCTAGGATTTCCAAGGCAGTAGACTGGAACCAGAAACCTTTCCAGGTCCAACTTCAACTGAGAGACTTCTGCAGGAGGGAATCCAGACCAGAATTTACAGATACAGGTCAAAGTTGTCCAGAGGCAAAGCAACAAATTGCACAGGAATGGAACTGAACTAGACACCTAGGACAGAGAGGGCCTGGGGAAACAAACAAGCTCCACTGGGAGCAGAAGCCAGGAGCAAATCTAGTACTGGGAGCCAACCCAGTCCTGGAACACTGGCAGATCAGGACTGAGCCAGAAACCAGATCCAGAGTCAGCCATCTCCACCAGAACAGGTCCTACTCCAAGCCAGGGACTTCTGCAGGAGGAGATCCAGACCAGGATTTACAGAAACAGATCAAAGCCAGCAGCCTAGGACAAAGAAGGTCTGAGACAGCAAACTCCAAGGGAGCAGAGCAAAGCACAGGAGTGCTGAGTGATCTTCAGGAACACTGAGTAACCAACGTGGTAACTAGAATTGTGACACTGACTGTACCATGAGGAACAACCATCTGAGCTTTGGATTCACTGGCACCTAGAAGATTATTCTACAGAATCTCAGACAGCCCCAACCACACTTATTAGAGGGAAAGATGAGTAGAAAATGTAAGATCACACGCTACACCACAAAGAGCAACACAATACCAGTAAAACCTAAAGACCCTCCTGTAGTAATGAGGCAAGCAGGCCTACTTTTCATCCTGCTCAGCTACCACACGGCTAGCTTTACACTCGAAATAACAACACACAAATTGTATTCATTTAAACATTGCCTGGCCCATTAGTTTCTGCCTCTTATTGGATAACCCTGACATCTTGATTAACCCATTTCTAATAATCTGTGTAGCAGCACAAGGTGGTGGCTTACTGTGAATTTTCAGCAGGTCTGACCTGGTGGCTGGCTCCATGGCGTCTGACCCAGAGAGGAGAGGCATGGCGATTGCCTCACTTCCCTATTCTTCCCAGCATTCTGTTCTGTCTACTCCACCGACCTAAGGGCTGGCCTATCAAATGGCCAAGGCAGTTTCTTTATTAACCAATAAAATCAACACAAAACAGAAGACCCTCCCACATCACCCTACAATAGTAAGACCTGAACAACCAAATACGGATGAACCAGAAGAAAATAATCTAAAATATAGCCTCAAGAGAATGTTGATTCTTAAAAATAAAATGAGAAATTCCCTTAAAGAAATGGAGGAATAAACAAACAAAAAATTGGAAGATATCAGCAAATCACTTAAAGAAAATGAAGAAAAAGAAATCAAACATATAAAAGAAACTATCCAGGACTTGAAAATTGAAATAGAAACAATAGAGAAAACACAAGCCGAAGGAATTATAGAAACAGAAATCATGAGAAAAAGATCAGGAACCACAAATGCAAGCATGAAAAGCAGAAAACAAGAAATGGAAGAGAGAATCTCAAGTGCTGAAGATACAAGAGAGGAAATAGACTCATCAGTTAAAGAAAATTTTAAATCAAAATCAAACAAAATATCCATGAAATATGGGATACTATAAAAAGGTCAAATCTTAGAATAATAGGTATAGAAGAAGGAGAAGTTCAACTCAAAGGCACAGAAAATCTATTTAACAAAATCATAGAAGAAAACTTTCCCTAACTAAAGAAAGATATGCCTATGAAGATACAAGAAGCTTATAGAACACCAAATAGACTGGATCCAAAAAAAGTCCTCTCACCACATAATAATCAAAACACTAAACATAGAGAGTAAAGAAAGAATATTAAGAGCTGCAAAGGAAGAAGGTCAAGTAACATTTAAAGGAAGGCCTATTAGAATTACACCTGACTTCTCATTGGAGACAATGAAAGTCAGAAGGTCATGGTCAAGCATTATGCAGACATTAAGAGACCACAGATGCCAGCCCAGAATACTTACTATACCCAACAAAACTGTCGATCACCATAGAAAGACAAAACAAGATAGTCCATGACAAATCTAGATTTTACCAAAACCTAGCCACAAACCCAGCCCTACACAAATTACTAGAAGGAAAACTCCAACCCAAGGAAGATTGCTACACCAACAAAAACACAGACAATTGATGATCTCATTACAGCAAATCCCAAAGAAGAAAAAATGCATAAATTAACATCACCAATGATAAAAACTAAATTAACAGTAGACAGTAAACACTGGTCATTAATATCCCTTAATGTAAATGGACTCAACTCACCTATAAAAAGGCACAGGCTAACAGATTGGATACAACAACAAAATCCATCCGTCTTCTGCATACAAGAAACACATCTCAAACTCAAAGACAGACATCATCTCAGAGTAAAGGGTTCGGGAAAATATACCAATCAAATGGACCTAAGAAACAAGTGGGTGTAGCTATTCTAATATCTAACAAAATAGACTTCAAGCTAAAATCAGTCAAAAGAGACAAGGTCATTTCATATTAGTCACAGGAAAAATCCATCAAGAGGAAATTTCAATACTGAACATCTATGCCCCAAATACAAGGACACCCTCATATACCAAAGAAACACTTCTAAAGCTTAAATAATATATTAAACCCCACACACTAATAGTGGGAGACTTCAACACTCCCCTCTCACCACTGGACAGGTCAATCAGACAAAAAATGAACAGAGAAATAACTAACAGATGTCATGACTCAAGTGGACTTAACAGACATCTATAGAATATTCCATTCAAACAGAAAAGAATATACCTTCTTCTCAGCACCTCATGGAACCTTCTCATAAACTGACCACATACTCAACAAAACAAACCTCAACAAATACAAAAAAATTGGAATAGCTCAACATACATTATCAGATTACCATGCTTTAAAACTAGAAGTCAACAGCAACACTAATTCTAGAAAACCCACAAACACATTGAAATTAAACAATGCTCACCTGAATCATCAATGGACAAAGGAAGAAATAAAGGGGGAAATTAAAGACTTCCTAAAATTCAATGAAAATGACCACACAACACACCCAAGTTTATAGGACACAATGAAAGTAGTGTTAAGAGGCAAGTTCATAGCACCTAACGCCTACATAAAGAAGCTGGAAAAACCCCACACTAGTGAATTAACAGAACATTTGAAAACTTTAGAACAAAAAGAAGCAAACTCACCTAAGACAACTAGACAGCAAAAAATAATCAAACTGAGAGCTGAAATCCACCAAATAGAAACAAAGAAAACAATACAAAGAATCAATGAGACAAAGAGTTGGTTCTTTGAGAAAATCAACAAAATAGACAAACCTTTTCCCAAACTAACCAAAAGGCACACAGAGAATATCCAAATTAACAAAATCAGAAATGAAAAGGGGGACATAACAACAGACACAGAGGAAATACAGAGGATCATCAGGTCATATTTTGAAAACCT
>NW_026067935.1:8300395-8328929 GCF_014885135.2 Alexandromys fortis
GAAACCCCGTTATAGAAAGTCAGAAGGGCTTGTGGCCTCCCCAGGAGAGCATCAGCAGCTACGAGCCTTGGGCAAATCCCCAATCATCTTACACTTCAGTCTCCTCAACTGGAACGCCCATGTCATTTCCAGACCCACAGTCTATGAATGTATGAACTGGGAACTGTGTTCCTTGAAGAGTGATCGGTCCTTCTGTTAGTAGTGACAGCCATGGTTGCAGCAAGGAACACGGCCTTGCTGTGCATGCTGGCCCTGGTTACTGAGGCCAGTCTCCCTGTCACAGGGGACAGCACAAGGGATCAGCAGACATGGGATGTCAGGGCCAGAAGAGAGAGTTTTGCACATCGAGGGTCCCTAGTTCTGTCTCCTATGATAATGTTTGGGAAGTGGTCACGACCCATTTAAACAGTTGCTCTCACCAGGGTTTGGCATGCCAAAGGTGTGCAGCACACGGAGCAGGCTGAAAAGGCCGCTCTGGGACAAGACAAGTGGACGAATTCCCAAATACACGTTACGTAAGACGATGTAACATGGCCTTGGTATTCTGTCATAGGCCGTCTGTGCACATGGTTCCATAAGAGCTTCAAATAGTCTTGTTTTGCAGGTGACTGGACAATGTAAGGTCGTAGCTACAAGATACTCTAACGAGTCTCAAGACTTTAGAGTGAATGGTGATACCCACACCATGAGCTCTGGTAAGGTCGTCTGCTGAATTGCTCATTCCAGATTAACATAGAACTTGATCATATGGTGGTGTTCGTAATGGAACACATGGTAGCCATCAGAGAAGGCCGCAGCCCTTCCCTTCTCCATTCGTACTCACTGCTGAAATAGATGACACCCCACCCTGGCATACATCATTTAAAGAGATTTAATATTTAAACAAAGAGACTTAAAGAGGCAACACACCCCAATAAAGAGATTTAGCTCTGAGTTTTGGCCAGCCTGAGCTTAAGTTCAAACTTCCCTATTTGCCAGTTGATTCAAAGTCAGCACTGTTGGAATGGAATCGTATCTCCATTGTGTCTAGATTTTGTCTCCAAGGTCATGAACTTCTGCCAGCCCAGATATGTTATCTCCAAATAACTGTGGCTTGGGGAGCAGGTTGTGTAACCTCTTTAGATTTTTCTCATTTAGGATTCTTGTTGAAATCAAATAGAATGTGTCGTCTTCACAGAATCCTTAACACTTGGTAAGAACTGGCTTCGACAGTTAGACATTCTCTATCACTCCACAGTGTACAGAGTGGTTATATATTGTGTTATGTCATGCATTGGTCATTGTTTAACCTCACACAAGACTATGAATAATCATCATAAAACTTGCTATTTTAGAGATAAAACTAACTGGATCTGGCAAAGATCCAAAGTGTATGCTCAGAAACAATGGAGACATGATAGAAATGATTCTAGCTACACCTCTATGGCGTTGGTTCCAGAATCCAGACTCCTATTTATTTTTCTGAAAAACTTAGTTTCAGAAGAACAGATCTCAGCATGATTGAATGCATGCAACAAGCCAGCAGCTTCTATAGGAAGTTGTTTAAAGAAATAAAGAAGCAAGGCATGGTGGTACAGGCCTGCCCTCCCAGTAGACAGGAGGCCAAGGTGTGAGTTTGAGGCCAGCTACAAAGTGATTCCCTGTGGTTGGAAAGACAGGAGAGAGCTGGGCGGTAGTGGGGCACACCTTTAGTCCTAGCACTTGGGAGGCAGAGGCAGGTGGATCTCAGCAAGTTTGAGGCCAGCCTAATCTACAGAGTGAGTTCCAGGAAAGCCAGGGCTACACAGAGAAATCCTATCTCGAAAACTAAAAAAAGAAAAAAGAAAGAAGAAAAAGGAGAGAGAGAGAGAGAGAGAGAGAGAGAGAGAGAGAGAGAGAGAGCTAGATCCTTTTCTGTACCTTTAACTTAAAGCTCACTCCTTAACAAAGATAACAAGTTGTGAAGTCTGTAGTGGGCAAGGCATCATGGGTAAAGGTCCCAACAAGTACCAACAAGTACCAGCAGGCAGGGACAGCCTGGTGTCTGTGCAGCTTGACTGACTGATCTTGACACGTTACTTTAAGCATCTGTAATACAGAACCTGGTGTCCCCTGCACACTGCACTTACATGAGCTGTATCCAGACCTGGTTCTCTTGACACCGTGGCCTCACCCTTATTCTTCTTCTTCAGTCTCCTCAGCCCTGAGCAACACCAAAGACAGCCCTGTGCTCCTGGATTACCTTGAAGAGTCCGAAGTTCACAGACAACAAGCCCATAATGCCCTGGACAAGTACAAAAGGGAGAACGAAGGCTTTGCCTCTTTCCGAGTGGACCGAGTAGACAGGGTTATAAAAGCGGTGAGTTTTCCCTGCTCCGACCTGGTGTGGGGAGCTGAGGGGCACACACTGTCTACCTGCCTCACCTGGCCAGCCGCCTTTCTGACAGTTACAGCCTTCGATGCTCGGCCTCCAGCAAGGCCAATGCACAGCTTTTCTACAACTTCTTTTTCTTGAGAGAGAGAAGAACGAGGATACACTGAACATCTGAAAGGAAAAAGAAAAAATGATGGGGTTATTTGATCATTAAAAACCACCCAATTTTAGCCTTCTTGTATTATGATTAGAATACTGAGGCTCAAAAAAACAAAACCAAAAACAAAATCCTCACCATGACCAGCATTATTGATGATGCTGCTTCACAGTCCACGAATTCTAGTGCCTCCCCCACAGAACTGTCTGGTAGAACAGCCAGTTGATGGTTGGCCTTTGCTTTTAAAGATTTTGTATTTGTATGTATATGCGTGTTTGCTTGTGTATATGTATGTGCACTTTGCATGTGCTCTGCCCCCAGAGGCCAGGAGAGAACACTGGATCTCCTGCTGTGGGTACTGGGAATTGAACTCATGTCCTTTGAAAGAGCAGAAGGTACTCTTTTTTTTTAAAATATTTATTTATTTAGTATACAGTATTCTGTCTACTTGTATGCCTGCAGGCCAGAAGAGGGCACCAGACCTCACTACAGATGGTTGTGAGCCACCATGTGGTTGCTGGGAATTGAACTCAGGACCTTTGGAAGAACAGACAGTGTTCTTAACCGCTGAGCCATCTCTCCAGCCCCCAGAAGGTACTCTTAACAACCACAGTATTTCTCTAGCCCTGCCAAGTGTTTTGGAAAGGGAAACTCGAATAGGTCATGGTGTTTTATACAACGGGATACATATAATGTGTTTTGCTATGAAGAGTGTTCTGGACCCACGTGTATTGGGAAGAGAGAAAAAAGTTACAGGTCGCTACTAAGCTTATGAGTCCATGCAAACGAAATATTTAAATATCTAAATATCCACACATGTGAAAAAGCCTAGAAGAAGAAACACATCAAAGCAATGGCAATGGGGTTGAGGAGAATGTTCACACGTTGAGAGCACTCATGGTTCTTCTAGAGGACCTAGGTTGGCTTCCCAGAATCCACATGGTTGCTCACAGCCATCTGTAACTCTTATTCCATAAGATCTGATACCCTCTTTTGAACTCCTTGGACACTGCATGTACACGGAGCACAGTCACACATGAAGGAAAAACACCCCCCCACACACAAAAAAACATAAATAAAATGAAAAAAAAAAACCCAGTAGCACTGACATCCCCCAAGAATGAGGGTCTGGGCTCAGGGAGGGTGTATTTCCCTACAGTGCTTATGCTTGTATATTAAAGTTTCTGCAAAATGGTGATCTCTTATCACTGACGTCATATATTTTTTGGAAGCAGAAAGCATAGAAAAATAGCATGCATTTTTAATTTTAATTCCCATAGTGCTTTGTGAGATATTGCATAATAAGTATCTATTGCTTTTCCTTTTAACGTTTTTTGCTCGTGAAACTCTGCTGATTCCTCTGTTCTAGAGAGGAGGGGAAAGAACCAATTACTATGTGAACTTCTCTATGCGGAACTGTTCTACACAGTATTTCCACAGAAGGCCTCCAGTAAGTATGACACACACCTGTGAAACATGCCATTTAGACAGTGAACACTACTCAAAGGGGCTCTTTCCTGTCAAATGTTCCCTTACCAACACTGGCACCACCACTGCAGAAGGTAAGCGCTCATGCTTTCTCTGGTTTGCAGATGGGTAAGCGCTCATGCTTTCTCTGGTTTGCAGATGGGAAAATAGTTTTACCATATACATGATGTTATATACATACACCTGAAATTGAGTTGTCAATTCATCAAGACCAAAGGCTTAGTGAACTAATAACCAGCAGGTACTAGGGCCATCAACAACCATGAATCAACCCCCATGGGATGGCAAATGACAAGAGAAGAAGTGACCCTGGTTCCTGCCCTGGTTCACAGCTGAGCTTGGGTTAGAATCCAGGTCTGTCCAGCAGGACCTCATCCCTGATCAAACTGACCCGTTATCTGCCGGAAGATCTTACCAGAAATACTGGGTATCTCTGCCCCTTAGGCATTGCTTAGCAGGTATCCGGTCACAGTGATGAGAAAGTGGCTAACACATTTACAGCGCCTCTCCACCCACTGTCTACTGAGCTTCTCCTGAAGCCGCTGAAGCTATGAAAGTGTCTGGCTCCGCTACCCCGGAATAAGGAGACCTGAAATCTCTTTTTGTTTTGGTGGTTTGTTTGTTTGTTTGTTTTCTCAACAGGTTTCTTTGTGTATCCCTGACTGTCCTAGAATCTACTTTCTAGATCAATGTGGCCTCGACCTCAGAGAGAGTGAAATGCTGGGATTGAAGGGTGCTCCACCACCCACCCAGAGAGGCCTGAAATCTGAACCATTTGCCTGTGCACTCTTAGCCAGGAAATGTCAGCAAATGGGAACTCCATTTCGACCTCAACTCCAGGGCTTGTCTGTGGTTTAATGGCACGTTCACTTTCTCTGGCCAGATGGGAGGAAGCATCCACTGTTTCATGTTCCAACTGCTCAAATTTCCCAGGTGGTCCAATTCTAGATTCCTACTCAGAGGCCACAAAAGAGAAGACATTCTCTCTCCTAAACACATCCCTAACAAATTCCTTACTGTGTCTGTATGGTGCTAAAAACCCAGGACAGAATGCTGAGGGCTGGAGAAGGGGGGCACTAATAGCCTCACCTCTCTTAACTAAAGTTGTTTGTAACCTGTGAGTAGATAGTATTAAACTCATTTAACAGACATCGAATTTCAGAACTTTTGCTCAATTTGTCTCCCACTGCTGGTAAACCTTAAAGCCACATTCATATAGATTTGTTTGACTTCAAAACTGAATAGACAGTCTCAATGCATAACTTTTACTAGAAATGACGTGTCTTCTTGTCCTTTGGCAAATGGGTTTAGAGACTTTCAGAGCACAGGAATGCCAACCATTAGGGACAGAGGACAAGTTCACAAGGCCCAAGCAAACCCAAGTTTGCAGTGGCCCTGCCCTCCCCACCACTTTGCAAGATGCAAACCCATCTTCTAAGCCTTCCTCATTCTCCCAGGCACACATAATCTGGACCTTTAGTGCAGAAACAGTGCCCTAAGAGCAGAAGTGGGGTCCTTCCTAACACTGCCAACGGAAGTGCCAACAGTCCGCATGCCTACTCAGGGCAGAAAACCACGGAAATCTGAACAAAAACCTGAGGGCCCTGTACATAAGTGTTGACTAGATAACACTGATAAATAATTCATGGGATGTGTGATGGTATTGACCTCAGTTTCCCTTGTTTGTTCAGCTGTCTTGTGTGCAAGGCAGTGACTCCAAAAGGAAGTCACAGACCTGGTCCCTTTCCTCGATTATAAATCTTCACTCCCCTGTACTCAGACATGTACACATACATATGTGCACATTCACCATACATGCACTGACATACACTAACAGACATCTTCTTTCACAGGTCTTTGGATTCTGCAGAGCAGTTTTGTCCTACAACGTAGATGTCACTGACCTGGAAACCCCAGAAAACATTGACACAATCTGTAAGGAGTGTCTTTACACTCAAGAGGGCCTCACCTACTCCAACAGAGCCACACCCATTTCAACAAGGCCCCACCCACTCCAACAGGGCCACAATCACTTCAACAAGGCCACACCTACTCCAACATGGCCTCACCACTCCAACATACCCCATCCACTCCAACAAGGCAACACCTACTCAACAGGGCCTCACCTATTCCAAAATAGCCACACCCACTCCAACAGGGCCACACCTATTCCAACAAGGCCACACCTACTTCTACAAGGCCACACCTTCTAATAGTGCTACTCACTGTGGGCCTATGGAGTCCATTTTCTTTCAAACCACAAAGTCAGTAACTTTTAGAAGTCAGGTTAGAGCTCTGAGCAGCCTCCTCCAAAGCGGTATTTTTTACCTGCTGGCTGTTCTGGTTGTGAGCCTCCACTGAAAACGTTCACAGTGATCTGTGTCCTTCATGATAGTGTACCTTACTCACTTCCTCACCCTACCATCTGCTAGCTCCTCTTTTCCTTCTGCTCAACCTGGAAACTTATCTATGGCGAAGAAATACAAAGGTATCTTTATACTCTAAGAGCCTGGAACATTTGCGGGGCCTCACAGCCAGAGTTAATGATACACCTTAAAATCTCTTAAGTCCTAAGACTGCTGTCGTCCTGTGCACTCAGGGTGTTTGTTCGATTTGCCTCCTTTTTTTTCCCCTCAAGCAGTCTTTAATGGAAACTGTATGAGACGCCCCTACTCCTGCATCTTCTCAATCATTTCTTCCTTGTATTTGCCCTTCTCCTTTTCTACTTGTCGAGACTTGGCTTTCTTTTCCAGGATCTTCTTTCAGTCTTTGCCCAGCTTTAGCCTGGTGATACCCACCTTGTTGGGGTAGATGCCCACGTGGACAGATGTGCCATTAGCCTTTTCCCGCTGTACCCGTTCAATGTAGATGACGTATTTCTTCCTGTACACTTGGACCACTTTGCCAATCTGCTGGCCTTTGTAGTGTCCCTGGACAACAGGAACTTCATCATCCTTTCGAATGAGCATCGACCGAACATTGTACTTCTGTCTCAGCTCTTTGGCAAAGGGGGAAGACATGATCTTTCTCCGAATGTGAGAAGGTGCATTAAAATGCCATTTGCGGTTCTTGCTCTGGTCAGAAGTCACAAAGGGATTGAACTTCATTTTGGCAGCTGCAATCCAGCAATGGCTGCAAGAGGAAAGAGCTCGATTTGCCTTCTTGAGAACAGTCAGCAACCAATTTTATTTGTCTTAGATTTCCGATGTCAGATTTTATAACCTAAGCTATCGCAAAACTGTAATCTTAAATTATGTACTCTTCCACGTTCCCGATACAATGTAATGCATGTGTGTGTGTGTGTGCACATGTGTTATGATAATCATTTGCTGAAAACAGCGAATAGGCTGAAGGGGGCTTAATAAAATGAGTCTCAAGCATAAATGTTGAAGGTAACATGGATATTGCTCGATAGCGTGTGTTGTTTGTTATCTGGGTCATTTTGATGTAGGAGAAGTTTGAAGGACTGATGCTATAAAGGATTTACGAATAAACATTCTTCAGGAAATATTAAGTTCCAGGAATTAGAATTGAGTTGAAGGAGCGCTGCCTCTGATACGACCTCAAGGTTAGTGTACTGACCACACTTGTTTGAAATACAAAAGAAAATTTTATGACATAATTGAAATGGTGGTGTGTGCTGTCATTGTAGGGAAACCTACACGTGTGGAGGGTTTGACTAGTGTAGTAATGAGATGAGCAGGACTGTTTTTTGTCCTGTCCGGCTCCCACATGGCTAGCTTTACACCTGAAATAACAATACACAAATTGTATTCATTTAAACACTGCCTGGCCCATTAGTTCCAGCCTCTTATTGGCTAATTCTCACATCTTGATTAATCCATTTCTAATAATCTGTGTAGGACCATGAGGTGGTTGCTTACCGAGAAGATTCTAACTTACGCCCATCTTGGGCCAGAGCTTCATGGCGTCTGCCTGACTCAGCTTTCTTCCTCCCAGAATTCTGTTCTGTCTATGCTATCCACCTAAGGGCTGGCCTATCAGAAGGCCAAGGCAGTTTCTTTATTAACCAATGAAAGTAACACATAGACAGATGACCCTCCTGCATCAGACTAGTTTAACCGTGCACTGAAACAGAGGACGTGGAATAGCAATGTAATCAATGGAACAGTAATTGTACCTATTGCATAGCTGGTGAAGGGCTGGCTCCAACAAGGAGCAAGCAAGCGTTAGGTCGCTAATGCTCAGACTTTCTTTGCTTCCCCATAATCACAGCCTTGTGTGCTACTGTTATTTAATAGAACCCCTGCTGAATTGATTATGTCTATGTTTTCCTTTGGGGTTTTGTAAGCCAGATGATTTGGACACAGGTTGGAAGACAAGTCACATGATTGAGACACGCGCAGACAGGCTGCAAAAGATTTGAATAACTGCTTAGACTTGACAGCCTTAAACCTGCTGTCCTAGCTTTAACAAGATCCTTTTACCTAGGAGATATATGCCGGCTCCACTGTACTCCTGCGACTCCAGCGTTTCCCAGCCCTTGCTGAAGCTAGCTCTTCCTCAGGTGTGCAGTCGTAGGACAGTCCTCTTTGTTGGAGACATGAATGGCTGGACATGCGCACTGGCTACTGCATTCACCTTTGCGTTTTTGTAGACATGCAGTGGATTTGTGTAACCTTTTACAATACCTGTATTTATTATTCCGTATTAGAAAGTTGATAATGTACCAACCAGGAGCACGTCTTCCTACACAATGTGCCCATAATTGCTGCTTCTGTAGAATAGTCTACATTCTTGAACTAATGAGGGCCCATGCTAGAGTCTTTACTCATGCAGCTAAAGAACTGAACTTTTCTGTTTGTTATTAATATCCGTGACTTTTGCTGGCCTTGCACAATTATGACATGACACGTAGGCTTATCTTTAGCTCTGTGCAGAACATCTCATTCTGACGTCCACAAAATTACAATACATATAATTTATAAAAAACCTTCTAACTGTAGAATCTATGCTTTCACGATCAACCTAGGCTGCTTCTGAACATGCCGACATCCTGTTAGTATGCTTCTGTACATATCAATTCCCGTTAGCCTGCTTCTGTACACACTGACATCCCGTTAACCTGCTTCTGAACACACTGGCATTTCATAAGTAATGCTGTGTGGGAGGTTTGTACATTGTCCTCATGTTCACAAACATAGAAACCATTGTAATTGGTCCAGTAGCATTGCAAGAGGCTAACAGAATTGGATGTTGCTTTTAGCTCCTCTTTTATTGGTTTCTGCTCTAATTCATTAACATTATGCAATGTTTTGGAAATGGGGCTCTGCCTTCCCACATTCTTTCCAAAGTCAAAGGCGCAAGTCAACAACCCCTGTGTTGCAATGTTTCAGCCTGAAACCTGCTTGGAGAGCTAACCAAGTCTTATTTGTTCTCTGGGAAGAGGGCAAACAGTTTTTGACTGCAGGAATCTAAAAAGGGTCCCAGTGGTCAGACAGAGAGAAAGGAGGACTGGACAGAACAGAGAGGCTGCTAAAAACAGCTGCTGAGTTGGCTTCCAGTTCTCGTCAAAACGACCCCTCTGACTCTAGGGGGAAACTCGAATCATGAAGCTAGTTACTATACTGTTCCTCTGCTCCAGGCTGCTCCTAAGTTTAGCACAGGAAGAAAGCACCGAGGAAATCGACTGCAATGATGAGGATGTGTTTCATGCTGTAGAAGCTGCTCTGAAGAAGTACAATGCTGGGAACCAAACTGGCTACCAGTTTGTGTTGTACCGAGTGACGGAGGGCACTAAAATGGTGAGTGACTGCTTAACCCTGAGATCACTTGTAATTCGTGCTCTCTGGCATGGGAGTAGAGCACGGGAGGTGGTCAGTCCTTAGGTAAGCAAGAGTGGCTTCCTGGGTGACCCTAAAAGCCGTGTCCCGGGAAGACAGAAACAGCAGCAGGTGGAGATGTTTGAAAGGGACAAGGCACAGGGAAATCCAGCAACTTAATCAGCCTTGGGTCTGTGAACTCAATGACCTCCCAGTCTTAAGTGAGAGTTCTGCATGGGCTGAATAAAGGGAACAGGAAGAGAGTTGTCATCATTGCCTTGGACCAAGTGAATACCACCAAGTGTGTGTAGCGGATTCTTTGAGGTTTATAACAATGTTTCCATTAGTTTTCTTTAGTCTGGGGGATGCAGGGAGGTTGAGGCAGGGTGTCAGGCAGCCTTAGACTGACCGCGACTTTGTTATGGTGCTCATGATAAATGCAAACTTTTCATCTTCTGGCCTGCATCTCCCTAGTGCTTTGATTACAGGCGAGTGCCTCCATGCGAGGTTTATGTGGTGCCAGGGATTCAAACCCAGTGTATGCTAGGTAGGCAAGCTACTCCCCGCCCCCCTGTCTGTTTCAGCTGGATTTTACTATGCTTTCATTTCTGCCTTAGTCCACTCAGGCAGGAGGCAAATGTAGGCAGGATTCATAAATCAGAGAAAAACAAACTCTATAAGAGTTTTAAAAATAGCTGGGTGAAAGCTGGGCAGGTGGATCTCTGTGCATTTGAGGCCAGCCTGCTCTATAGAGCAAGTTTCAGGACAGTTAGGGCTGTTACAAAGAGAAAACCTGTATTGAAAAAAAGCAAGATAGATAGAGAGTTAGATATAGATAGATATATAAATAGATGATTGATAGATAGTTAGATAGAGATTGATAGATTAGATAGATAGATAGATGATAGGTAGGTAGATAGATAGAGATTGATAGATTAGATTAGCTAGATAGATGATAGGTAGATAGAGATTGATATATATAATAGATAGATGATAGATGGGTGGAGATAGATAGATAGATAGATAGATAGATAGATAGATAGATAGATAGATAAACAGATAGAGTTCACAGACTAGAGAGGTGGTCGGTGGTTCAGGGCACTGACTACTCTCTAGTAGAAGAGCTGGGTTCAGTTCTCAACACCCATGGTCATTCAGAGCCATCGATAACTCGAAATATGGTACCTCTTTTGGCCACGATGTTTGTTTGTACCAGGAACACATGTAGTATATGTACATATATTCAGTGAAATACTCACACACATTTAGAACTTTTTAAAAATGTAGAAGTTTTTAAAATACATAATATAATAAATTATACTTTTAAAGACTCTTTCTTTGGATTGGTCAAGTTACTTCAGCAGGAGAAAAATCCAATAACTTGACATGAGAATAAAAAGAAAACCCTGATGGACGTAGACTTTGCTTGTTTTCTGGAGGTAAAATGAAGCCTTTTGTTTCTTGCTACAGTACAGCTCGCATTCTCCCTCCACACTCTCTGGGCCACTGTGCACTGTTGTCTCCATTGGATGGTGGATGTCCCTATAGTCGGCTTCCCCTCCCGGACACTGGAGATCCAGCCCAGGGCAAACGTCACCTGACCTCTAAGCTGGACCCTGGCCTTTGGTTTTTTTTTGACGCAGTGCCTCCTTATGTAGCTCTGCTGGCCTTGAAGCCAAGGCCCTCCTGTCTCAGCTCCCCAAGTGTGGTACCCGGATTACAGGCTTCACACTATGCCCACCTTCAACCAGACGTTTAAAGACCCAGATATGTACATGTAAACTAGGTTTCACAGAAAAAGGGCAGGGCTAATACTATGGGTGCTGCTTTGGAACGGCTAAGAATATAAGTATATTATGAGCATTCTTCCAAGGAGTATTTATGTGATTGTAAACGTTTATATTTTAAGAAACACAACGCTCCTTGAGTCGGAGAAGGGCGGGTATTTGTAATACATCAACTCCCACATATTTGCTGCTGGGTCCACTGAATGACGTCATGCGTTACCCTTGCTTTCCTCAGGTGGGTTCTGACACATTTTACTCCTTCAAGTATCAGATCAAGGAGGGCAACTGCCCTGTTCAGAGTGGCCTCACCTGGCAGGACTGTGACTACAAGGACGCCGAGGAAGCCGTAAGTCTGCTCTTCATTCCAAAGTCCCCAGCCTGCTGTGTGGAACCCTCGGGGCTCTGTAACACTTAAATGACAGTGTCAAACTGATAGATCAAACATAGAATTGTACACATGGTGGGGTACATCTGAGGATTTGACCCCCATGGGCTTGTTTAAAGCCGGGGTACCTGTTCCTTTACGGTGACAAAATTCAAAACCTTCCAGCAGTTCTGCAAGAACAATATAAAATCCTCGTCTGTATTCACTCGGTATTCTTGCCAGCCCTGTCCTGTCCGCAGCCTCCAGTGTTCCGCTCCTAGCTTCTGTGACATCACCTTTGCTGGCCTTGCTGGCCTATGCCTGATGCTTTCACCAACCTGCTGGTTCCGGTCCCTTCCGTGCTGCAAGGGACAAGATTTAATTCCTTAGAATTGATCCATAATGCATGCACACCAACTTCCTTGCCCATTATCATCGACAGACTTTCTTAATTACAAGGGCATGCTTTCTATTATTGGGTTTGTTTATGAAGGATGCACATAAACCTCTTACTATATAGAAAATTTAGCCTCACTCTATCTGAATTCTTGAGAGGACAAAAAAACCACAAATATGCCAATCATTAAACAATCTTGTTATCCTCTCATGAGAAAATGGCTCTAATAACCAACCAAAGCTTGTGTGTTTGACTCCACAGAGACAACAGATAGGCTTTTGGGCTGAGTCTAAGGTCTAGTTAAGAACTATCCTGGGCCTAAGTTCAAATCTTGACTTTGCCTCCTAGAGGTAGGATGCCACTTGGCCTTCCTCAGTAGGTGCTCTAACCTATTAAAACGAGACAACCTTGGTCTCCCTGGCTGGAGGAGGCTGAAACGAGATCAACTAAACAAGATCTCGTTGACAATAGGCATCTTAAAGAAACTTCAGATCTAGCAGCGGATGGATGCTTTCCACGTGTGAGAGGGAATGGCGGGCATCATCTGCCTGAGAAGCAGATAATTCTTATAAGCTTGGACTCTCCTCCTAGATGGGATGTCAGCATCCTCCCGAGTGTGCTCACACTGTGGTCCTCCATGGTTGTAAAAGAGCACACTGCACTCCAGATTAGGAGACCAGGATTGCCGAGCTGGCTCTGCCCCTCACTGAGCCTGTCTGGCAGCTATGCCCTGCAGAATCTCTCAGAGATGCAGGAAGGCATGGGGTGAGTTCTAGCCTCACATGATAGCTCCTGACACCCAGTACAGTGGATAAGGCTGACAAAGAAGACAAAAAGCACAGTTAGTTCAGCACCATGCCTGGACAGCCACCATGAAGACCGACTGTGTGCTGCTTCACTGGGCTCTTTCTGTGTGTTAGCACGTTTATTCCTCACAGTGACCTGTTACGTGCATGTGGTGTATCTCTACAAGGTGGGAAAACAGAGGCATTGAGAGGCACCAGGGCAGAGGGAGCTGGCACACAGCAGAATGAAGAGGGGATATTCTAAGAGGTTTAACCGAAGATTATTTAGAGAACATGAACCCACTGACAGTAAAAGGGACATTAAAGGAGGAAGGTTAGCCTGTTTTTCTGAGGCACAGTGTTCATCTTGGCGGCAGAGAAGCCTCTCTAGGACTCCACATCGAGGCTCAAGAGCAGAAGCCCTACTCTGTCCCTCCCTGACCCTGGAAGATCAGTTGCCTGTGGGAGCAGTCACTCAATATTCATTCTCATGTCTCTAACTTTGGTAGAGGACTGGAGAGATAGCTCAGTGGTTAAGATCTCTTGCAGAAGACCTGCGTTGTGATTCTAGCGTCCAAATGGATTCCATAACTTTCTGTGACTCTAGTTCCATGGGATCTGATGCTGTCCTCTGGCCTCTACAGGAATGAGGATATATACAGGCAAACATTCATGTACATAAAATCAAATAAGTCTCTAAGAAAAAAACTATTAGAAAAAAAAGCTTTAAATAACAATTACCAACATTACGAGCTAGATGCATACATGAGAAAGAAAGACTAGACAAAATGACCTCTTGTTTTTCTTTTAGGCCACTGGAGAATGTACAGCGACAGTGGGGAAGAGTGAAACTGAGAAATTCTCCGTAGCTACCCAGACTTGCAATATTACTCCAGGTGGGTGATCCATCAGGGGGCCTTCCCTAGTGGTGGCAGCGGGTAGGAGCCTGCAGTGGGCATTAATTATTCGTATGTACCAGGAACACAACCCAGACCAGACTACCTTTGCAGACCGTGACAATGGCAATGCCATCTGCAGTGGTAGCATTGTGGCAGATGTGTGGGCAGAGTAGCCCTACCCAGGGTTTTGGATTGGGTCAGGCTGTGTCAATCATCCCCTCAGACCTATCCTAACTCCTCCTGTGTTGTGTCAGCAGGGACAGGTGAGGGTGGAGGCGGACAGAGGATGAGGAGGCTTGGACTTGCCTGCAGTCCCACAGCGCCCCCTACAGGGAGGAGGCTTGGACTCGCCTCCAGTCCCACAGTGCCCCCTACAGGAATTTCTGACCTGAAATCCATCTCGGTTTTTATCATCTTCACTTCCCCCTTTCCTTGTCTCAGAAGGGAGAGAGCAGGACTGCACACTTCACAAGACTGCTGTGCTAGAAAATGAGATGATGAAAGACGCAGTGTCTGGGCATCATCAGACGTAGACACCAGAATACCGCGAGAGCTCACGCTCACCAAGCACTTAGGTGCTGCCGTGGGTCTAGGGACTTTACATGTATTAGTTACCTCACATGGATCATGTGTTACCTCATTCGACCATTACAGCTCCCCTGCCCCCACACAGCATGCTGACACCTCTTGCCAGCTTCTTCCTTCCAGCTCAGGCATCTTCAACATTTTTATAGTCATCCTTTCTGACCTCATTTTAGCCTCCTGGTTTTCCTAGCTCCTGCCAACCTCCTCGAAATGCTATGTCTACACTCTTTCTGTTCTACCTGGTTGTCGTTTCTTCATGGAAGTGACACTTCTCCCTAGTTCAGCACCCGGTGTGTGATAGCAGGGGCAGATGGACTTCAAGGAAAGGCTCCTTTTGGGCTGAGTAACAAGAAAACCTCTGGCCTTTTATGCTGGTTGTCTTCGTTAGAGTTTCTATTGCTGTGATGAGACACCATGACCATGACAGTTTTTATACAGGAAACCACTTAGTTTGTGCAGGTTCACTTACAGTTCGGAGGCTCAGTCCATTATCATTACGGCCGGGAGCATGCAGTGTGCAGACAGACATGGTGCTGGCTACATCTTGAGCAGAAGGCAGCAGAGAACGGACTATGACACTGGAAGGTATCACGAGCTTAGGAAACCTCAAAGCCTGTCCCCACAGTGACACACTTCCTCCAACAAGGCCACACCTACTCCAACAGAGCTAAAACTCCTAAGAGTGTCACTCTCTGAGATTGTGGGGACCGTTTACATCCAAACTACCACACTAATCATAGGAACACAGAGAAGAGCCCCGTCCTGCCAGCTCACAGCCATTCACTTTCTACCTGCCAATGATTTGTTTTAGATGATGTATGATATAAAAAAATGTTTGGGAGGGTTCTTCTCCAAGAGCCAAAGCATCAGGTTGACTTTGTCAGGATTATTGACAGCAAAATAAATGGAGGTAGGCATAAAGGAACTTTAATTAGCACAAAAGATTATGATATATCTGTAATGCTTCCCTTTTATAAAATGGTGAGTTATATATTAATGTGACCATTAAAAAACGCAAAGGGCTAATGAGGTAACTCAGCTAGTGTCACCATCCTGGAGGTGGTAGGACCTGTGAGTGAGGCTGACTAAAGTCTTCTGGGATAACTAACTTCATTCAGAGCCTCAGACGACTTATACCCCGAGGGTGAAGAAAGGTCACATGAGGGCCTTGAGACATGGCTCAGATGTTCAGAGCCCTGGCTGCCCTCTCAGAGGTTCTATGTTCAACCCTCAGCTCACAGTCATCTGCAATGAGATCTTTTGCCCTCTTCTGGCATGCTGGTGTACATGCAGCCAGAACACGGTATGCATAATAAATAAGTAAATCTTTTTTTTTAAATTAAAAAAAAATCATTAGAAAAGAGAAAGGCCGCATCAGTAAAGTTCCCATGAGCACAAGCTGTATACAGTCACAAGGACAAGCCACACTGTGTTTCTCCATAGAGGCATACCAAGGAGAGTTTCAATATTTAATTGGCTAACAAGAACAAACAGTAAATTTGCTCATATTCGCTACCCCTGGGAGGGGCCCAAAACACATTCCAAGAACAATTCTGTATTTTGAAGCAACTTTGGTCACAAGACCCTTGTCTTGTTTCTTGGAATGTTCCCATTGACTCTCAGCATTCTCCTCACACGACTCTGTTCCTGGACCTTTTTCTGACAAATCAGTATGTATGCCTGAATGCCTGGATTGAATCCTCATCACCTCAGAAAGCAGGCACAGAGGCCTGCAGAGAAAAGTAGAGGAAGGAAGATCAGACTTCCCAGGCCATTCTTAGCTACACAGATAGTTCCAGACCAACGCTGGGGTATATGAGACCGCTGTTTAAGAAGTAAAATAAAAAATATAACATAAAAAACTATTATTAATATTCTCCACTTTCCCTCTGACTACATAGGAGTCCTAGACTCTCATCATGTTTAACTCATATGGGAGTAATTTGAAAGTCAGTTATCAGGAGCTTCTAAATGTTTTGGGTTTGGGATGGTGTATATGAGAGATGGAACCATTTTATTCTGTCAATTATATTTAAAATAAATGCTGATTGGTTAGTATCCAGGCAGGAAATATAAGCAGGGACAACCAAACAGGAAGTAGAGGTGGGTCAATGAGAACAGGAATATTCTGGGAAGAAGGAAGGTTTTCTGCAGTTGTAAGCCTGCCACAGAAGAAGCAAGATATGACTGCCTTGCTGAAAAATGTATCAAGCCATGTGGCTAACATTGATAAGAATAATGGGCTAATATATGTTATAAGAGTTAATAAGAAGCCTGAGCTAATGGGCCAATCAGTTTATAACTAATGTAGAACTCTGTGATTTCTTTGGGACTTAACGACTGTGGGAACTGGGCAGGACAGAAAACTCAGACAACAAATCACACCCAATGTGGGGCGACTGCATCAACATAAAGCCTGACAGAGCTTGGGTCATAATTTTAGACAACAAAGAATAGAGTTAAGCTCAGCTCATTGATAGCAGCATTTTCTCAGGGGGGCTTTGCTAGTTAGAGGCAAGTACTCTCTCTTTTTTCTTTTTTTGGTTTTTCGAGACAGGGTTTCTCTGTGGTTTTGGAGCCTGTCCTGGAACTAGCTCTTGTAGACCAGGCTGGTCTCGAACTCACAGAGATCTGCCTGCCTCTGCCTCCTGAGTGCTGGGATTAAAAGCGTGTGCCACCACCGCCCGGCTAGTATTCTCATTTAAGAGAAGCTTCTTGACTCGGCTTTAGTTGCAAAACCTTGCAGCTCTTTTAAGAGGCCATAAAACACTTAAATGGTGTTGATAAAAAGCTGACTGCATGCTTTTTTTGTTTTTAGCTGTAGCAGGAAAAAAGCCACACCATTTTAAAATGCTGCTTTCTGGGCCATACTGCCTGCAGAAAGTCTGACTCTTTCAGGCAGAAGGTCTGGCTACAGCGCATTTGAGTGTGGTTTGTGAGCAGACTGCTGCAGCTTTCCAGGTGGCAGGGACCTTGAAACGCCATACATTTGCGGCAATATACATGGCTACAGCTGGTACATCTACCATAAGTCTGGAATCTCAGAAAGCTAAGGAATGGGCTGGACCCAGCCGGCAAAGCCATGGCTTTAATCCTCTCCATATTGCTTAGCAAACTAAAGACTCATGTGGTCAGAAATAGAGATATATACAGTAAAGAGAGATTCAAAGACAAAGAAAATCTCTAAATGGTTTACAGTGTGTTAAAAATATTTGCAAGCTTGGAAGAGTAAAAAAAATGTTAAAGTCCTTAAAACAAAAAAGGGAATAGTCGGGTATGGTGGCACACACTTAAATCCCAACACTTGGAAGACAGAGGCAGGCAGACCTCTGTGAATTCAAGGTGTAGTGGCACATGCCTTTAATCCCAATGCTTGGGAGGCAGAGGCAGACTGATCTCTGTGAATTGAAGGTGTGGTAGCACACACCTTTAATCTCAGCACTTGGGAGGCAGAGGCAGAAAGATCTTTGTGCTTTTAAGGAGAGCCTGTTTGACAGAGTAAACTCCTAGACAAATTTTGACACAGACAAATTCTGTCTCAAATAGCCAAAAATTAAAAATAAAAGAAATCAGGTTTAAAATAAGGCCATGTAAAGTCGAAAAATACACAGAGAGTCTGCATACTGTATGTTATTATGTTCAATTTGAATTGTTTAAATGATGAGGAAGGAGCAACAGCTGCTAAAAGATATTTGTTTATAATGCTGCTGAATTAAACCAAGATAGGTATTTTGAAAATACCTTGACTTCAAAATTGAAGTCAAAATGTATGTTGCCTTGGAGAAGAGGATTTGCTTTTGTTTCCACAGAAAATGAGAGGCCATGGATTCATTCTGAGTTAAGATTAATCAGGTTTGATCAAGGAAGAGCACTTGAGAAATCTCATGTAGGAACAGATGGCCCAGATGTCTGAATTCTATATCCAGAACAGATTCAAGATGCTGCCTGAGATGATCAAGCCTCACAGGATACTCCAGTCAGGACCTGATCATAATTCTAAATTTTCTTTAGGTCCACATAAGATTATCAGTGCCCCCAACCAGCAGGAAGTAGCCTGGAAAACTATGCCCATATTCCCAAAAAATGGACTATGGATATTTTCTTTTATTTTAAAAAATGAGGAGGAAGTCATATGGGACAATTTTATTCTCTCAACTATATTTTAAATAAACACTGATTCGTCAGTAGCCAGGCAGGAAGTATAGGCAGGACAACCACAAAGGAAGTAGAGGTGGGTCAATGAGAACAGGAGTATTCTGGGAAGATGGAAGGTTTTTCTGCAGTTGTGAGCCTGCCACAGATGAAGCAAGATATGACTGACTTGCTGAAAAAGGTATCAAGCCATCTGGCTAACATAGATAAGAATAATGGGCTAATGTAAGTTATAAGAGTTAAAAAGAAGCCTGAGCTAATGGGCCACTCAGTTTATAATTAATGTAGACACCTGTGTCATTTCTTTGGGACTCAACAATTGTGGGGACTAGGCAGGACAGAAAACTCAGACAACACAGAGGCCTACAGAGAAAAGTAGAGGAAGGAGGATCAGACTTCTCAGGCCATCTTTAGCTACTCATAGTTCCAGACCAACAGTGGGGTATATGAAACCCATGTCTAAGAAGTTACATAAAAAAATACAACATAAAAACTATTCTTTTTAGTCTCCACTTTCCCTCTGACTACACAGGAGTCCTAGACTCTCATCATGTTTAACTCCTATGGGAGTAACTGGAAAGTCAGTTATCAGGAGCTTCTAAATGGTTTGGGTTTGGGATCATGTATATGAGTGATGTTTTTAGTTGTTAATGCTTTTTCTTTGTCTGTTCTTTGTCAAGGTAATGGACCCATATTGACAGCCAAATACATCTGTCCAGGTTGTGTACACCCCATACCACTTCATAGCCCTGAACTGAAGCCTGTCCTAAAACACGCAGTTGAGCATTTCAACAATCACAGCACGCATTCCCACCTCTTTGCTCTTGGAAAAGTAGAAGCAGCCCAGAGACAGGTTTGTTTTTTTTCAGTTTTTCACAACTTGATATGGTTAAAAATTTGCTAGATCAGCGTCTTGTCACATAAAATAAACCTGTGTGGTTCCTGCTGTTCCTCCTGCAAGGAGGAACCTGTTTGGCCTCGTCCTTTATGGTACTGGATGGAGTGTCCCTCTGCATTTTCATGAGAAAAGCTCCTAAAGCAAGGAGCTTTCTTTAGGGTCCAAGTGAGCAGAGTGACCCATACATAGGAATGGGTAATGCACACCTTTTAACTTTGGGTTTGTTTTTAACAATTAGTTTATTTTTATTTCATGAAACATTCATGAAATTGTCATTCTGGTTTTAGGGTTTTAAAAATCTGTATTACTATCTTGTCATTAATTAAATACTGCTTCAAAATATTAAATTGGTTCTAAAAAGGTGGACAGGACTTCCTGGGTACACGCTAAATTATACTTCACACTTGCAAATGGTGATGAGGTGGGAATAGCTATCTATTCCATAGTCATCTGATTATCTATCTATGTATTTGGGTTTTTGTTTATTGTTTGTTTATTTGTTTGAGACAGAGTGTCTCTACAAAGCTCTAATTGTCATGGAGCTCACTATGTAAACAGGGCTGGCCTCAAAATCATAGAGATCTGCCTACCTCTGCCTATGTGTCATTCTCTACCTTCAGTTTAAGTTGCCACTGCGGAAGATTTGTATTTTACCCGATTGTGTCCATGTACAGAAATCAGAATGAGGGCAGTAGGTGGTCTGTATTGTGAAGGGTGTCAGCATGGAGTTTGTGGTCAGCATAGGGAGAGTGGGTGGTCAGGATGGGGAAGGGGATTGTCAGATGGGGATGGTGCTCACCATGGGGATCATGTGTATCCAACATGGAGTTGGTGGTCACTGTGGGGCCTGTCAAGAACAAAGCAGGAGAATTTCACTACCTGGTGACCTTAGACAAGTAGACTCACCAGGAAAGGTCATTACCATTTCTTACTCCTCCTGTATAGACAATCCTATTGTTTCACAAAGCTGGAGGAAATGTGCTTTCTTGGCAACCTGGAAAAGGAAAGATTGTGGGGATTTTATTTCAAGAAATATAATGTATATATGTATATATAGGTGTGTGTTTATATATATGTATATATATATAATTTACAATTACATTGGAGTGTTTCTGTGTAATTTGTAGTTACATGGGAGTCTGTGTGTGTGTGCTCAAGTGTGCAAAGATACTTAATTTTTACTCAGTGGTCCCTTTGCCTGGTAGCAATGATGGTGTGTATTCCCTGAGCACTTACTCAATCCAATTCAATGTTTAAAGATGTTCTTAACTTTTGCTCACTGTTATTAATGTTCAAGCTGAACTTCAAGTTCTCACTCAACCTAAAATCATTGCAGATGGTGGCTGGACTGAAATATGAAATCACCTACTCAATTGTGCAAACTAATTGTTCAAAGGAGCAGTTTCTATTCTTATCTCCAGAGTGCAAATCCCTTGCGGATGGAGTAAGTAGGCAAAAGTTGAATGATCGTCTTTAACATTTTGTTATCAGCATGACGGGACTGTCAACCCTGTGGGAAGACTGTCCCTAAAACTGAGATATGGTTTGGTAGTTCTCATCCATGGTCACGGAGGATCTCTGGGCCCCGCACTGCTGGGCAGAGACACTGCACACGTCACCCTAAGTATTTACCTTCACCAGGGATGAGGCCCGAGGCTTGGGCTGTCACCCTCTCCTTGTCTTCTCTGACGTCATGTGTGCTCAGTGTTCCACAGGTTCTTCTAGACCCCGGCTCCTTACTTCAGCTCTTCCCTTCCTGGTTCTTCATCTTCTCAATTCTACTTTCATGTTAGTTAACACATTCTGTGGATGACATCTTGGCACTCACTGGTCCTAGGTGAATGGGAGAGCATCAGGGTCAGTGAGAGACTGTAAAATGAAGGGGGGTCTGCTTGTTTGTTTGAGTTTCTGTCCCTCCCAGTACTCCCAGCTGTTTAGCCCAAAGAAAATCATACAAAGGTCTCCATAAATTATAAGCTGATTGGCCTTTAGCTCTAGTCTCACACTGGCTAACTCTCACATCTTGATTAACCCATTTCTCTGATTTATTTTAGCCATGTGGCTCAGTGGCTTTTTTCAGTGGGGCAGATCACATCCTGCTGCTTCTGTGGTCTTGGCAGGAGTGGGAAGATCAACTTCCTCCTTTCAAGAATTCTCCTGTTCTCATTACATCATTTCTACATCCTGTCTAGTTTTCCCGCCTATATTTCCTGCCTGACCAATCAGCATTTATTTAAAACATGATTGACAGAATACAAACAATTCTCCCACACCAAGAGACTTTATCTCAACCAATAAGGAAGAGAAACTAAGAAAGGCCTCTGACATCAACCTTTGGATTCTGAATTTGTGTACAAACACGTGCACGTGCATGCACACAGATGAAGGTATGCACACCTAATATACAAACAAATAAATCAAGCAGGAAATAATTAGATATGCTTGCAACTACACTTCTAAATGTCTCCGCAAAGGAACTCAAAAGGGAGCTCAAGCAGAGAAAGTCGTGTTCCCAGCAGCACTACTCAGACAACCCAAAAGTATAAACGACCCATGTGCCCATCAACAGAGGTCTTTCTCAGTTCTGTTGCTGTGATGAAATACTGACCAAAAACAACTTGGGACGGGAAGGTTTTATTTTATCACAAGTCACAGTCCTCTAACTGAAGGAAGCCAAGGCAAGAACTCAAACAGCAGCCCGGAGGAATGAACTGAAGCAAAAGCACAGAGCTGCTTACTGGTTTGCTGACCAGGCTGATTCTTGTTCCTCTGAGGAGCATCTTCCCTGGGTGTAGGACCATCCACAGTGGGCTGGGACCAGTTATGCCAATCATTAATCAAGAAAATGCTGGGGAGCCGGGCGATGGTGGCGCACGCCTTTAATCCCAGCACTCGGGAGGCAGAGGCAGGCGGATCTCTGTGAGTTCGAGACCAGCCTGGTCTACAGAGCTAGTTCCAGGACAGGTTCAAAAGCCACAGAGAAACCCTGTCTCGAAAAAAAAAAAAAACCAACAACAAAAAAAAGAAAATGCTGGGACTGGAAAAATTGATCAGCACTCAAGAGCGTTTATTGTTTCCTGAGAACACAGTTTGCATTCTCGGCTGAGCCAAAACCTTCTGGAACTTCAGTTCTCGGGTTTCTGATTCTCTCTCAAGGCCTTAGCGGGTAACAGGCACGTGGTGGACATGTGCATGTAGGCAAAACACTTGCACATATAAAATAAAATTTAAAAAAGAAGGAAAAAGATGTTCCACCGACTTGACAACAAGCCGATCTGATGGAGGCATTTCCCAGTTGAGGCTCCCTTTTCCCATGTGATTCTCGTTTGCGTCTAGCTAATAAAAAACTAACCAGGACAGCAGGTGAATGGATGAATAACACACTGTGTACATACACCAAAGGATGATGCACCTACAACATGTGTGAACCCTGAAGCGTGGGAAAAATGAAGTGAGTCAGACACAGAAGTATAAATATTGTATGAAGCCATTTATATGTAATATATAAGGTACGCAAATTCATAAAGACAGGAAGTAGATGAACATTCAGAGGGGTCAAAAAAGGGTAGGATGCTTGTCTATTGCTTACTGGACTTAGAATTTCTGTTGGGGTAAAATTACTTTTCAATAATGCAGTGAAGATTTTATAACATGGTGAATTTAATTAACAGCAGCTAATTCTACAACTTTGAATGTTTTAAATGGAAAAATTTACATTTTATATCTAGACATCCAATCTATCCATCTCTATATCTTATTTCATATTCACATAATTTATTACCCCAGGCTCAGCAAGAAACCCTTCTCATAAGCTACGGTGTAGAGTCTGGAGAGGTGGCTCAATGATTAAAAGGAAGCCCTGCTCTTACAAAGACCCTGAGTTTGATTTGTAGCACCCCCATCTCACATCATGATGTTTACTAACTCCAGTGTCAAGAGATTCATCATCCCGCAATTGTGAACACACACACACACACACACACACACGGAGACACACAGAGAAACCCATTCACTTATACATTCACCATGTAGTGAACATTCTTATTTCATGCCCCTCTATTTATTTGTAGCCATAGATACTCTCATGTGCTTCTGGTTTTCCTTTTTTCAGCGTCTATTCCTTTTTCTCCCCTTTTCCCTATGCAAAAATTTCTTAAGCAAGCATACTCTCTTTGATTTTTATTAGTTGTTTGTTTTCAAAATTGATTTTAATTTCTGATTTTGAACCACCAGAATGTTTGGAAGTGTAGTGATAACGCCTTTGTGGATATCAAACAAAATATTGCTGATTTCTCCCAGGACTGTAACATCTATTCAGGTGAGAAAGCACATAGGGGGCCATGGGGAAGCAATGGGGCCTGCCTTCTGACCCAGCTGCAGCGTGTCTGTAAAGGGCCAAGGCAATGAAGTACAGAAGGAACAGTGTGTGCTCTCTGGGCCAAGGCCATCTTCAGGGGCAATGCCAGCTGGCTTTCCTTTCCTTATCTACAAACTGTTCTTAAATGTGGGGTTTTGAGTTGGAGCGGACTCATTTTAAGCCATACACAATGGAATCCCTCCAGATAAAGATGGATTTCTCAGCATGTTATGGTGGGGGTTTTTCTGTGAATAGCTTATGGCTAAATTGGCATTTCTCAAAAGAGATCTGACTTTTCTCACAGTCATAAACAGTCTGCACATGTCATAGCCGGAGGCAGTGCTGTGCACAGGTCATGACGAGAAGCACCAAGACACCGCTGTCCACTGCAGCCGTGCTGGAGGCTCATTCATTCATTCTTTTACGGTCACCACTGCCTTCCTCTAAGTTACACATTTCTCCCAAGCTTACACTGAAGACACAAAATTTTAAACTGGATGCAGTGGTGCACCCCTGTAATCACATCACTCGGGAAACTGAAGCAGAGGAGCAGAAGTTCTAGACCAATTTTTGTTCCATATAGACTTCAAGGCTGGTTTGGGATGACAAATTTTCTTTCACTCTAACCTCACGTTGGGCACCAAAGGTAGTTGGTTGTTTCTTATTCTTTGATTCTTTTGGCTCTTTGTGGGGCCTGCCACCAAGCCCCAAATAAATCACACACAGAGTCTTATTCTTCCTTATAAATGCCTGGCCTTAGCTTGGGCTTACTTCTAGCCAGCTTTCCTTAACTTAAATTATCCCATCTGTCTTTTCCTGCTGGGTTCTTTTTCTTTTCTTACTTCTGTATTTTACTTTCACTCTTCCTCCATGGCTGGCTCCTCCTTTTCTTACTTCTTGATCTCTCCTGCTCCTTCTTCTCTCCTCCCAGATTTTTCTTCCCCTTTATTCACTCTGCCTGCCAGTCCTGCCTATCCTTCCTCCTGCCTTGCAAATGGCCATTCAGCTCCTTATGAGAGCATCACGTGTTTTAGACAGGCAAAGGATCAAAGCATCAGAGCTTCGCAGAGTTACATACATGCAACATAAAACACTGCAACACAGCATTGTGTCACAGCATAAACATATGTAACACATCTTAAATTAATATTTCACAACATTGGGACACATCAGAATCTGTCCAGGGGAGGGGATTAGAACAAGTAGAACATATGGCTCAACATGGTCAAATCATGCTTCCCTAAGCATCTGAGCTGCAAGGAGGACAAAGATGAGAGGAAGAAAGCGAGTGTCTCATGGACCACCAGCCCTTAACTGTGCTCTATTCACTTCTTATCTTGGGAAAATGAGGATGCTGGGCCTCTGTGTGACAGGAGCCAGGCTAGACTACTCTTTGGGTATACCTACTGACTTTAAATCTGTTTGTTTTTTCAGGAGAGAATTTGACCCAGCCACTTCCCGAGGGCTGCCTTGGATGCCTTGAGAGCGTACCTGTAGATAGCCAGGAGTTGACAGAGCCTCTCAGTCATGCCATCAAAAAGCTTAACTCAGAGATTAACCATATTTCCTATTTCAAGATTGACACAGTGAAAAAAGCGACATCCCAGGTCTGTAAACGGACACAAAGATGGGAGGGTGTAGTCTATGTGCAGATTGATTGCTAATTTGATTCCGGGTCTTCACTGTGGTTGGGGAAATTGTACTTTGTAATAAGATTTTGTGGTTTAAATTTCAACTCCCAACACTGCTCTGTGCTTGAGGGTCTCAGACAAGTATCTTTAAAGTTCTCTGTTTGCCAGAAGGTGATATTACATGCCTTAATCCCAGCACTCAGGTAGGCATATCTCTGAGTTTGAGGCCAGCCTGTTCTACAGAGCAAATTCCAGTATAGCTAGGGCTATACAAAGATACCCTGTCTTGAAAAACAAAAAGCAAAACAAAACAAAGCAAAAGCTGTTTTCTACCTGAAAATGTCTGGGGCGAAGCTCAAATTAGGCAATGTGTGCAAATGTTTCAGACTCCAGAAAATGGTACAAACCCTGGAAACCACTGTAGAGTTAGCAAGGTCCTGGGGAGGAAGAGCAAGGCTTTTACTTTCAGCCTTTGCAGGCTCTTGTCTCACAAGAACATTTGTGTAAGGTGTTGTGGTGCACACCCATAATCCAAACTCTCAGAAGCTGAAGCAGCAGGATTGCCACAAGTTTTAGTTCAGCTTGGACTACATAGCAAGATCTGATTTAAAGCACACACACACAAAGGAGGAAGGGGGACTTACGGGGGAAGAAATGCTAAACCACTTGGACTCAGCCACATCACTAGTCATTCACTAAGAACCCATAACTCTCACATGGCCCTGTTCTTTCTCCCTCCTCTCCCTTTGCCATGGATGCCCTCATGTCTATATCTCCAGGGCCTCAGCTCCACTTTCACACCCTATCATAAAAGCTAGTTACCTTCATCTGGGATCAGAGGATGAGCTATAAAAACAGCCTCTATCCTTAGTGACTCTGTGTGGTTATGAAAATCTCAGCCATTGTGGCACCATCTGTAAAATGAGTAGCTGGATTAAAAAAGCCAGACCCTCTAACAGCGCTGGTAGTCTATAATCGTATTGTGCAAGGACAGATTCCTACTCTAGAGACTCGAGCTGCCTCCCCTAGATACAAGGTAATCAAGGTAGAGCCAAACTGTTACAGAAGCCAAGGAGACCTTTGTAATCTAGTAAGAAAATGCCCACCTTTTGGCTTAGTAGTTGGATTTCCTGGGCATCTGAAACAAGAGGCTTCATACATAGCCATAGTCATTTTTCATTTTGGTTATGTGAGCAAAATTTGTGGTAAAATGTCACACTATCAGGGAGAGTGTGGTGGCTCAGATGGCAAGCACTTCCTATACCCGCCCACCAGACAGCCTGAATCCCATCCCTGGAACTCACATGGGTGCAAGGAGAGAATTGATTCCGTGGAGTTGTCCTCTGACTTCCACACATGCCATGGTACACAGATACCATACAACCCTACCACATGCCCACTGAAAATAATAATAGGACCAACAATATGGGAATGACTAAATGAAGCCTACCTTAGGCAGAGACTTAAAGGCATATCTGTAAGGCATATCTGTCTTGTGATTAGTAGCCAACAAAAAGCAGACAGTAAAAAGGAATTTATGAGTTGGGCAGTGGTGGTGCTCGCCTTTAATTCCAGCACTCAGAAGGCAGATGTAGGTGGATCTCTGTGAGTTCATGGCCAGTCTGATCTACAATGTGTGCTGCAGGACAGCCAGGGCAGTTACAAAGAAAAACCTTGCATCTTAAAAAAAAGAAAGAAAGAAAAAAAAGAAAGAATGAAACAAAAAAAGGAAGCGAGGGAGGAAGGAAGGAAGGGACGGAGGGAGGAAGAAAGGAAGAAAGGAAAGAAGGAAGGAAGGAAGGAAGGAAAAGAATACATGTGATGCCACAGCTGCGCCTGCAGAAAGCAACACTGAAAAGAGACGAGTAGGTGCAGTGCTGTGTGCCTCCACTGTCCACAGTGGTGGATTTTAGAATGTGGGACAAGGGTCTACTTATTCTCATCTTTCTAGTTTCCTCAGTTTTTTCACCAAAAAGAGCAGACAAGCTTTATTAAAATAAATCTCAACTGACATTTGACCTCTGCGTGATGCTCCCAGCACTGAGACTCACTGACGTCACAGGCCAGCTCCCTCAAGGGGGCTGCTGCTTTATACTGTTCCTTTTGGTGCTTGCTTTATTCTTGTTTGATGGTTCTGCTGTCGGATGAAATTTCTTTATTCTTAGCGATGTCAGAATTGCTGGTGGCCATGTACTGTACATCCAAGGCTTGGGTCTAGGAGCCCTTCATTCATCTGCCTTCTTCTACCTCACCCTAGTATGTGCTTGTGTGTATGTATGTGCATGTGTGTATATGTGTGTGTGTGCGTGTGTGTGTGTATCAAGAATGCCAAGGGAACACATTGAGATAGTACTGCGAGCAGGAAGCAGACAACTGATTTCCCTCTGTATGCTGTAAACATGTTTTATTACCATTGGTTAATAAAGAAGCCGCTTTGGCCTATAGCTGCCCAGAATAGAGCTAGGCAGGAAAACTAAACTCAATGCTGGATGAAAGAAGACAGAGCCAAGCAGATGCCATGTACCTACCAAAGGAGAAAGACAATGGAAACTTACCAGTAAGCCACAGCCTCATGGTGATAGATTAATAAGAATGGGTTAATTTAAGATGGAAGAGCTAGCTAGGGATACACCTGAGTCATGGACAAACAGTGTTGTAATTAGTAGAGTTTTGTGTGACTATTCAGCTGGAAACCAAAAAGCAGTCTCCGTGACAAACTTTCAGTTAGCTGCCAAATGTACTAGAATATAGTATGAATTTCATTTGAAAGCCTTTGTTTGACTCCTTAAACTGGTCACTCAAAGCAGCCTTTGAAGTAGCAATTTACAGGGACTCAATTAGCTGTTAGGAACTTGTTTTGATGCAGACTCTTGGCCAAGATCTTGCTAAGTTGCTAAA
>NW_026067935.1:8330463-8350623 GCF_014885135.2 Alexandromys fortis
CCCCAGAAGCTCTGAATTAAATTGAGCTGTCACCACCAGGAAGCCAGGATGGCAACAACTCACACCTGTAATTCTAGTAGTTGGAAGGTTGAGGCAGGAGGTTTGTGATTTTGACAAACACTAGCTACAGACCACTCTGAGTTACATAATGAGATTTTGTCTCAAATAAAGCAATAAAAATTTAAAATGTTGAGAATTTAACTCATAGCACCCATGCCCAGTACAACAAAGATAAAAACATAAAAGCATAAAAAACTATAAAAGGTTTCAGATTTTTTTACAAAATGGGATTGTTGTATATGTTTGTAATTCTCCTTTTTTTTTTTTTTTTGGAAAGACTGTCTTTCCAGGTCAATATGTACAGATGAATTCTTTGCAATAGCTGTGTTATACTCCAAACATGCACATATATGGTTCAATCCTATAGTATATAATTGGATCACAAAACTGAGCTACTGTTTATAGATAAGATTGTGTAGTGTTTAAAACTGTTACCAAAGACAATGAGGAGGACCCTAAGAGGGACAAACATGGATCTACACAGGAGGAGAAAAAGACAAGATCTCCCAAGTAAATTAAGAACGTGGGGATCACAGGACAGGGTAGAAAGGGAAAGGGGAGGAAATAAGGGGAGCAGAGAAAATGTTTAGTTCAATAAAAGCAATTTAAAAATTGTTACTAAATTCTTAACTGGAAGGGCTGCTGAGACGGCTCAGTGGTTTAGAATACTGGCTGCTCTTATGTAGGACTGAAGCTCAATTCTCATAACCAACATGGTGGCCCTCAACCCTTGTAACTCCAGATGTTCTTCTGAGCTATGAGGACACTACTGCACCAGTGTGTTGCCAAGATGTACATGCAAGAACACCCAGACAGCCAAGTGGTGGTGGTGCATGCCTTTAATTCCATAGTAAAGGACTCTACCCAATTAATATCTAGAAATCCTAGATATGCATACAACCCTAAAGTCTGTATCAGAGATTGGTAGCTTGGGGAGTATGACTATTAAAATGGTCAGTACATAATCAAAATGTCAAGGTTCTAACTTTTAACTCATCACAGTAAAATAGTATAATTTGTTAAATTAATCCTTATTAAAAACTTATCTTGGTTTACCCTGTAAAGATATCTTTCTTGTACCTATGATTAATAAAATGCTGATTGGCCAGTAGCCAGGCAGGAAGGAAGTATAGGCAGAATGATCAGGAAGGAAGTAGAGGCGGGGCAAAGAGAACAGGAGAAATTTGAGAAGAGGAAAGCTCAGTCTCTAGTCGTCATCCAGACGTGGCTAACACAGACAAGAATTATGGGTTAATATAAGAATTAAGCAACAAGAAACCTGAGCTAATAGGACAATCAGTTTATGATTAATATAGACCCTTGTGTATTTCATTGGGACTGAATTGCTGGGGGACTGGGTGGGATAGAAACTTCCATCAACATTGTTCTAATTAACGTTACAGGTGGTAGCTGGAATGAGGTATTTTATAGACTTCATAGCCAGAGAAACCAACTGTTCAAAGGCGAATAACATGGAACTGGGACCAGATTGTGAGGTCAAGTCCTCTGGTGTGAGTAGCAGGGGGCCTGGGTGATGCTTTAAAATTCATTGCTCATGGGCCTTATGACTAACGATTTTCCTCTTGGCTTCTGCTTTCCCCATCAGAATGGTCTCAGCTGTAGTGCTGACATATACATGAGACCTTGGGAGAACAAAGTGGAACCGACTGTCAAGTGCCAAGATATACAAGTGGTAGGAGCTAAATTACGGTCTGCTTGGGGTCAATTCTGCCTATGATTCCAAAAAGTCATATCTGGGTATTCAAAATGAATCATTACTGAAAATAAACTGGGGGGAGGGGTATCTCTTTTAAAATAGTAAGAAGTTATACATTTCTATGCTGATCTACCCTGTGTTTTAATAGGTCTTCAAGGGGCTCACACACATGGTTCATGTCTGTAAGGGTGACTCTACATCATCCTTTCAAGTCTTTACAGAGTGCCCATGCGAATAGTGCTTTGTGAGTTGTCAAAGATGGGACACTAAGATTTGAAATGCCAGCCAGGCCATGGTGGCTCATGCCTTTAATCCCAGCACTCAAGAGGCAGAGGCAGACATATCTGTGAATTTGAAGCCAGTCTGGTCTCCAAAGTGAGTTCCAGGACAGCTAGAGCTGTTACACAGAGAAACCCTGCCTCTAAAAACAACAACAACAACAACAACAACAAAAGCAGAACAAAGAAAAAGATTTGAAAAGCTGTGAGGCTCCAGAGTGAATTACATCACTATATCCCTTGTCCAGGCTCTGCAAAGCAAATGTCTCACATATTCTCAACAGTCCTTAGGGCCCTGGGAGGCAGTGCTGCTATTTTTCTTTTACAGAAAAGTGAAGGTAGTTTGTACAGCATCGAGTGAAGGTCTGATCAGAGCTTACCATTTCCATCCTGATCCTCCCGGCTAGAAGATCTGACTTGAACACTGGCTTCTTCTGTCTCCTCTCACAGGTGGTGAAAATGGAGGTGGATCATATTCACGAAGCCATGCTTTCGTGCAAGTTGCCACCTCACTCTCTCTAGTTTAGGTCCTTGTCGTTTGTATACTGTCTGTAAATCATTGTAACAAACCCTGTGATCAAGCTTGCGAGTAAGCTCCAGGGTGGTTCAGCCGAAAAAGTGAAACTGTGACGCTGTTCAGGCCTTTATAGATAAAACCAGTAATAACTGTTGCAGAAATGATATCAGGCCGGGCTGTGGTGGCACATGCCTTTAATCACAGCATTTGGGAATCAGGGACAGGCAGATCTCTGTGAGTTTGAAGCCAGCCTGGTTTACAGAGCGAGGGCCAAAAAAGACTCCAAAGCAACAGAGAAAAATCTGTCTCAAAAACACAAAACAAAACAAAAAACAAGAAAGAAAGAAATTAAATCAGTTAACAAACAGTGTGCTATTACATAGTTCAACCATCCAGTTTTTCCAAATGAAGAAAAACTCTTAGTCTTGGAGTATAATTAAGAACAATAGGCAGGCAAGATTGGGGATGTATCAGTGGTTGAGGCCAACAGGCATAAGGTCTGGGGTTCAGTCTCCAGTACCATAAAGTCCATAAATCTTAAGAACAATTAAAAGAGAAGATATTTTGTTAATTCATTCTTTCTAGAAAATTAATATTGTATTTAAAATCTGGCAAGAATCACTCACTTGTAAGCCAAAATGGCATCACCAGGATCTTAATCTCTGCTTCCCTCATTGATAACCTGATTCTAACAATGCTCCTCTTAATATTCCTCTCTAGATGATGAGGAGACCTCCAGGCTTTTCACCTTTCCGGTCAGTCCAAGTCCAAGAAGCAAAAGAAGGAACAACTGTAAGTCCACCCTATACTGCCATAGTGCAAGAAGAGCAGGATGCAGAACATGAGCGAAGACCCGCTGAGGGGCATGAGAAACAGAAAAAGCATAAGATTGACCATGGTCATAAGCATGGACATGACCAAGGCCATCGGTCCCCAAAGACACATGGCCTTGGCCATGGACATCAGAAGCACCATGGCCTTGGCCATGGATATCAGAAGCAACATGGCCTTGGCCATGGACATCAGCTTAATTTGGATTATCTTAAACCCCAAAGCGAAGACAGTTTTGACCATGAACATAGAGCAGAATGTATTCATAAGCATGGTCATGGCCATAGTAAACACAAAAATCATAACAGAAACAGTGGGAAGCACACTGAGGAAAGAGCAGAGCCTTTGGCAGGCGCTTCTGAAGACAGCTCTACATCCTCTACACAGACACAGGGCAGGACCACCCCTAGCCCTCCCCTAGCTCAGCCCAATGTTGCAGTTTCCTTTTCTGACTGCAAAACTACATCATTTTGTACCCATTGGTGAGTCCACCAGGCACATTGGACAATTATATACCAATGAACACTAAGACACTCTAGTGGTCACTAAACAAATAAACGAGATAAATGGACCTGTAGGAAGGAGGGGGGCACTAACAGGTATGGGAGGGAGAAAACAGAGGGAATAAGAACAATCAGAACTCGCCAGGTGGTCGGGGCACATACATTAATGCCAGCACTAGGGAGGCAGAGGCAGGCATTTCTCTGTGAGTTGGAAGCCAGCCTGGTCTGCAGAGAAAGTTCCAGGATAGGCTCTAAAAGCTACACAAAGAACTGCTGCCTTGAAAAACCAAAGAAAAAACATAACCAGAAAAAAATATATATATACATGAAACTGTCAAAGAACAACATATGTTTGTGCACATATAAATATATATGTATACATAAATGAATATATGTATATATGTCAAATTGTCAAAGAAAAATTTAGCTTGGTAAAAATATTACTGACAATAAACAACCAAAACATATATAAAAATGAAAAGTTTTAAAATACTATAAGGATTAATGGGACTGAAGAGATGGCTCAGCAGTTACCAGCACTCAATGGCTGCTCTTCCAGAGGTCCTGAGCTCAATTACTAGCAACCATATAGTGACTCATGGTGGTAAGGAGATCTGGTGCCCTCCTCTGACATAAGTCATACATGCAGAAACAGCACTCATATACATTATAAATAAATCTTTAAAAGAAAGAATCCCCAGAATGTGAAAGACAGGAAGGGATTCCCACACCACGGAACAAATGGCATCAAGAGATTCCCATACTGCAGAGTTGCCATAAACATTGGATTTAGAAAAGCAAAATATCTACAGACAGGAATAAAGTTAAGAGCAGGAAGGGAAAGTAAAGATGTGGCTTTTGACAACCACGCCATGCTGTGAATGCACTCATTGCTGCTGCTGGTGTTTATTGGAAGCTTTGAGCTCTGAGTGTGTCTTTCATTTCAATATTGTCTACATTTTAAAATAAAGAACCAGTGACTCCAGGAAACATTCTCACCTTGTCAAGCACCTGATCATTTTGCAAATATTGATAATGGACATAAAATTAACAGAGTTTTGATATACTTACAGAGGCCTGCAAACGCCTGCGAGTACAAGGGTAGACGCTCAGGGGCAGAGTCAACGCCTGGGAGAGAGGCAGAATCTTCACACTTGGCACAATAGCCCCAGCATGACCTCAAGTGGACAGAACAGAAGAATCATGGGATACATGTAACATGGAAGAATATCCCTTCATCACTCTGCCTCTGGGTGAAATAAAATACTTACGTGATGAGTTCACAGTGGTCTCCTTTAAGCCACACCTGTACTGTAGCAAACTGAAGCCGTCACCAAAGCTTAAGTCTGGCCACAGAAGCTTACAACCCCACTCTGGAATTCCCCCTAAATTAGACAGCAATCCTTAGATGGACCTCCTTCTTACTGAGACGCCATGCGTGCCAAGTGAAGGGTTAAAGGGTCCCATTCTGCCAGTATCCAAAGCTTTGCTCTTTGTTCTTCACCCTACTCCTGCTTACCAAGCCCATGCTAGGAATGATTTAGACATGCTCAGTAATATTTTTAAATCTGGTGTTACCCAGATAGAAGATAATCTATGTCAATTTGATATATACTAGCTTCTCATAATCATAAAATGTCCAGTGACCATGATGGCATATACTTGTAATACCAGCAGCACTGGGGAGACTGGGAAAGAGAATTGCTGAAAATTTGAGGTCAGCCTGGGTTATATAGTGTAAATCAGCCTGGGATATGTAGAGGAACATAGTCTTGACACTCCTTCACCCAAAGAAAAAAAAAACCTAAGCCCAGTTGTGCGACTTTCCCATAATCCCAGAAACTGGGAAAGAGAGGCAGGTGGATCTCTGAGTTCAAGGCTAGCCTGATATACAGAATTCTAGGACAGTCGGGGCTACCCTAGAAACCCTACCTGCCATCTGAGGACCTACTTGAAGAAATCACTCTCTTCACAAATAGAGCACTCCACTTTCCTCTTTCACATGAACCCCACCATTGCAGGACCTACCTGAAATACATGTTCCTTCCACAGATAAAGCCCTCACCCCAGCTCCATCTGGTGCTTCAACCTGAGCCCAGCACAGCAATAGCCAATATCCCTTAAAACAAAAGCCCTGTAGAGAGACAGACATGGTAGTACATGCCTTTAATCTAGCACTCAGGGGCATCTCTCTGAGTTAAAGCCATCCTGGAAGTCTGCAAAGCAAGTTCCAGGCCATCCAGAGCTACATAGTGAGATCCTGTCTCAAAAATCAAACAAACAAAAACAGCTCTGGAAAGAATATATCTCAATGTAATAAAGGCCACATATGACAAACCCAGGGCCAGGATCATACGAAATGGAGATAAACTTGAAGCAATAATTCTTGCTTGGTAACTGTTTTGCATATGTAATTTTACTATGTTAAAGTTAAAATATTCCTTTTTATTTAGGCAGACAAGGGGAGGTGATGTGGGATTCCCCTCTGTATGCTATAAATATATTTTGTTACCATTGGTTAATAAGGAACCTGATTTGGGCTATTTCAGTGAAGAATAGAGCAAGGCAGGAATTCTTAGCAGAGATAAAGGAGAAAAGAAGGCAGAGTCAGATAGATGCCATGTAGCTGCCAAAGGGAACAGAAGTACCCAGAAACCGTGCCAGTAAACCACGAGCCTCATGGTAATACACAGAATAATAGAAATGGGTTAATTCAATATATAAGAACTATCTAGATATATTCCTAAGTTACTGGCCAAACAGTATTATTATAATTAATATTATTTCTGTGTGATTATTTCGTGTCTGGGCAGCTGGGAACAAATGAGCAGCCTTTGCCTACATACAGTCATTTGATTTTTATTTTTAAAGATGCCAACGTTACACACTGGAGAAAAGATATTGTCTTCAACAAAATTGTGTGGAGAAATGGAATTTCCACACCAAAAAAACGAAAATGATATTCTTATCTCTCACTCTACACAAAAATCAGCTCCAGATGCCTCAAAGATCTCAGTGTAATACCTGAAACTTCAAGAAGAAAAAGAAGGGCATACACAACAAGACACAGTCACGTGGAAGGGCTCTCTGAGTAGGACCCATGGTGTTCAGCAAGGAAGGCAAATGGGACAAAGGGGGCTTCAGCTTCTGTAAACAAAGGAAACACTCAAGTGAAGAAGTGGCCTTCAGGATGAGAAGTCACACATCAAACAGGGTGAACATGGTGGCATGCAGGCAGACATGATGTTGGAGAGATACCCAACAGTTCAATGCTTTGCACAGGCAACAGGAAGCAAACTGTATCATTGGACATGGCTTGTGCATACATGGGACTTCAAAGCCAGCCTCCCCAGTGACACACACAAGGTCACACCTACAGCAAAAAAGAACCTCCTAATTGCGACAATTTCTTCGGGAGCCATTTCTTTTAATCCTTCACATACCCTATGACCCAGTTCTATCTACCACTCCCGGCATACAGTCAAAGGACCCTGTATCCTAGATAGAGATCTGTATAACCAACCATGTTCATAGCTGCCCTGTTGACAATACCTAGGAAATGGAACCAGCCTTGATGTCATCCAACAGATGAATGGATGATGAAAATATGGCCTAATTACACAATGGAATTCTATTTAGCACTAAAAAAAAGAAAAGAAATTTGCAAATTTGTAGAAAAATATGAAACTAGACAATACTGTACCAAGTACAGTATCCAAGGCTTGGAAAGACATGCTGTAGGACTTTTCTCATATGTGAGTTTTAGATTCAAAGTTTAAACTTCTGTGTTTAAATTGGAGTGAATATTATAGAGGCCAGGAGTCAAGGAAGCAACCATGAGGTAGAGGTGGTGGCGGTGTAAGAAGAAAACTAAAATAGGAGAAGAGTAAAATGTGTATCCCAAAGAAATAGAGGGGAGATGATGTGGTGGTACTTGGGAGACAGAGGCAAGATAATCTCTGTGAGTTCAAGGCCAGCCTGGTCTGCAAGGCAAGTTTCAGGACAGCCAGGATTGAGAGACAGAGAAACTTTGACTCAGAAAGAAAAAAAGAAAAAGAGAGAGAGAGAGAGAGAGAGAGAGAGAGAGAGAGAGAGAGAGAGAGAGAGAGAGAGGAAAATGCTGAGGTGGTGATTCGAAAAGGAATTCTTAAGTGTGTTCCATCAGAATGGCCTGTGACCATGTCTGTGGGCATTGTCTTGATTCATGATTGATGTGGGAGGGACCAGGCCCCTCCGGGTGGGCCCATTCCTGAGCTGGTGGTCCTAGGTTATATAACAAAACAGACTGGCAAGCCATGGAACGCAAGCCAGTATAGAACATCCCTGCATTGTCTCTGGTTCAGTTCCCCCCCCCCCCCAGGTTCTTGCCTTGATTTCTTGTCCTGGTTTCTCTCAATGACAGACTATAATCTGTAAGCTAAAATGAACCTTTTTTCTCACCAAGCTGCTGTGTATATAATAAGACCGACTGTTGAAGAGAGCACACTTTCTATCAGAACACAGAGAAATTAAGTTAGAGGTAGGCTGGATGCTTCCTCCCTGGTGGCCAGTGTTCATGATGCTCATAAATGCTATGCAAGATATTAGGAAGAGAAGTCATTAACCATCTAACAGAGATATGGACCATTGACTTGCCAGCCAAAATACACTCATGGGTACAATAGTGTCATGTATATTTTAGGGGTAACCAACTGCTTCCTGATGGGATCTGAGTCATGCTTCATGGGAGGGAATACATGCCTTATACTATAAACAAGGTCAAAAATCTATGACTAGGGGTAAATTCCTAAGGTGGAATCTAGTACTGATGTTTTGCTAAATGGACAATTAGTCAGCTGGTAGCATATACCTTTAATCCCAGCACTTGGAAAGAAGAAGCAGGTTGATTACTATGATTTTGAGGCTAGCCTGGTCTACATAGTGAGTTCCAGGACAGCCAGTGCTATATAGAGAGACACTAGAACAAAACTCAAACACTAAATGGGCAATTAAATTATCTTCTAAATACTTACATTCATAGCTAGAGATTGGCACAACTATCAGAAAAGCCCCTTGGAGATGTGCGCAACAGTTAAAGCAGGGACTCACACCACACCAGAGTTCTAAGACTATAGTAAAACTTGAGAACTACAAACTAACAGGGACATCTCTAGCACTCCAGGACTCAGGGAGCATTGTGGAAGAGGGAAGTATAAACACCATGAGGGCTGGAGTGTTGTAGAAAATTATTTTAAGATGCGTTACATTTGCTTATGCTGTGGAATATTTGTTTGATGATACAAAGATGTGTTCCATTCTTTGTTTCAGTTCTTTAACTCTGTGAAGCTATAATTCTTTGCCTGTCTAAGACACCTGATTGGTCTAATAAAGAGTTGAATGGCCAATAGTGAGGCAGAAGAAATGATAGGTAGAGTTGGCAAGCAGAAAGAATAAAGAAGAGGAGAAATCTAGGAAAAGAAGATCAATGAGCCAGAGAAGTAGAGGAAGTTTATCTAGAGGGCAGGAGAGCTGAGTGTTTAAGAGCATAGTCTGTTCTTCCAAAGGAACCAGACTTGATTCTGAGTACCCATGTGACAGCTTACAACTGTATCTTTAGTTCCAGGGGACCTGAGACACAGATATGCAGGCATGCAAAACACCCATACTCATAATAAAAATAAAACTTTAAAGTTTATCTACAATTTAAGTGATTGAATCCATTTCTTATTGCATATATGGTCTGTAGATGAAAGAAACCGTACAGTTGGCTGTGGTGGGCACCTCACATTCCTCCCTGTTCCCCAGGGCAGTACGGATCTGTGCATATGGAGACAGAGGACACATTGCAGGAGTCGGTTCTTTCCTACCATGTGCGCCCTGGATATTGGGCTCAGGTATCGGGAACCGGCCATAACTTGCCTTGTTTCTTGTCAGCTTTTCTTAACTTAAATTATCCCAATTACCTTCTGCCTCTGGACTTTTTCCTTTTCTTACTTCTGTATATCTTACTTTCACTTTTACTCCACAGCTGACTGGATAGCAGAGTGGCTACCATGATGATAATGGACTAAACCTCCTAACTATAAGCCAGCCCCAATTAAATATTTTCCTTTGTAAGAGTTGCCGTGATCATGGTGTCTCTTTGGACAATAGAAACTCTAACTAAGAGAGCAGTTATAAACATGAAATTCAAAAAATGGTTAGTTTTTTTAGGGGTGGGCAGTAAGAGAATGAAAAAACCAAATGAATAATAATGGTTTTACCATTAAAAAGGGCAGGGGATAATTACAGCTTCAACCTCTGAAATACATCTGTCCTATGCATGGCTCACATGCAATATCATTGTTTTAAGGAAGTATAGTTATAATGGTAAAAACCTGCAATCCTGGTACACAGGAGGCTGACTCAGGATGATCACTAGTTCAGGTTCCCCCTGGGCTGCATGGGGAGATGAAAATCAGGTCATCAGGTATGGCACAAGCCCCTTTACCCATCGGGCCGTTTAGTTTGGCACACAATGCTTAGAAGCTATTGTGAAGAACAGGCCAGTGGAGTCTCCCTTCTAAATGACTCCGGGAAACATTGCCTACATGCAATGTAGCTCCAGACAAGTTTAAGGAGGGAAAGCCAGTTCAGGAACAGAGGACAGGACCACAAATACAGACCAGAGAAGGCAGTGGCTGCTGTCACTCTGAACTCCAGGCTTGCATTTCCAATACATCTACTTAAGCCAACAGGGCCATTTAGTGACAGCTTTATAAAGGAGAAAGAAGAAACATCCTGATCCTTAAGGAGAGGATTTAGAAATCACTATTTGAAGCTGTTTATTCAAATACGTAGATTAAAGGACATAAGAGAACATCTGAGGTAGTTATGAGACATGGAGCAACCAGACATACAAAATGAAAGAAAGGTAAAAAGCCATGAGGCAAATGTAGATGAATATAAATGGATTAATTTAAAATATAAGACCAACACCTAGGGCAGAGAGGGTCTGAGAAAACAGGCTCCACTGGGAGCAGAAGCAAGGAACAAATCCAGTCCTGGGAGCAAACCCAGTCCTGGGACACTAGTAGACCAGGATTGACCCAACGACCTGACTCAGAGTCCGTGATCTTCACCAGAACCGGAGTGGGACTGAACCAGCTACCTAGGACACAGGAGCAGAAGCCAGGAGCAAACCTAGTCCTGGGACATGATGGATCTTGATTGAGCCAGTGATTAGATCCAGAGTCAGCGATCTCCATCAGAACAGGTACAGGGGAGTAACTGCTGAGCAAGTGAGCCAGAGCCAGAGACTGCTGGGAACATGAATCTGAGACCTTCAATGGAGTAGACCTAAGCCAACACCCTGGTGGGTCTGGGTGAGAGTCTAGGACCTACCAGGAACTAGGCCTGAGCCAGGACCTCTGCTAGTCTGGGCGTGAGTGAACCTGGGTCCTCTGAGGGAATAGGCAGGAACCAGCGATCTCAGCAGGACCAGGCGTGAGTCTGAGACTTCAGAGAGAGTGGGCCTGAGTCAGGACCTTTGTGGGTCTGGGCATTGGTCTGGGACATCAAAGGCAATAGGTCGGAACCTGGAACCCCTGCAGGTCTGAGGGTTCAGGCACACCTGAGCCTGGGATTTCCAAGGCAGTAGACCAGAACCAGAAACCTTTCCAGGTCCAGTTTCAACCCATGGACTTCTGCAGGAGGGAATCCAGACCAGGATTTACAGAAACAGATCAAAGCCAGCAGCCTAGGCCAAAGAAGGTCTGAGACGGCAAACTCTAAGGGAGCAGAGCAAAGCACCGGAGTGCTGAGTGATCTTCAGGAACACTGAGTAACCAACGCGGTAACTAGAACTGTGGCACTGACTGTACCATGAGGAACAACCACCTGAGCTTTGGATTCACTGGCACCTAGAAGATTATTCAACAGAATCTCAGACAGCCCCAACCACACCTATTAGAGGAAAAGATGAGTAGAAAAGGTAAGATCACATGAGCAACACAAAGAGCAACACAACACCAGTAAAACCTAAAAACCCTACAACAGAAAGACCTGAACAACTAAATATGGATGAACCAGAAGAAAATGATCTAAAAAATAACCTCAAGAGAATGTTTGATTCTTAAAAATAAAATGAGAAATTCCCTTAAAGAAATGGAGGAAACAAACAAAAAATTGGAAGATATCAGCAAATCACTTAAAGAAAATGAAGAAAAAGAAATCAAACATATAAAAGAAACTATCCAGGACTTGAAAATTGAAATAGAAACAATAGAGAAAACACAAGCCGAAGGAATTATAGAAACAGAAATCATGAGAAAAAGATCAGGAACCACACATGCAAGCTTGAACAGCAGAACACAAGAAATGGAAGAGAGAATCTCAAGTGCTGAAGATACAAGAGAGGAAATAGACTCATCAGTTAAAGAAAATTTTAAATCAAAATCAAACAAAATATCCATGAAATATGTACACCATGAAAAGACCAAATCTTAGAATAACAGGTACAGAAGAAGGAGAAGTTCAACTCAAAGGCACAGAAAATCTATTTAACAAAATCATAGAAGAAAACTTTCCCTAACTAAAGAAAGATATGCCTATGAAGATACAAGAAGCTTATAGAACACCAAATAGACTGGATCCAAAAATGTCCTCTCACCACATAATAATCAAAACACTAAACATAGAGAGTAAAGAAAGAATATTAAGAGCTGCAAAGGAAGAAGGTCAAGTAACATTTAAAGGAAGGCCTATTAGAATTACACCTGACTTCTCATTGGAGACAATGAAAGTCAGAAGGTCATGGTCAAGCATTATGCAGACATTAAGAGACCACAGATGCCAGCCCAGACTACTTACTATACCCAACAAAACTGTCGATCACCATAGAAAGACAAAACAAGATAGTCCATGACAAATCTAGATTTTACCAACACCTAGCCACAAACCCAGCCCTACACAAATTACTAGAAGGAAAACTCCAACCCAAGGAAGATTGCTACACCAACAAAAACACAGACAATTGATGATCTCATTACAGCAAATCCCAAAGAAGAAAAAATGCACAAATTAACATCACCAATGATAAAAACTAAATTAACAGTAGACAGTAAACACTGGTCATTAATATCCCTTAATGTAAATGGACTCAACTCACCTATAAAAAGGCACAGGCTAACAGATTGGATACAACAACAAAATCCATCCGTCTTCTGCATACAAGAAACACATCTCAAACTCAAAGACAGACATCATCTCAGAGTAAAGGGTTTGGGAAAATATACCAATCAAATGGACCTAAGAAACAAGTGGGTGTAGCTATTCTAATATCTAACAAAATAGACTTCAAGCTAAAATCAGTCAAAAGAGACAAAGAAGGTCATTTTATATTAGTCACAGGAAAAATCCATCAAGAGGAAATTTCAATACTGAACATCTGTGCCTCAAATACAAGGACACCCTCATATACCAAAGAAACACTTCTAAAGCTTAAATAATATATTAAACCCCACACACTAATAGTGGGAGACTTCAACACTCCTCTCTCACCACTGGACAGTTCATCAGACAAATAAATGAACAGAGAAATAAATAACAGCTGTTATGTCTCAAGTGGACTTAACAGACATCCATAGAATATTCCATTCAAACATAAAAGAATATACCTTCTTCTCAGCACCTCATAGAACCTTCTCAAAAATTGACCACATACTCAACAAAACAAACCTCAACAAATACAAAAAGAAATTGGAATAACCCAATGTACCTTATCAGATCACCATGCTTTAAAACTAGAAGTCAACAGTAATACTAATTTCAGAAAACCCACAAACACATTGAAATTAAACAATGCTCACCTGAATCATCAATGGGTAAAGGGGGAAATTAAAGACTTCCTAAAATTCAATGAAAATGACCACACAATACACCCAAATTTATAGGACACAATGAAAGCAGTGTTAAGAGGCAAGTTCATAGCACCTAACGCCTACATAAAGAAGCTGGACAAATCCCACACTAGTAAATTAACAGAACATTTGAAAACTTTAGAACAAAAAGAAGCAAACTCACCTAAGACAACTAGACAGCAGAAAATAATCAAACTGAGAGCTGAAATCCACCAAATAGAAACAAAGAAAACAATACAAAGAATCAATGAGACAAAGAGTTGGTTCTTTGAGAAAATCAACAAAATAGACAAACATTTACCCAAACTAACCAAAAGGCACACAGAGAATATCCAAATTAACAAAATCAGAAATGAAAAGGGGGACATAACAACAGACACAGAGGAAATACAGAGGATCATCAGGTCATATTTTGAAAACCTTTACTCCACAAATTGAAAAATGTAAAGGAAATGGACAACTTTCTGGATAAATATCACTTACCAAAATTAAATCAAGACCAGATAAGCAGATTACACAGACCTATAACTGCTGAAGAAATAGAAACAGTCATCAAAAGTCTCCCAACCAAAAAAGCCCAGGACCAGATGGTTTCAGTTCAGAATTCTACAAGATTTTCAAAGAAGAACTAATACCAATATTCCTCAAATTATTCCACACAATAGAAACCGAGGGAACATTGCCAAACTCTTTTTATGAGGCTACAATTACCCTGATACCCAAACAATAGAAAGAATATCTGCAGAAATTTGGGTATGCCAAGAAATTTGATTTAAGAAAGGTGATTGCTGCCGGGCATAGTGATGCATGCCTGTGACCTCATCACTTGGGGGTGTGAAGCAGGACGCTCAATTCCAAGCCAGCCTGGATTTTCACATCCTAGGATCTGTTCTTAAACAGGAAAGGGAAGGAACAAGGGAAAGAAAAAGGAAAGGGGAGGGGAATGGAATGGAGGAGAATGGAGCAGAAGGGAATGGAGGGAAGAGGAACTGAGGGGAAGAGAATGGAGGGGAGGAGGACGGAGGGGAAGGGAATGAAGGGGAGGTAAAGGGAGAGAAAGGAAGGAAAGGGAAAGGAAGAAATTCCTATCATTGAAAATAACAACAGAAACAAACCAAAACAAGAAATCTCTGGATTCCCACATCCTACTGACCCAGTCCTTTCTTGCCATCCTCAGGGAGACACCACCATCTACTACTTTGTCCTAGATGTGAAAGAATCTGACTGGTGGGTCCTATCCACAAAATCCGAGAATGACTGTTTGGAAGCTTCATGGCCAACTGAAATATTAAGTAAAGGCATCATGCGTAGAGGTCCAACAAGTACCAGCAGGCAGGGACAGCCTGGTGTCTGTGCAGCTTGACTGACTGATCCTGACAAGTTACTTTAAATATCAGTTCTTCTGTCTGTAATACAGAACCTGGTGTCCCCTGCACACCGCACTTACATGAGCTGTATTCAGACCTGGTCCTCTGACACCGTGGCCTCACCCTCTTTCTTCTTCTTCAGTCTCCTCAGCCCTGAACAACACCAAAGACAGCCCTGTGCACCTGGATTACCTTGAAGAGTCCGAGGTTCACAGGCAACAATCCCATAACGCCCTGGACAAGTAGAAAGGGGAGAACGATGGCTTTGACTCTTTCCGAGTGGACTGAGTTGTTGAAATAGGAGCAGCGGGGCTGCGTCCCCAGCACCCCAGCTGCCTGCTAGCTCATGCCCGAAATAACAACACACAAACTGTATTCATTTAAACACCGCTTGGCCCATTTCTATCTAGCCTCTTCTCTGCTAACTCTCGCACCTGGATTAACCCATTTCTAGTAATGTGTGTAAGCACCCCAAGGTGCGCTTACCGGGAAGATTCTTGCCTACGTCCATCCTGGGTCGGAGCTGCCTGGGAGAGCGGAGCCTGGCATCTCTGCTCCAGAGAGCAGAGCTGTCAAGTCTCTCTGGGAGAGCTGAGCATGGCGTCTCTGCTCCAGAGAGCAGAGCTGTTGGGTCTGACCTCACTTCCTCTTCCTCCCAGAATTCTATTCTGTTTACTCCACCCACCTATGTTCTAATCAATAAAATGGGCCAAGCCAGTTTCTTTATTAGCCAATGACCTTCCTCCATCACCGAGTAGAGAGGGTTATAAAAGCGGTGAGTTTTCCCTGCTCCGACCTGGTGCAGGGAGCTGAGGGGCACACACCGTCTACCTGCCTCACCTGGCCAGCTTCCTTTCTGACAGTCACAGCCTTCGATGCTCGGCCACCAGCAAGTGATGGAGGAAGATCATTGGTTAAAAAATAAAGAAACTGCTTGGGTGGCCCTCATAGGTTAAAACATAGGTGTGAGGAGTAAACAGAACAGAATGCTGGAAGGAAGAGGAATTGAGCTCAGAGACGCCATGCTCCCCTCTCCTGGGCAGACGCGATAGCTCTGCTCTCCGAGATGCACATGATGAAGCAAGCCACCAGGTCAGACATGCTGAATCTTTCCCGGTAAGACCGGTGGTACACAGTTTATTAGAGATGGGTTGATCGGAATATCAGAATTAGCCAGTAAGGGCTAGAGCTAATGGGCCAAGCAGTGTTTAAAAGAATACAGTTTGTGTGTTGTTATTTCGAGACATAAGCTAGCAGGTGTCTGGGGTGCTGGAGACGCAGCCCCGCCACTCCTATTACAACAAGCAAGGCCAAGGCACAGCTTTTCTACAACTTCTTTTGCTTGAGAGAGAGTAGAATGAGAAAACACTGAACATCTGAAAGGAAAAAGAAAAGAATCCAAAGGAAAGGCAAGAGCATGATGGGATTATCCGAGCATTGAAAAACCATCCAATTTTAGCCTTCTTATATTATGGTTAGAATACTGAGGCTCAAAAAAACAAAAACAAAAACAAAATCCTTACCATGACCATCATTGTCATTGATGCTGCCTCACAGACCACAAATTCTAGTGCCTCCCACACAGAATTGTCTGGTAGAACAGCCACTTGATGGTTGGTCTTTGCTTTTTTTTTTTTTTTTTGAACAGAAGAAGTTCAAATGGCCAAAAGACACTTAAGGTCATGCTCAACCTCCTTAGCGATCAGGGAAATGCAAATCAAAACAACTTTGAGATACCATCTTATACCTGTCAGAATGGCTAAAATCAAAAACACAAATAATAGCCCATGCTGGAGAGGATGCGGAGTAAGGGGAACACTCATCCATTGCTGGTGGGAATGCAAACTTGTGCAACCACTTTGGAAATCAGTGTGGCAGTTTCTCAGGAAATTCAGGATCAACCTACGCCAGAATCCAGCAATACCATTCTTGGAAATATGCCCAAGAGATGCCCTATCATACTACAAAAACATTTGTTCAACTATGTTCATAGCAGCATTATTTGTAATAGCCAGAACATGGAAACAACCTAGATGTTTCAATGGAAGAATGAATAAAGAAAGTGTGAAATATATACGCATTAGAGTACTACTCAGCGGTTAAAAAAAATGACATCTTGAATTTTGCATGCAAATAGATGGAAATAGAAAACACTATCCTGAGTGAGGTAACCTAGACAAAGAGATGAATATGGTATATACTCACTCATAAGTCGATTATAGCCATAAATAAAGGATATTGAGCCTATAATTCGTGGTCCTAGAGAAGCTAAATAAGGTGAACCCAAAGAAAAACATATAATTATCCTCTTGGATATTGGAAGTAGACAAGATTGCCAGGCAAAAATTGGGAGCTTGGGGGTGGGGGTAGGGTGGGGGTTAGGGAAGATGGGGAGAGAAAAGTGAAAGGAGGAGGATGGGGAGAGCTTGGGGGAATGGGATGGTTGGGATGGAGCAGGGAAGTATATATCTTAATTAAGGGAGCCATTTCATGGTTGGCAAGAGACTTGACTCTAGAGGGGTTCCCAGGTATCCAAGGAGATGTCCCCAGCTTGTTCCTTGGGCAGCTGAGGAGAGGGCACTTGAACTGGCCCTATCCTATACCCACACTGATGAATATCTTGCATATCACCATAGAACCTTCATCTGGTGATGGATGGATATAGAGTCCACATTGGAGCACTGACTGAGCTCCCAAGGTCCAAATGAGGAGCCCAAAGAGGGAGAACATGAGCAAGGAAGTCAGGGCCGCGAGGGTGCGTCCACCCACTGAGACAGTGGGGCTGATCTAATGGGAGCTCACCAAGGCCAGCTGGACTGGGACTGATGGAGCACGTGATCAAACCAGACTCTCTGAACATGGCGGACAAGGAAGGCTGACTGAGAAGCCAAGGACAACGGCACTGGGTTTCGGTTCTACTGCACATACTGGCTTTGTGGGAGCCTAGTCTGTTTGGATGCTCATCTTACTAGACCTGGATGGAGGGGGGTGGACTTGGACTTCCCACAGGGCAGGGAACCCTGACTGCTCTTTGGAATGGAGGGGGAGGGGGAGGTGGGAGGGGGAGGGAAATGGGAGGAGGTGAAAATTTTTAATAAAAAAAAAATAAAACCCTGACTAACACAGAGAAAAAAAAGAGCAAATAGGCTGAAAGGGGCTTAATAAAATGAGAATCAAGCATAAATGTTGAAGGTAACATGGATATTGCTCGATAGCGTGTGTTGTTTGTTATCTGGGTCATTTTGATGTAGGAGAAGCTTGAAGGGGAAACACTGATGCTGTAAAGGATTTACAAATAAACATTCTTCAGGAAGTAGAATTGAGTTGAAGGAGCGCTGCCTCTGACAACCGCAAGGTTAGTGTACTGAGCACACTTGTTAGAAACACAACAGAAATTCTTGTGCCATAATTGAAATGGTGGCATGTGCTGTGGTTGTAGGGAAACCTACACGCGTGGAGGGTTTGACTAGTTTAACCGTGCACTGACACAGAGGACGTGGAATAGCAATGTAATCAATGGAACAGTAATTGTACCTATTGCATAGCTGGTGAAGGGCTGGCTCCAACAAGGAGCAAGCAAGCGTTAGGTCGCTAATGCTCAGACTTTCTTTGCTTCCCCATAATCACAGCCTTGTGTGCTACTGTTATTTAATAGAACCCCTGCTGAATTGATTATGTCTGTGTTTTCCTTCGGGGTTTTGTAAGCCAGATGATTTGGCCATAGGTTGGAAGACAAGTCACATGATTGAGACACGCGCAGACAGGCTGCAAAAGATTTGAATAACTGCTTAGGCTTGACGGCCTTAAACCTGCTGTCCTAGGTTTAACAAGTGATGTGGGAGTGTCATATATCAATCTGTTGATTTCATTGGCTGAGCAATAAAGAAACTGCTTGGCCCTCATAGGTTAAAGCATTGGTGGGAGGAATAAACAGAATAGAATTCTGGGCGGAAGAGGAAGTGAGGTCAGACTCTGCTCTGCTCCCGGAGAGACAACAGCTCTGCTCTCTGGAGCAGAGACACCAGAATGGACGGAGGCTGGAATCTTCCCAGTCAGCGCACCTTGGGGTGCTTACACACATCATTAGAAATGGGCTAGTCCAGGTGCGAGAATTAGCCTGTAAGGGTTAGAGTTCATGGGCCAAGCAGTTCTTAAATGAATACAGTTTGTGTGTTGTTATTTCGGGCATAAGCTAGCCAAGCGGCCGGGGTATTGGGGACGCAGCCCCGCCGCTCCTATTTCAACAAACAAGATCCTCTTACCTAGGAGATATATGGCGGCTCCACTGTGACTCTTGCGACTTCAGCGTTTCCCAGCCCTTGCTGAAACCAGCTCTTCCTCAGGTGTGCAGTTGTAGGACAGTTCTCTTTGTTGGAGACATGAATGGATGGACATGCACACTGGCTATTTCATTCCCCTTTGTGCTTCTGTAGAAGTGCAGTGGATTTGTGTAACCTTTTACAATACCTGAATTTATTTCCCATTAGAAATTGATAACGTACCAACCAGGAGCACATGTCTTCCTACACAATGTGCCCATAATTGCTGCTTCTGTAGAATAGTGTACGTTCTTGAACTAATTAGGGTCCATGCTAGAGTCTTTACTCATGCAGCTAAAGAACTGAACTTTTCTGTTTGTTATTAATATCCGTGACTTTTGCTGGCCTTGTACAATTATGGCATGACACGTAGGCTTATCTTTAGCTCTGTGCAGAACATCTCATTCTGACGTCCACAAAAATTACAATACATATAATTTATAAAAAACCTTCTAACTGTAGAATCTGTGCTTTCACGATCAACCTAGGCTGCTTCTGAACATGCCGACATCCTGTTAGTATGCTTCTGTACATATCAATTCCCGTTAGCCTGCTTCTGTACACACTGACATCCCGTTAACCTGCTTCTGAACACACTGGCATTTCATAAGTAATGCTGTGTGGGAGGTTTGTACATTGTCCTCATGTTCACAAACATAGAAACCATTGTAATTGGTCCAGTAGCATTGC